>NC_135238.1:71765453-72120174 GCF_051348905.1 Ranitomeya variabilis | reverse complement strand
AGTTGCAGATGACATTTGCTATGTCAGATGCAACGTGTGTCATCAAAAAGTCAAAAGAGGGAAAAATGTCAGCAACCTCAATACCTCCAACATGTGGAAACATGTGCGCAACAGGCACCCGGCGGAGTTAGAAAAACACACTGAAGAGGTAGGCCAACCAACAGCGGCAGCTACCACCTCTTCAGCTCGTGTTGCCTCTTCCTCTACCTCACACGCAGCTGGTTCGGCGTCCTCCCAGGATCGCCGTGGAAGAACCTCTGCCCCTGTTGTCCAGAGACCCGCTGTAATTCCACCCGCAGCGCCACTTTCCCAGTCATCCACACACTCCCAGCCCAGTCTACAGCCATCGGTAGTACAGGCATGGGAGAAAAGGCGGCCTTTCTCGTCAAACCACCCACGAGCACAGGCTCTGACTGCAGGCATTGCCAAACTTCTGTCACTGGAAATGCTGTCATTCAGGCTGGTGGAGACTGACAGCTTCCGTGACTTGATGTCATTGGCAGTCCCACAGTACAATGTGCCCAGCCGCTTTTACTTCAGCAGGCAAGCCGTCCCTGCCCTGCAGAAGCATGTGGAGGGACACATAAAACACGCGCTACTGAACGCCGTCAGTAGCAAGGTCCACCTCACCACCGATGCGTGGACCAGTCAACATGGACAGGGGCGATACCTTTCCCTCACTGCCCATTGGGTTAATGTCGTTGAGCCGGGTACAGACCGTGCGAGTGGCGCAGGACGTTCCTGCCCACTCCAAGGATTGCAGGAATCCATTCTGTACGCATTGACTCCTCCTCTTACACCAGTTCCTCAGAATCATCGCTGCAGGAGCCGTCACAGTCCACCTCCACATGGACCCGTGATGAACGTGTACCTGTTACGACCGACATGAGCACAGCCGTGGCCAAACGTCAACAGGCCGTCTTGAAATTAATTTTCTTGGGGAATCGTAGCCACACAGCGCAGGAGCTCTGGAATGCCATCAAGCAGGAGAGCGATGTGTGGTTTGTGCCAGCGAATCTCCAGCCAGGCATGGTAGTGTGTGATAATGGCCGAAATCTGGTGGCAGCTCTGGGCCTCGGCAACCTCACTCACATCCCATGTCTGGCACATGTGCTCAATTTGGTCGTGCAGAGCTTTTTGAGGGACTATCCGGATCTTGATGCACTGCTGCACAAGGTCCGCCTAGAGTGTGCTCACTTGCGGCGTTCCAGCACGGCAAAAGCGCGCATTGCGGCTCTGCAGCGCCGACACCGCCTGCCGGAACATCGCATCATATGTGACCTACCTACCAGGTGGAATTCCACGTTACATATGTTGGAGCGGTTGTGTGAGCAGCAGCAAGCTGTAATGGAGTACCAGCTGCTTCAGGCGCAAAAAAGTCGCAGTCAGCGCCGTACAGACTTCACAACCACAGAGTGGGCCACTATGAATGACGTCTGCCAGGTTTTGCGTCCCTTTGATTATTCCACGCGGATGGCGAGTGCAGATGATGCACTAGTCAGCATGACTGTCCCCCTTATCTGCCTGCTTGAAAAATCACTGCAAGCGCTAAGGGATGATGTTGTGGAAGAGGTGGAGGATGAGGATTCACCATTTCCATCATCTTCTGGACAGTCAGCGCCACGTGGTTCCTCACAAACGCGTAGGCAGGGGACCGTTTGTGAGGAGGATGAGGAGGAGTCAATGGAGGAGGAAGACATCCGTCCAGAGGAGGGAGTTACACAATTGTCCAGTACTCAGTGTGTACAGCGAGGGTGGGGTGATGACGAGCGGGCAGAGATCACGCCTCCAGCAGGGGACAGCGTTTCTTGGGCAGTTGGCAGTCTGCAGCACATGGTGGATTACATGCTGCAGTGCCTGAGAAACGACCGCCGCATCGCCCACATTCTCAACATGTCTGATTATTGGGTGTTCACCCTCCTCGATCCTCGCTACCGGGACAACGTAGAAAGCCTCATCACACCGTTGAACCGGGAGCGAAAAATGCGGGAGTACCAAGACACACTGGTCAATTCCATCATCTTCTCCATTCCAACTGAGAGAAGTGCTGCTAGTGCATTCCAAAGCAGCTCAGTGCGTCCAGGCCGTGGTGGAGGCTCTGCACAAAGAGGGAGCAGAAGCAGTGCCTCTGCCCAAGGCAAGACCAGTATGGCCGAACTGTGGCACAGTTTTCTGTGCCCGCCACAAAAGTCTACACCATCACAGACGGCTCCAGTCAGCAGGAGGCAACGGTTCCGTCAGATGGTGACAGACTACATGTCTTGCCCTCTTGCTGTACTCCCAGACGGCTCTTCCCCTTTCAAGTTTTGGGTCTCAAAGCTGGATACATGGCCAGAGCTAAGCCAGTATGCATTGGAGGTGCTGTCTTGCCCTGCGGCCAGTGTATTATCGGAACGTGTCTTTAGTGCTGCAGGTGGTGTACTAACTGACCGTCGCATGCGACTATCCTCCGATAACGTTGACCGGCTTACTTTCCTGAAAATGAACAAGGCCTGGATCTCGCCGGAATTTGCCACTCCTCCTCCTGATTGAATAATTAGGTCACTGTATACGTTATCCAGGTCTCCTGTTGTGTTCATCTTTCTACCACCTGAACTTAAATTCCTGGGCTCCAACACCGCCAGTTGAGGCTCAGACGTGCCGTCTGCACAGTCAAAACATACGACCCAGTGTTATTGGGTTTCAGTAACGTCAGCTGATCCCCAGCTGTGTAGCCGGCAATGTGTCATGCGACCGCCACGCTGACACAACAACTGAAATGTAAGGGAATCTGTCCCCCCCCCCCCAAGGCGTTTGTTACTGAAAGAGCCACCTTGTGCAGCAGTAATGCTGCCCAAGGAAAAGGTAGCTATTTTTGTTTAGCTCCTTGCACACGCAGAACTTAACACTTATAAAATGTGTCCACTGATACCGTAAAACCGTCCCGGAGGTGGGACTTTCCTTCGTAATGTGACGCAGCCCAGCCGTCATTCCTACCCCCCCGGCGCCGCGCACCGGCTCCTCAGCGTTGTTTTATTCCGTCCAGGAGCCTGCGCTGTTATGTTATCCCGTGGCCAGGCACACTTAGCGCTGCCCGTCTTCTGGCATCATTTGGTGTCTGGATGGCTGCGCCTGTGCGGCCGCGCTGGCAGAGAGCCCGCCTCGCAGTGTCTTCTGATTTAATCCCACTGGGGGCCTGGGATCCATGGACATGCGCAGTGCATATCTGAACCTCCACCTCTCACTCATTTCCCTATGGCTTCTTCAGACTGTTCGGTGTCAGCTGGTCCCTAACAGCATGCCACGGCCGTGACACCGCACAGTCTGAAGAAGCCATAGGGAGATGAGTGAGAGGTGGAGGTTCAGATATGCACTGCGCATGTCCATGGATCCCAGGCCCCCAGTGGGATTAAATCAGAAGACACTGCGAGGCGGGCTCTCTGCCAGCGCGGCCGCACAGGCGCAGCCATCCAGACACCAAATGATGCCAGAAGACGGGCAGCGCTAAGTGTGCCTGGCCACGGGATAACATAACAGCGCAGGCTCCTGGACGGAATAAAACAACGCTGAGGAGCCGGTGCGCGGCGCCGGGGGGGTAGGAATGACGGCTGGGCTGCGTCACATTACGAAGGAAAGTCCCACCTCCGGGACGGTTTTACGGTTGCAGGGGACACATTTTATAAGTGTTTAGTTCTGTGTTTGCAAGGAGCATGATGAAAAGAGCCACCTTTTCCTTTTGCATCTTTTGTGCTGCACAAGCTGGCTCTTTCAGCTACAAACGCCTTGGGGGGGGGTTAAAGGTTCCCTTTCGACTTTCTCAGGCTTCGGCCTACATTGTGTTCCTCTGCTTTTCCACCTGTCCCTGGGCTCCAACACCGCTAGTTGTTGCCTGGTAGTGCTGTACGCACAGTCCCAACAGTCGCTCCTCTGTTATTGGGGTTCAGTAACGTCAGCTGTTCCCCTGCTGTGTGTGTGGCAATCCCTCCTACCTCCTCCAACCTCCTCCTCCTCCACCTGTCCCTGGGCTCCAACACCGCCAGTTGCCGTCCAGAAGTGCTGTACGCACAGTCAACAGTCCCTCCTCTGTTATTGGGGTTCAGTAACGTCAGCTGTTCCCCTGCTGTGTGTGTGGCAATCCCTCCTACCTCCTCCAACCTCCTCCTCCTCCACCTGTCCCTGGGCTCCAACACCGCCAGTTGCCGTCCAGAAGTGCTGTACGCACAGTCAACAGTCCCTCCTCTGTTATTGGGGTTCAGTAACGTCAGCTGTTCCCCTGCTGTGTGTGTGGCAATCCCTCCTACCTCCTCCAACCTCCTCCTCCTCCACCTGTCCCTGGGCTCCAACACCGCCAGTTGCCGTCCAGAAGTGCTGTACGCACAGTCAACAGTCCCTCCTCTGTTATTGGGGTTCAGTAACGTCAGCTGTTCCCCTGCTGTGTGTGTGGCAATCCCTCCTACCTCCTCCTACCTCCTCCTCCTCCACCTGTCCCTGGGCTCCAACACCGCCAGTTGCCGTCCAGAAGTGCTGTACGCACAGTCAACAGTCCCTCCTCTGTTATTGGGGTTCAGTAACGTCAGCTGTTCCCCTGCTGTGTGTGTGGCAATCCCTCCTACCTCCTCCAACCTCCTCCTCCTCCACCTGTCCCTGGGCTCCAACACCGCCAGTTGCCGTCCAGAAGTGCTGTACGCACAGTCAACAGTCCCTCCTCTGTTATTGGGGTTCAGTAACGTCAGCTGTTCCCCTGCTGTGTGTGTGGCAATCCCTCCTACCTCCTCCTACCTCCTCCTCCTCCACCTGTCCCTGGGCTCCAACACCGCCAGTTGCCGTCCAGAAGTGCTGTACGCACAGTCAACAGTCCCTCCTCTGTTATTGGGGTTCAGTAACGTCAGCTGTTCCCCTGCTGTGTGTGTGGCAATCCCTCCTACCTCCTCCTACCTCCTCCAACCTCCTCCTCCTCCACCTGTCCCTGGGCTCCAACACCGCCAGTTGCCGTCCAGAAGTGCTGTACGCACAGTCAACAGTCCCTCCTCTGTTATTGGGGTTCAGTAACGTCAGCTGTTCCCCTGCTGTGTGTGTGGCAATCCCTCCTACCTCCTCCAACCTCCTCCTCCTCCACCTGTCCCTGGGCTCCAACACCGCCAGTTGCCGTCCAGAAGTGCTGTACGCACAGTCAACAGTCCCTCCTCTGTTATTGGGGTTCAGTAACGTCAGCTGTTCCCCTGCTGTGTGTGTGGCAATCCCTCCTACCTCCTCCAACCTCCTCCTCCTCCACCTGTCCCTGGGCTCCAACACCGCCAGTTGCCGTCCAGAAGTGCTGTACGCACAGTCAACAGTCCCTCCTCTGTTATTGGGGTTCAGTAACGTCAGCTGTTCCCCTGCTGTGTGTGTGGCAATCCCTCCTACCTCCTCCTACCTCCTCCTCCTCCACCTGTCCCTGGGCTCCAACACCGCCAGTTGCCGTCCAGAAGTGCTGTACGCACAGTCAACAGTCCCTCCTCTGTTATTGGGGTTCAGTAACGTCAGCTGTTCCCCTGCTGTGTGTGTGGCAATCCCTCCTACCTCCTCCTACCTCCTCCAACCTCCTCCTCCTCCACCTGTCCCTGGGCTCCAACACCGCCAGTTGCCGTCCAGAAGTGCTGTACGCACAGTCAACAGTCCCTCCTCTGTTATTGGGGTTCAGTAACGTCAGCTGTTCCCCTGCTGTGTGTGTGGCAATCCCTCCTACCTCCTCCAACCTCCTCCTCCTCCACCTGTCCCTGGGCTCCAACACCGCCAGTTGCCGTCCAGAAGTGCTGTACGCACAGTCAACAGTCCCTCCTCTGTTATTGGGGTTCAGTAACGTCAGCTGTTCCCCTGCTGTGTGTGTGGCAATCCCTCCTACCTCCTCCAACCTCCTCCTCCTCCACCTGTCCCTGGGCTCCAACACCGCCAGTTGCCGTCCAGAAGTGCTGTACGCACAGTCAACAGTCCCTCCTCTGTTATTGGGGTTCAGTAACGTCAGCTGTTCCCCTGCTGTGTGTGTGGCAATCCCTCCTACCTCCTCCTACCTCCTCCAACCTCCTCCTCCTCCACGTGTCCCTGGGCTCCAACACCGCTAGTTGCCGTCCAGAAGTGCTGTACGCACAGAGCCAAACACCTCGCCAATGTGTTAGTGGGGTTCAGCACCGCCAGCTGTTCCCCTGCTGTGTATACGGCAACGTGTACTGCGACCGCCACGCAGACACAACAAGTTAAATGTAAGGGAACCTGACCCCCCCCCCCCCCAGGCGTTTGTTACTGAAGGAGCCACCTTGTGCAGCAGTAATGATGATGCAAAGGGAAAAAGTGCCTCTTTTCGTGATGCTCCTTGCACATGCTGAACCAAACACTTATGAAATGTGTCCCCACACAGCGTTACACCGTCCGGTAGGTGGAACTTTCCTTTGTCGTGTGACGCAGCACAGCCATCATTTTTACCCCCTTGGCGCCGTGCGCCCCCTCCTCAGCGTTGTTTGAATCTGTCCCGGAGCCTGCGCTGTTAGGTTAGCCCTTGGCCATGCACACATGTTGCGCTGCCCGTCTTCTGACCTCATTTGGTGTCAGGCTGGCTGCGCCTGTGCGGGTGCGCTGGCCGAGATCCCGCCTCGCAGTGTCGTCTAATGTAATCCCACCGCGGGCCTGTGATCCGTGCCCGTGCGCAGTGCATATCCTCTCCTCTCACTCCCCTCCCTACGGCTTCTTCAGACTGTGCGATGTCAGCTGGTCCCTAATAGCATGCCACGGCCGTGACACCGCACAGTCTGAAAAAGCCGTAGGGAGGGGAGTGAGAGGAGAGGATATGCACTGCGCACGGGCACGGATCACAGGCCCGCGGTGGGATTACATGAGACGACACTGCGAGGCGGGATCTCGGCCAGCGCACCCGCACAGGCGCAGCCAGCCTGACACCAAATGAGGTCAGAAGACGGGCAGCGCAACATGTGTGCATAGCCATGGGCTAACCTAACAGCGCAGGCTCCGGGACAGATTCAAACAACGCTGAGGAGGGGGCGAACGGCGACAAGGGGGTAAAAATGATGGCTGTGCTGCGTCACACGACAAAGGAAAGTTCCACCTACCGGACGGTTTAACGCTGTGTGGGGACACATTTCATAAATGTTAGGTTCCGCATGTACAAGGACCATAATTAAAAGAGCTAAGTTTACCTTTTCCAGCATTAGTGCTGTACACAATGGCTCTTTCAGCTACAAACGCCTGGGGGGGGGGGGTTAAAGGTTTCCTTTCAACTTGCTCGAGTGCAGGCTTCGGCCTACACTCCGCTCCCCCTGCTCCTCCTGCTGACCCTGGGCTCTAACACCGCCAGTTTTTGCCCAGATGTGCTAGCTGCACAGAGAAAAACACCAGCCAATGTGTCAGTGGGGTCCAGCACCGCCAGCTGTTCCCCTGCTGTGTAGCCGGCAACGTGTCCTGCGACCGCCACGCAGACACAAGAACTGAAATTGAAGGGAACCTGTCCCCCCTCCCCCAGGTGTTTCTATGTTTTACAGCTACCTTGAACAGCAGTAATGCTGCATGTGTTCAAGGTGGCTCAGAAACTTATTCTCCTTGCCCATGTTGAAGTGAACACGTCTAAAATGTGTCCTCTGTGACCATTAAAACGTCCCTCAGGTGTGATTTGACTTTGTATTGACACACGCAACAAGCTCCTTGGTAACGCTGCCCGTCTTCTGGCATCATTGTTTGGCTGGCTGCGCTTCTGCGGCCGCCCTGACCCACACAACAGCCCTCGTTGTCTTATTTAATGGGACTGCGAGGGTGTGATTGATGGGCAGGATCAGTGCATCAGTTCGCCTGTCCCTCCTCTCCTTCCGCCTTCTTCGGACTGTGCGGCTTCATGGCCGTGGCATGCGATAAGGGATCAGATGACGCCGCACAGTCTGAAGCGGGTGTAAGGACCCGAGTGTGAGAGGCCAACATATGTGCTGCGCCAGGCCCTGAATCCCAGCCCCGCAGTGTTTTAACAATGTTAAGACACTGCGGGGCTGGGATTCATGGTCATCGCGAACCGCACCGGCCGACATTACATGATGCCAGAAGATGGGCAGCGCTAACGGCGCTAGGCCAGGGGATAACACGACAGCGCAGACTCCTGTACAGCAAATAACAACGCTCGGGAGGCTGCACCCAGCACCAAGGTGGGATTCTTGACACCTGTGCTGCGTCTCATTACAAAGGGAACTCTCGCCTCCATTACACAGTTTGACTGTATAAAGGGCTAAATGTTATACGTGTTCCATTCAGCGTGTGCAAGGAGAAAAATTACAAGAGCAACCTTTGACTTGCGCAGCACTGCTGCTGCATAAGCTGTGGCTCTTCTACTTTGTAACCCCTGAGGGGGGGTTAAAGGTGACTTTTGAAATCGGTTCAATTAGGCTTCGGCCTACACTCTGCTCCACCTGCAGAGCCCGGGCTCCAACAACGCTAGTTGCTGTCCGGAAGTGCTGGCTGCACAGAGCCAAACACCTCGCCAATGTGTCAGTGGGGTCCAGCACCGCCAGCTGTTCCCCTGCTGTGTAGCCGGCAACGTGTCCTGCAAAAGCCACGCAGACACAACACACCCAAAGCTGCCGCCTGTGCAGGCTTCGGCCTACACTCCCCTCCCCCTGCTCCTCCTCCTCCTGCTCCTCCTCCTGCTGTCCCTGGGCTCTAACACACCGCCAGTTTTTGCCCAGATGTGCTAGCTGCACAGAGAAAAACACCAGCCAATGTGTCAGTGGGGTCCAGCACCGCCAGCTGTTCCCCTGCTGTGCAGCCGGCAACGTGTCCTGCAAAAGCCACGCAGACACAAGAACTGAAATTGAAGGGAACCTGTCCCCCCTCCCCCAGGCGTTTTTACGTTATCCAGCCACCTTGTACAGCGGTAATGCTGCATGTGTGCAAGGTGGCTCAGAAACGTATTCTCCTCGCACATGTGGAACTGAAAACACGTCTGCAATGTGTCCTCTGTGTGACCATTTAACCGTCCCGGTGGTGTGACTTTCCTTTGTAATGACACGCTGCAACCCCCTTGGTAGCGCTGCCCGTCTTCTGGCATCATTGTTTGGCTGCCTGCGCCTCTGCGGCCGCCCTGACCCACACAACGCCCCTCGGTGTCTTATTTATTGGGACTGCGAGGGTGTGATTGATGGGCAGGATCAGTGCATCAGTTCGCCTGTCCCTCCTCTCCTTCCGCCTTCTTCGGACTGTGCGGCTTCATGGCCGTGGCATGCGATAAGGGATCAGATGACGCCGCACAGTCTGAAGCGGGTGTAAGGACCCGAGTGTGAGAGGCCAACATATGTGCTGCGCCAGGCCCTGAATCCCAGCCCCGCAGTGTTTTAACAATGTTAAGACACTGCGGGGCTGGGATTCATGGTCATCGCGAACCGCACCGGCCGACATTACATGATGCCAGAAGATGGGCAGCGCTAACGGCGCTAGGCCAGGGGATAACACGACAGCGCAGACTCCTGTACAGCAAATAACAACGCTCGGGAGGCTGCACCCAGCACCAAGGTGGGATTCTTGACACCTGTGCTGCGTCTCATTACAAAGGGAACTCTCGCCTCCATTACACAGTTTGACTGTATAAAGGGCTAAATGTTATACGTGTTCCATTCAGCGTGTGCAAGGAGAAAAATTACAAGAGCAACCTTTGACTTGCGCAGCACTGCTGCTGCATAAGCTGTGGCTCTTCTACTTTGTAACCCCTGAGGGGGGGTTAAAGGTGACTTTTGAAATCGGTTCAATTAGGCTTCGGCCTACACTCTGCTCCACCTGCAGAGCCCGGGCTCCAACAACGCTAGTTGCTGTCCGGAAGTGCTGGCTGCACAGAGCCAAACACCTCGCCAATGTGTCAGTGGGGTCCAGCACCGCCAGCTGTTCCCCTGCTGTGTAGCCGGCAACGTGTCCTGCAAAAGCCACGCAGACACAACACACCCAAAGCTGCCGCCTGTGCAGGCTTCGGCCTACACTCCCCTCCCCCTGCTCCTCCTCCTCCTGCTCCTCCTCCTGCTGTCCCTGGGCTCTAACACACCGCCAGTTTTTGCCCAGATGTGCTAGCTGCACAGAGAAAAACACCAGCCAATGTGTCAGTGGGGTCCAGCACCGCCAGCTGTTCCCCTGCTGTGCAGCCGGCAACGTGTCCTGCAAAAGCCACGCAGACACAAGAACTGAAATTGAAGGGAACCTGTCCCCCCTCCCCCAGGCGTTTTTACGTTATCCAGCCACCTTGTACAGCGGTAATGCTGCATGTGTGCAAGGTGGCTCAGAAACGTATTCTCCTCGCACATGTGGAACTGAAAACACGTCTGCAATGTGTCCTCTGTGTGACCATTTAACCGTCCCGGTGGTGTGACTTTCCTTTGTAATGACACGCTGCAACCCCCTTGGTAGCGCTGCCCGTCTTCTGGCATCATTGTTTGGCTGCCTGCGCCTCTGCGGCCGCCCTGACCCACACAACGCCCCTCGGTGTCTTATTTATTGGGACTGCGAGGGTGTGATTGATGGGCAGGATCAGTGCATCAGTTCGCCTGTCCCTCCTCTCCTTCCGCCTTCTTCGGACTGTGCGGCTTCATGGCCGTGGCATGCGATAAGGGATCAGATGACGCCGCACAGTCTGAAGCGGGTGTAAGGACCCGAGTGTGAGAGGCCAACATATGTGCTGCGCCAGGCCCTGAATCCCAGCCCCGCAGTGTTTTAACAATGTTAAGACACTGCGGGGCTGGGATTCATGGTCATCGCGAACCGCACCGGCCGACATTACATGATGCCAGAAGATGGGCAGCGCTAACGGCGCTAGGCCAGGGGATAACACGACAGCGCAGACTCCTGTACAGCAAATAACAACGCTCGGGAGGCTGCACCCAGCACCAAGGTGGGATTCTTGACACCTGTGCTGCGTCTCATTACAAAGGGAACTCTCGCCTCCATTACACAGTTTGACTGTATAAAGGGCTAAATGTTATACGTGTTCCATTCAGCGTGTGCAAGGAGAAAAATTACAAGAGCAACCTTTGACTTGCGCAGCACTGCTGCTGCATAAGCTGTGGCTCTTCTACTTTGTAACCCCTGAGGGGGGGTTAAAGGTGACTTTTGAAATCGGTTCAATTAGGCTTCGGCCTACACTCTGCTCCACCTGCAGAGCCCGGGCTCCAACAACGCTAGTTGCTGTCCGGAAGTGCTGGCTGCACAGAGCCAAACACCTCGCCAATGTGTCAGTGGGGTCCAGCACCGCCAGCTGTTCCCCTGCTGTGTAGCCGGCAACGTGTCCTGCAAAAGCCACGCAGACACAACACACCCAAAGCTGCCGCCTGTGCAGGCTTCGGCCTACACTCCCCTCCCCCTGCTCCTCCTCCTCCTGCTCCTCCTCCTGCTGTCCCTGGGCTCTAACACACCGCCAGTTTTTGCCCAGATGTGCTAGCTGCACAGAGAAAAACACCAGCCAATGTGTCAGTGGGGTCCAGCACCGCCAGCTGTTCCCCTGCTGTGCAGCCGGCAACGTGTCCTGCAAAAGCCACGCAGACACAAGAACTGAAATTGAAGGGAACCTGTCCCCCCTCCCCCAGGCGTTTTTACGTTATCCAGCCACCTTGTACAGCGGTAATGCTGCATGTGTGCAAGGTGGCTCAGAAACGTATTCTCCTCGCACATGTGGAACTGAAAACACGTCTGCAATGTGTCCTCTGTGTGACCATTTAACCGTCCCGGTGGTGTGACTTTCCTTTGTAATGACACGCTGCAACCCCCTTGGTAGCGCTGCCCGTCTTCTGGCATCATTGTTTGGCTGCCTGCGCCTCTGCGGCCGCCCTGACCCACACAACGCCCCTCGGTGTCTTATTTATTGGGACTGCGAGGGTGTGATTGATGGGCAGGATCAGTGCATCAGTTCGCCTGTCCCTCCTCTCCTTCCGCCTTCTTCGGACTGTGCGGCTTCATGGCCGTGGCATGCGATAAGGGATCAGATGACGCCGCACAGTCTGAAGCGGGTGTAAGGACCCGAGTGTGAGAGGCCAACATATGTGCTGCGCCAGGCCCTGAATCCCAGCCCCGCAGTGTTTTAACAATGTTAAGACACTGCGGGGCTGGGATTCATGGTCATCGCGAACCGCACCGGCCGACATTACATGATGCCAGAAGATGGGCAGCGCTAACGGCGCTAGGCCAGGGGATAACACGACAGCGCAGACTCCTGTACAGCAAATAACAACGCTCGGGAGGCTGCACCCAGCACCAAGGTGGGATTCTTGACACCTGTGCTGCGTCTCATTACAAAGGGAACTCTCGCCTCCATTACACAGTTTGACTGTATAAAGGGCTAAATGTTATACGTGTTCCATTCAGCGTGTGCAAGGAGAAAAATTACAAGAGCAACCTTTGACTTGCGCAGCACTGCTGCTGCATAAGCTGTGGCTCTTCTACTTTGTAACCCCTGAGGGGGGGTTAAAGGTGACTTTTGAAATCGGTTCAATTAGGCTTCGGCCTACACTCTGCTCCACCTGCAGAGCCCGGGCTCCAACAACGCTAGTTGCTGTCCGGAAGTGCTGGCTGCACAGAGCCAAACACCTCGCCAATGTGTCAGTGGGGTCCAGCACCGCCAGCTGTTCCCCTGCTGTGTAGCCGGCAACGTGTCCTGCAAAAGCCACGCAGACACAACACACCCAAAGCTGCCGCCTGTGCAGGCTTCGGCCTACACTCCCCTCCCCCTGCTCCTCCTCCTCCTGCTCCTCCTCCTGCTGTCCCTGGGCTCTAACACACCGCCAGTTTTTGCCCAGATGTGCTAGCTGCACAGAGAAAAACACCAGCCAATGTGTCAGTGGGGTCCAGCACCGCCAGCTGTTCCCCTGCTGTGCAGCCGGCAACGTGTCCTGCAAAAGCCACGCAGACACAAGAACTGAAATTGAAGGGAACCTGTCCCCCCTCCCCCAGGCGTTTTTACGTTATCCAGCCACCTTGTACAGCGGTAATGCTGCATGTGTGCAAGGTGGCTCAGAAACGTATTCTCCTCGCACATGTGGAACTGAAAACACGTCTGCAATGTGTCCTCTGTGTGACCATTTAACCGTCCCGGTGGTGTGACTTTCCTTTGTAATGACACGCTGCAACCCCCTTGGTAGCGCTGCCCGTCTTCTGGCATCATTGTTTGGCTGCCTGCGCCTCTGCGGCCGCCCTGACCCACACAACGCCCCTCGGTGTCTTATTTATTGGGACTGCGAGGGTGTGATTGATGGGCAGGATCAGTGCATCAGTTCGCCTGTCCCTCCTCTCCTTCCGCCTTCTTCGGACTGTGCGGCTTCATGGCCGTGGCATGCGATAAGGGATCAGATGACGCCGCACAGTCTGAAGCGGGTGTAAGGACCCGAGTGTGAGAGGCCAACATATGTGCTGCGCCAGGCCCTGAATCCCAGCCCCGCAGTGTTTTAACAATGTTAAGACACTGCGGGGCTGGGATTCATGGTCATCGCGAACCGCACCGGCCGACATTACATGATGCCAGAAGATGGGCAGCGCTAACGGCGCTAGGCCAGGGGATAACACGACAGCGCAGACTCCTGTACAGCAAATAACAACGCTCGGGAGGCTGCACCCAGCACCAAGGTGGGATTCTTGACACCTGTGCTGCGTCTCATTACAAAGGGAACTCTCGCCTCCATTACACAGTTTGACTGTATAAAGGGCTAAATGTTATACGTGTTCCATTCAGCGTGTGCAAGGAGAAAAATTACAAGAGCAACCTTTGACTTGCGCAGCACTGCTGCTGCATAAGCTGTGGCTCTTCTACTTTGTAACCCCTGAGGGGGGGTTAAAGGTGACTTTTGAAATCGGTTCAATTAGGCTTCGGCCTACACTCTGCTCCACCTGCAGAGCCCGGGCTCCAACAACGCTAGTTGCTGTCCGGAAGTGCTGGCTGCACAGAGCCAAACACCTCGCCAATGTGTCAGTGGGGTCCAGCACCGCCAGCTGTTCCCCTGCTGTGTAGCCGGCAACGTGTCCTGCAAAAGCCACGCAGACACAACACACCCAAAGCTGCCGCCTGTGCAGGCTTCGGCCTACACTCCCCTCCCCCTGCTCCTCCTCCTCCTGCTCCTCCTCCTGCTGTCCCTGGGCTCTAACACACCGCCAGTTTTTGCCCAGATGTGCTAGCTGCACAGAGAAAAACACCAGCCAATGTGTCAGTGGGGTCCAGCACCGCCAGCTGTTCCCCTGCTGTGCAGCCGGCAACGTGTCCTGCAAAAGCCACGCAGACACAAGAACTGAAATTGAAGGGAACCTGTCCCCCCTCCCCCAGGCGTTTTTACGTTATCCAGCCACCTTGTACAGCGGTAATGCTGCATGTGTGCAAGGTGGCTCAGAAACGTATTCTCCTCGCACATGTGGAACTGAAAACACGTCTGCAATGTGTCCTCTGTGTGACCATTTAACCGTCCCGGTGGTGTGACTTTCCTTTGTAATGACACGCTGCAACCCCCTTGGTAGCGCTGCCCGTCTTCTGGCATCATTGTTTGGCTGCCTGCGCCTCTGCGGCCGCCCTGACCCACACAACGCCCCTCGGTGTCTTATTTATTGGGACTGCGAGGGTGTGATTGATGGGCAGGATCAGTGCATCAGTTCGCCTGTCCCTCCTCTCCTTCCGCCTTCTTCGGACTGTGCGGCTTCATGGCCGTGGCATGCGATAAGGGATCAGATGACGCCGCACAGTCTGAAGCGGGTGTAAGGACCCGAGTGTGAGAGGCCAACATATGTGCTGCGCCAGGCCCTGAATCCCAGCCCCGCAGTGTTTTAACAATGTTAAGACACTGCGGGGCTGGGATTCATGGTCATCGCGAACCGCACCGGCCGACATTACATGATGCCAGAAGATGGGCAGCGCTAACGGCGCTAGGCCAGGGGATAACACGACAGCGCAGACTCCTGTACAGCAAATAACAACGCTCGGGAGGCTGCACCCAGCACCAAGGTGGGATTCTTGACACCTGTGCTGCGTCTCATTACAAAGGGAACTCTCGCCTCCATTACACAGTTTGACTGTATAAAGGGCTAAATGTTATACGTGTTCCATTCAGCGTGTGCAAGGAGAAAAATTACAAGAGCAACCTTTGACTTGCGCAGCACTGCTGCTGCATAAGCTGTGGCTCTTCTACTTTGTAACCCCTGAGGGGGGGTTAAAGGTGACTTTTGAAATCGGTTCAATTAGGCTTCGGCCTACACTCTGCTCCACCTGCAGAGCCCGGGCTCCAACAACGCTAGTTGCTGTCCGGAAGTGCTGGCTGCACAGAGCCAAACACCTCGCCAATGTGTCAGTGGGGTCCAGCACCGCCAGCTGTTCCCCTGCTGTGTAGCCGGCAACGTGTCCTGCAAAAGCCACGCAGACACAACACACCCAAAGCTGCCGCCTGTGCAGGCTTCGGCCTACACTCCCCTCCCCCTGCTTCTCCTCCTCCTGCTCCTCCTCCTGCTGTCCCTGGGCTCTAACACACCGCCAGTTTTTGCCCAGATGTGCTAGCTGCACAGAGAAAAACACCAGCCAATGTGTCAGTGGGGTCCAGCACCGCCAGCTGTTCCCCTGCTGTGCAGCCGGCAACGTGTCCTGCAAAAGCCACGCAGACACAAGAACTGAAATTGAAGGGAACCTGTCCCCCCTCCCCCAGGCGTTTTTACGTTATCCAGCCACCTTGTACAGCGGTAATGCTGCATGTGTGCAAGGTGGCTCAGAAACGTATTCTCCTCGCACATGTGGAACTGAAAACACGTCTGCAATGTGTCCTCTGTGTGACCATTTAACCGTCCCGGTGGTGTGACTTTCCTTTGTAATGACACGCTGCAACCCCCTTGGTAGCGCTGCCCGTCTTCTGGCATCATTGTTTGGCTGCCTGCGCCTCTGCGGCCGCCCTGACCCACACAACGCCCCTCGGTGTCTTATTTATTGGGACTGCGAGGGTGTGATTGATGGGCAGGATCAGTGCATCAGTTCGCCTGTCCCTCCTCTCCTTCCGCCTTCTTCGGACTGTGCGGCTTCATGGCCGTGGCATGCGATAAGGGATCAGATGACGCCGCACAGTCTGAAGCGGGTGTAAGGACCCGAGTGTGAGAGGCCAACATATGTGCTGCGCCAGGCCCTGAATCCCAGCCCCGCAGTGTTTTAACAATGTTAAGACACTGCGGGGCTGGGATTCATGGTCATCGCGAACCGCACCGGCCGACATTACATGATGCCAGAAGATGGGCAGCGCTAACGGCGCTAGGCCAGGGGATAACACGACAGCGCAGACTCCTGTACAGCAAATAACAACGCTCGGGAGGCTGCACCCAGCACCAAGGTGGGATTCTTGACACCTGTGCTGCGTCTCATTACAAAGGGAACTCTCGCCTCCATTACACAGTTTGACTGTATAAAGGGCTAAATGTTATACGTGTTCCATTCAGCGTGTGCAAGGAGAAAAATTACAAGAGCAACCTTTGACTTGCGCAGCACTGCTGCTGCATAAGCTGTGGCTCTTCTACTTTGTAACCCCTGAGGGGGGGTTAAAGGTGACTTTTGAAATCGGTTCAATTAGGCTTCGGCCTACACTCTGCTCCACCTGCAGAGCCCGGGCTCCAACAACGCTAGTTGCTGTCCGGAAGTGCTGGCTGCACAGAGCCAAACACCTCGCCAATGTGTCAGTGGGGTCCAGCACCGCCAGCTGTTCCCCTGCTGTGTAGCCGGCAACGTGTCCTGCAAAAGCCACGCAGACACAACACACCCAAAGCTGCCGCCTGTGCAGGCTTCGGCCTACACTCCCCTCCCCCTGCTCCTCCTCCTCCTGCTCCTCCTCCTGCTGTCCCTGGGCTCTAACACACCGCCAGTTTTTGCCCAGATGTGCTAGCTGCACAGAGAAAAACACCAGCCAATGTGTCAGTGGGGTCCAGCACCGCCAGCTGTTCCCCTGCTGTGCAGCCGGCAACGTGTCCTGCAAAAGCCACGCAGACACAAGAACTGAAATTGAAGGGAACCTGTCCCCCCTCCCCCAGGCGTTTTTACGTTATCCAGCCACCTTGTACAGCGGTAATGCTGCATGTGTGCAAGGTGGCTCAGAAACGTATTCTCCTCGCACATGTGGAACTGAAAACACGTCTGCAATGTGTCCTCTGTGTGACCATTTAACCGTCCCGGTGGTGTGACTTTCCTTTGTAATGACACGCTGCAACCCCCTTGGTAGCGCTGCCCGTCTTCTGGCATCATTGTTTGGCTGCCTGCGCCTCTGCGGCCGCCCTGACCCACACAACGCCCCTCGGTGTCTTATTTATTGGGACTGCGAGGGTGTGATTGATGGGCAGGATCAGTGCATCAGTTCGCCTGTCCCTCCTCTCCTTCCGCCTTCTTCGGACTGTGCGGCTTCATGGCCGTGGCATGCGATAAGGGATCAGATGACGCCGCATAGTCTGAAGCAGGTGTAAGAACCCAAGCGAGAGGCGAACATATGTACTGCGCCAGGCCATGAATCCCAGCCCCGCAGTGTTTAAACTATGTCAATACACTGCGGGGCTGTGATTCATGGGCATCGCGAACCGCACCGGCCAACATTAAATGAGGTCAGAAGATGGGCAGCGCTAACAGCGCTAGGCCAGGGGATAACACGACAGCGCAGACTCCTGTACAGCAAATAACAACGCTCAGGAGGCTGCACCCAGCACCAAGGTGGGATTCTTGACATCTGTGCTGCGTCTCATTACAAAGGGAACTCGCGCCTCCAACACAGTTTGACTGTATAAAGGGCTAAATGTTATACGTGTTTCATTCAGCGTGTGCAAGGAGCGAAATTAAAAGAGCAACCTTTGACTTGTGCAGCACTACTGCTGCATAAGCTGTGGCTCTTCTACTTTCTAACCCCTGAGGGGGGGTTAAAGGTTACCTTTGAAATTGGTTCAAGTAGGCTTCGGCCTACACTCTGCTCCCCCTGCAGAGCCCGGGCTACAACACCGCTCGTTGCTGTCCGGAAGTGCTGGCTGCACAGAGCCAAACACCTCGCCAATGTGTCAGTGGGGTCCAGCACCGCCAGCTGTTCCCCTGCTGTGCAGCCGGCAACGTGTCCTGCAAAAGCCACGCAGACACTTGGTCTTGTACCTTCTGCTCCACATCCTGGTTCCAGTACCGTCAGCTGGTTCCGGGCAGAGCCTTTGGCTTAGGTGCCTCCCTCTGGGTATCCGAGTTCCACCAACGTCAGGTGGTCCTTGGTAGTGCTTTCAGGCACGGGTACCTCCTGCTTAGTAACCGGGTTCCAGTAACGTCAGCTGGTCCTCGGTAGTTCCATTGGCTCTTGGACCTTCGGCTACCCATCCGGGTTCCAGCACCGTCAGCTGGTTCTCGGCAGTGTCTTTTGCTCTTGTACCTTCTGCTCCCCATCCTGGTTCCAGTACCGTCAGCTGGTTCCGGGCAGAGCCTTTGGCTTAGGTGCCTCCCTCTGGGTATCCGAGTTCCACCAACGTCAGGTGGTCCTTGGTAGTGCTTTCAGGCACGGGTACCTCCTGCTTAGTAACCGGGTTCCAGTAACGTCAGCTGGTCCTCGGTAGTTCCATTGGCTCTTGGACCTTCGGGTAGCCATCCGAGTTCCAGTTCCATCAGCTGGTTCTCGGCATTTTCTCAGCCTTCTTGTACCTTCTGCTACATTTCCAAGTTCAAGAGACTAAACACGATGACCCGGAAGAACACCCCTAAGATGACGACGACACCAGAGACGACAACCACCGTGATGACGACGACCCTGGAGACGATGACCCTGAAGACCACCCCGATGACGACGACCCCGGAGACCACCCCGATGACGACGACCCCGGAGACGACGACCCTGGAGACGACGACGACCTGGAAGACCGAGAAGCAGAAGAACAAGAGGCTGCAGAACAAAGAGCAGAAGGACATTAAGCATAACACAAAATATCAGAGCAAAAAAATATTATGTAAATTATAAGCAGAAGAAGACTAAGCAGTGTATGGGGGTGAGTCCGTTCCTCCTCGTGGTGCCCCTGGATAAAGCCTGATGCTGCAGGCCAAACTGAACGCGGACAAATGTAACTGGTTTGTGACAGGCAGAACGGAAGGTGTAATCTTCAAACTTTTATAGATAACAACTACGGGAATGCCTGTCACAAATAAGAATATGATGAAGAAGTTGAATATGATGAAGATAATAGTAAAATAAAAAGAATATGAACAATGTAACCCAAAAAATAATAGGTAGAAGATGAAGAAGAAGATGAATAAGGTGAAGAAGTTGATGTCAAAGAAGCTGATGATGAGGATAATTAAGAAGAAAGCGTGGGAGAAGTAAAAAAGAAGGTGAAGGGCGTGGAAGTAGTGAAACATCAATATCTGACATAAAAAAAAAAAAAAATAACATAGTCAAATTCTTTCTAACGCCGAACTTCATAAAAAAAAATTAAAAATCCTGCTATTCTATTACATTGGGCTAAACCTCTGTCCCTTTAATATCTCCGCCACGTCCCCCAATACATCCTACATTATTCTTAGTTGTTTTCCTTCATGTAGAATGAACCTACAAGTTTATAAAGGGTTTATTTTAATTCCGATATTTTCGTCCCATTGACTTGCATTGGGATCGGGTATCGGTATCGGATTGGATCCGATATTTTGACGGTATCGGCCGATACTTTCCGATACCGATACTTTCCGATATCGGAAAGTATCGCTCAACACTAATCTTGAGTCCCGGGGTGATCTGACCATGCTGATCGATTGGTTCAGGCCTTTCATGCATATTACCCTGGGAAACCTGGGGTTCCGGTGGCCCCCTTGAGAGGAGGATACTGTCATGATCCAGGCTGGGTTTTGAGTCCTATCTACCCCTTTCCCGGTCTGGTCATGTCAGGGATTAACTTTGCTCTGCCTCATTTTGGGTTCAGGTGTGCTATTTATCTATTTGCTATTTGCATCAGTTATATTTTCTGCCTTTGGCGTGAGTATCTGACTCTGGGGTTTCCCTGATTTGTCATGCTGCTTTATCTGACTTCTCTCGTGTCTGTTCCCTCCTCTCCCCCATCCTGATTTAGTGTTCCTCTTAATATTTGGTTATCCTGGTGTTTTGACTTGGCTTTGATTCTGACCTGACTTCATCTCTTGCTTCCGGTACATCGGCTTCTGACTGGTTTTGAGCCCTTGGCTCCCCTCTGACTCTGAATTTTGTGTTTTCCCTTTGTACTGCTTTACTCTCTAGGTTTTGACACTGCTTATTTGACTTCTCTGCTGCCTCCTGGTGGTAACCTCGCTGCAGCACTACAGGTCTGTTCTGGCAGACTTGCTGTCCTCCCTCCACTCTATTGCCATCTAGTGAAGCTTGCACCATTCTGCATAGCTGTAGCAAGACATTATTAACAGTTTGATCTCCTACGTCACACCTCTAATCTTTTGATTGACAGCCAAGACATTCCTGAATTCTGGGCAGATCTACAATTTTTTTCATAGATTCAATTTTTAAAGGCTCTTTTTCAATGTTGTCCTATGGAGACTGCAGCTTCTCGTGACTATATACAAGATTTTATCTTCAGGAGTAGTGAGGAGGAGAGGAAAAAGGGCTCATCCATCAAGCAGGGTGGGTAAAGGTAGAGTTTGCAGGCCTAATATGCATGTACTGGGAGGAATACAATCTGGCGGACCTATAAATGCTGAGTGATCAGAAATGATCAATAATCATTACAAGATAGATTTACAAAGTAAGTACATCAATCTCATCAGTTGCAGGTGATCTCTTTAATGATGTACGAAGATTATATTAGATCTCTTGAACTTCTATAAAGAATAGTCTTTTATACATTGCTGAAAAAAAAAGGGAACACTAAAATCCTACATCCTAGATATCACTGAATGAAATATTCCAGTTGTAAATCTTTATTCATTACATAGTGGAATGTGTTGAGAAAAATAAAACCTAAAAATGATCAACGAAAATCCCACAGAGGTCTGGTGTTGGAATGATGCTCAAAATCAAAGTGGAAAATGAAGTTGCAGGCTGATCCAACTTCAGTGGAAACGCCTCAAGACAAGGAAATGATGCTCAATAGTGTGTGTGGCCTCCACATGCCTGTATGATCTCCCTACAAAGCCTGGGCATGCTCCTGATGAGGCAGCAGATGGTCTCCTGGGGGATCTCCTCCAAGACCTGGACTAAAGCATTTGCCAACTCCTGGACAGTCTGTGGTGCAACGTTGGTGGGTGGTTCGAGACATGATGTCCCAGATGTGTTCAATCGGACTCAGGTCTGGAGAACGGGCTGGTCAGTCCATAGCTTCAATGCCTTCATCTTGCAGGAACTGCTGACACACTCCAACCACATGAGGTCTTGCATTTTCCTGCATGAGGAGGAACCCAGGGCCAACTGCACCAGCATATGATCTCACACAGGGGTCTGCGGATCTCATCTTGGTACCTAATGGCAGTCAGGCTACCTCTGGTGAGCACAAGGAGGCTGTGCGGCCCTCCAAAGAAATGCCACCCCACACCATTACTGACCCACTGCCAAACTGGTCATACTGAAGGATGTTGCAGGCAGCAAACCACTCTCCGTGGCATCTCCAGACTCTGTCACGTCTGTCACATGTGCTCAGTGAACCTGCTTTCATCTGTGAAGAGCACAGGGCGACAGAGGCAAATTTGCCAATCCTGGTGTTCTGTAGGGCAAATGCCAAGCGTCTTGCATGGCATTGGGCTGTGAGCACAACCCCCATCTGTGGATGTCGGGCACTCAGACCATCCTCATGGAGTTGGTTTCTAACCGTTTGTGCAGACACATGCACATTTGTGGCCCGCTGGAAGTCATTTTGCAGGGCTCTGGCACTGCTCCTCCTCTTCCTCCTTGCACAAAGGCAGAGGTAGCTGTCCTGCTGCTGGATTGTTGCCCTCCTATGGTCCCCTCCATTTCTCCTGGTGTACTGCACTTTCTCCTGGTAGCTCTTCCAGCCTCTGGACACTACAATGACAGACACAGCAAACCTTCTTGCCACAGCTCGCATTGATGTGCCATCCTGGATGAGCTGCACTACCTGAGCCACTTGTGTGGGTTGTAGAGTCCGTCTCATGCTACCACTAGTGTGAAAGCACAACCAACATTCAAAAGTGACTAAAATATCAGCTAGAAAGCATTGGTTCTGAGATGTGGTTTGTTGTCCCCACCTGCAGAACCACTCCTTTATTGAGTGTGTCTTGATAATTGCCAATAATTTCCATCTGTTGTCTATTCCTTTTGCGCAACAGCATTTGAAATTGATAGTCAAACAGTGGACAGTTTGAATTCACAGAAGTTTGATCTACTTGGAGTTATATTCTGTTATTTAAGTGTTCCCTTTATTTTTTTTAGCAGTGTTTATATATAAGGTTTACAGTCTACTTGATAAAATATGTGCTATTGTTTGTTGGCACTCCTCCTGCTGGACACCCTGAAAGTTCACTTATGTCATAAACATAAATTTTCGTTGATGTTTCTATAAATCTTAATTATAATTGTATCATTAAAAAAAATCCATTGATTGTTCAATTTTCTGGCCTGACATGGCAACAAAGAGCTATTTTAAATTTGAACAGTATTTAATTTTAAATTGAGTTGTCAGTATATTGGTGCTGCCAACTGGTTAAAACGTTGGACACATTTAATTAATAAATTTAAGGTGCTCATGAATATTATTTTATGCCAGCTGTATAAAGCATAATATCACAATGCAGAACTTCCTGCCTATTGAGTTAAACTTCTTTGACAAGTTATTAAATTAAGGCATCAGTAATGAACCAAGTTATTCAAGTCTCCCTTCAAAATGAGCAGTCATATATAGTAAGGGGTGTCAATCAAACATAAACATTGTGATAGTCTGAACATCTAATTAGGAGTATTTCTGCTCAGTTGTCAAACCTAACTATATGATTTCTGTCGCTTGTTTATTCAGTGAAACTTTGTAGCAACTATGATAAATAGGATTTAATGGCTGAATAGAGGATATTAGTCACACCATCAATCCTTTTATGGTCTTTTAAATTGATACAAGGACGTTAGGCTTTTAATATTTTAGAAAGTTGCTATCTATATAATTTATATATTATCTAAGCGAATATTTTCCCCCATTACTAATACACAAAAGGCACTCTGTTACTACACAATTACCCGTTTCCCATCCAGTGCCAGGTGTCAGCTTCCTTGTGGCAGGGTTAGCAGAAACATCAGCTGAGTAACTATGCACTGTGCGCATGCACAACCAATCAGAGGACTAGCTGTTAGGTGTTGAGTTCCTGCCGCTGCACAGGGGGAATCTAGAACCATGTCTGCTGCGGTCTCCCATTCTTTTCCAGCTGCAGTGGAACCTGCTCAGCGGAGACGTCGGTCCCAGCGCCTGGCTCCTACAGATACTGCACGTTTGGTTACTGCTGCCCTTCCAGGTTCAGCCATTATAACCAGTACTGTTCGGCGGCAAGCAGGCGCTCCTGGGACTAAGTCCTGCTTTTCTCCTTCTGAGCATGCCCAAGGGAGACCTCTCATTGGAGGTCGGGGGTCACATGCTCAGGTCCTGTAGCAGCTCCTATTGGTCCACTAGAAAGCTCCTGAAGAGCTACAACTATAAAAGGTTTGCATGGCCGCACGGCCATGCTCTAGTATCATTTGTGTTTGGCTGTTGCCAGTGGATACTCTACCACTCAGTTCATATGCGGTGTGAGTCTGTTTAGCTTTGGGGCTATACACTCAGGCAGGCAGCTAGCATCAGTGGGGACAATTAGCCTTGGCTTAGCATCTGGTTCCTTCATGTGTGCGGTTAGCACAGAAGAGTTCCAGAGCAAGCACAACACTAGTTAGGGTATTACTCCATGTGTACAGCGCGACTCTGTGAGGCAACAGAGCTCGCTTTCATTTCACACGAGGTGAAGTTTAACCCACGTGTGAGCTCAGTGTCCATCCACCATTATTTTGCAGCAGGTATCTCTGCACGGTGGACCCCGGGCTGCAAACGCACCTGGTATCAATCTCTCTATTACTTGGTGCTTTCCGCTAGCCCTAACACTAGCCTTCATATTTCACTGAGTTTAGTGAAAATATCTGGCATAAAGTAAGCCAATTACAGATGTTATAAGTATTGTTGAGCAAATCTGCTCAGATAAGATGTTATCTGAGCAGGCTCCGATGCTAACAGAGTAGCTTTGGCGTGCTGGAATACTATGCTCGAGTCACTGCAGCTGCATGCCTGCTGGCTCTTCAACAGTGGCAACACATGCTGGGATTGCCTAAAAACTGTCGAACAGCCACGAGACATGCAGCCACGATGTAATGAGGTGTTATTCGAGCATGTTCGCTCAGCACTAGTTAAAAGCCTAAACTACAAATGAACCAATTTTATCAAACAACATGAGGCACTGAGGTAAATGCTGGCAGAATACTAAGGAAGAAGAACTGCTCACTCTGAAAAAAAGGTGGCAAGTTATAGACCATGAGCATCAGAATAGTTTCTGGATTTACAAGACTGGTATCTACACCAGAAGCAGATGCATCTTATGGGATATGAGTGCTACAAGACCATGCTTTTCTACAGGTTTTGAGTAACAGGAAAGATACACTTTAAATTGTTAATTGTTCTTTATCTTAGTAACTAGCTGAAGAGACCAGCTTTGCCCGGGCATAGTAACTAACTGTGGTTAGTTATAACAAATTATAATGATTATCCTCTATCCCATAGTCCAGTCCCATGTCCATATACCCTTCATACACATCCTCCATCCCATAGTCCCGTGCCCATATATCAATCATACACATCCTCCATCCCACAGTCCTGTGCCCATATACCCATCATACACATCTTCCATTCCATAGTCCCATGCCCATATACCCATCCTCCATCCCAGAATCACGTGCCCATATACCTATCATACATATCTTCCATCCCATAGTCCCGTGCCCATATACTCATGACAAATCCTCCTTCCCATAGTCCCGTGCCCATATACCCACTATGACATCATCTTCGCCATGGCAACCATTCTGACATCATTGTCGCCATGGCAACTTATCATGATATCATCGTCACCATAGCAACCATTATGACATAACCGTTACCATTACAACCCATTATTATTATTATTATTTATTTTATAGCAACATTAATTCCATTGTGCTGTACGAGATGGCGTTATATCAAAATACAAATATCACTTACAGTAAACCAAACTAACAATGACAGACTGATACAGAGGAGAGATGACCCTGCCCTTACGGGCTTACATTCTACAGGATTGTGGGGAAGGACACAGTAGGTCGAGGGTTGCGGTAGCTCCGAAGGAATTGAGGTGGTCATGTGGTCATTACATGTTGCAAGCTTCTTTGAAGAGATGGGTTTTCAGGTTCCGTTTGAAGGATCCAAATGTGGTGGATAACCGGACGTGTTGGGGCACAGAATTCCAGACGATGGGGGACATTCAGGAGATGTCTTGGAGGCGATTTGGTGAGGACCAGAGATTATGTGAGGGAAGATATTGATAGATTAGTTCAGAAATATACTGAGGAGAAAGGTTATGAATGGCATTGTAGGTCAGTGTTAGTAGTTTAAACTGGATAAGCTGGAAAACTAGGAGCCAGTGAAGGGATTTGCAAAGAGGGGAAGCAGGAGTGTAGCGAGGAGAGAGAGTAATTAGCCAGGCAGCAGAGTTAAGGACAGACTGGAGGGATGCAAGAGTGTTAGAAGGTAGGCCACAAAGGAGGATGTTGCAGTAGTCAAGGTGGGAGATTATTGGGGCATACACTGTTGTGAATTCTGCTCTTGGGCTCCCTCCGGTGGTTGTAAGTGGTAGCGCTGCTGTCTCTGAATCACAGCATTTATCAGGTGTTTTCACTTTTTGCAATTTGGACAGGGCTATTTAGTCTTGCTTCACCCTTTAGTCAGTGCCAGTTGTCCATTGTTCCTGGAGGATTCACATCCCTGCCTGGTCTCTTCTGCTTTGCAGTTCTTTTCAACAAAGATAAGTTCTGGCCTTGATTTTGCTGTCCACATGCTGTGGTCTTATTGTTCAGTTATTTTCCATGTTTTGTCTTGTCCAGCTTGGTCTGTATAAGAATTTGTTTAGCCAAGCTGGTATCTCTGGAGATGCAGATATACCCTCCATGTCTTTAGTTAGCTGTGGAGTTTTTGTATTTTCTGTGGTGGATATTTTCTAGTGTTTTAATACTGACCGCATAGTACTCTGTCCTGTCCTTTCTATTTAGCTAGAAGTGGCCTCCTTTGCTAAATTCTCATTTCAGTCTGTGTATGTTTTTTCCCTCTCCTCTCACAGTCAATATTTGTGGGGGGCTTCCTGTTCTTTGGGGATTTTCTCTGAGGCAAGATAGTTTTTAATTAGTCCTCCGGCTGTGTCGAGATGTCTAGGGAGCGCTAGGTACATTCCACGGCTACTTCTAGTTGCGGTGTTAGGTTCAGTGTCTGCGGTCAGTACAGGTACCACCTTCTCCAGAGTACGTCCCATGCTGCTCTTAGGCCACCAGATCATAACAGTACAACTGGCCAACAATGAGTTAACCGCATCTCAGAAGAAGGGAAGGAAAGTGCTGAGCCATTTTTTTTTCTGTAGTCTGTTGTGTTTTTTTTTCTCTTCCCTCTTTGCCTCTGGGTGGCTCAGGAGTTCGGCGCTGGTATGGATGTGCAGGGATTGGCTTCTCGTGTGGATCAACTTGCTGCTAGAGTACAGGGTATTTCCGATTATATCGTTCAGACTCCAGTTTTAGAGCCTAGAATTCCAACTTCTGATTTGTTTTTTGGGGATAGGTCCAAATTTCTGAGATTTAAAAATAACTGTAAACTGTTTTTTTCTCTGAAACCCCGTTCCTCTGGTGATCCCATCCAGCAGGTTAAAATTATTATATCTCTGCTGCGTGGTGACCCCCCAGGATTGGGCATTTGCCCTGGAACCTGGGAATCCGGCGTTGCTTAATGTAGACACCTTTTTTCAGGCGCTTGGGTTATTGTATGACGAACCTAATTCAGTGGATCATGCTGAGAAGACCTTGTTTGCCCTGTCTCAGGGTCAAGAAGCAGCAGAATCATATTGCCAGAAATTTAGAAAATGGTCTGTACTGACTAAATGGAAAGAGGATGCCTTGGCGGCAATCTTCAGAAAGGGTCTTTCTGAATCCGTTAAAGATGTTATGGTGGGGTTCCCCACGCCTGCTGATCTGAGTGATTCTATGTCTCTGGCCATTCAGATTGATCGGCGCTTGCGCGAGCGCAGAGTTGTGCACACTATGGCATTGTCTTCCGAGCGGAGTCCTGAGCCTATGCAGTGTGATAGGATTGTGTCTAGAGCTGAACGACAAAGATTCAGACATCAGAATAGGTTGTGTTTTTACTGCGGCGATTCTGCTCATGTTATTTCTGATTGCCCTAAGCGTACCAAGAGAATCACTGGTTCTGTTACCATCAGTACTGTACAACCTAAATTTCTGTTATCTGTGACCCTGATCTGCTCATTATCGTCATTTTCTGTCATGGCATTTGTGGATTCAGGCGCCGCTCTAAATTTAATGGACTTAGAATTTGCCAGACGTTGTGGTTTCCCCTTGCAGCCTTTGCAGAGTCCTATTCCTTTGAAGGGCATTGATGCTACACCGTTGGCAAAAAATAAACCTCAGTTTTGGACACAGCTGACCATGTGCATGGCGCCAGCCCATCAGGAAGATTGTCGTTTTCTGGTGTTGCATAATTTGCATGATGCTATTGTGCTGGGTTTCCCATGGTTACAGGTGCATAATCCGGTATTAGATTGGAAATCTATGTCTGTGACTAGTTGGGGTTGTCAGGGGGTTCATGGTGACGTTCCTGTGATGTCAATTGCCTCCTCCCCCTCTTCTGAAATTCCTGAGTTTTTGTCAGATTTCCAGGATGTATTCAATGAGCCCAAGTCCAATTCCCTTCCACCGCATAGGGACTGTGATTGTGCTATTGACTTGATTCCAGGCTGTAAGTTCCCTAAAGGCCGACTTTTCAACCTGTCTGTGCCAGAACATACCGCCATGCGGAGCTATGTGAAGGAGTCCTTGGAGAAGGGGCATATTTGGCCATCTTCTTCACCATTGGGAGCAGGTTTTTTCTTTGTTGCCAAAAAAGATGGCTCCTTGAGACCCTGTATTGATTATCGTCTCTTGAATAAGATGACGGTCAAATTCCAATACCCTTTGCCTTTGCTTTCTGATCTGTTTGCTAGGATTAAGGGGGCTAGTTGGATTACTAAGATTGACCTTCGAGGGGCATATAATCTGGTTCGTATTAAGCAGGGGGACGAATGGAAAACTGCGTTTAATACGCCCGAAGGCCATTTTGAATACCTTGTGATGCCATTCGGACTCTCTAATGCTCCATCTGTGTTTTAGTCCTTCATGCATGATATATTTCGGAATTATCTTGATAAATTCATGATTGTATATTTGGATGATATTTTGATTTTTTCAGATGATTGGGAGTCTCATGTGAAACAAGTCAGGATGGTATTTCAGATCCTTCGTGATAATGCCTTGTTTGTGAAGGGGTCTAAGTGCCTCTTTGGAGTACAGAAGATTTCTTTTTTGGGCTTCATTTTTTCTCCCTCATCTATAGAAATGGATCCGGTTAAGGTTCAGGCCATTCATGATTGGATCCAGCCCACATCCATGAAGAGCCTTCAGAAATTTTTGGGCTTTGCTAATTTTTATCGCCGTTTCATTGCCAACTTCTCCAGTGTGGTTAAACCCCTGACCGATTTGACAAAGAAAGGCGCTGATGTTACGAATTGGTCCTCTGCGGCTGTTTCTGCCTTTCAGGAGCTTAAATGCCGATTTACTTCTGCCCCTGTGTTGCGTCAGCCGGATGTTTCTCTTCCTTTTCAGGTTGACGCTTCTGAGATTGGGGCAGGGGCCGTTTTATCTCAGAGGAATTCTGATGGTTCCTTGATGAAACCGTGTGCCTTCTTTTCTCGAAAGTTTTCGCCTGCGGAACGCAATTATGATGTCGGCAATCGTGAGTTGTTGGCTATGAAGTGGGCATTTGAGGAGTGGCGACATTGGCTTGAGGGGGCCAAGCACTGTATTGTGGTCTTGACTAGTGGTGAGCGATACCGTCCGATACTTGAAAGTATCGGTATCGGAAAGTATCGGCCGATACCGGCAAAGTATCGGATCCAATCCGATACCGATACCCAATACCAATACAAGTCAATGGGACTCAAGTATCGGACGGTATTCCTGACGGTTCCCAGGGTCTGAAGGAGAGGAAACTCTCCTTCAGGCCCTGGGATCCATATTAATGTGTAAAAGAAAGAATTAAAATAAAAAATATTGCTATACTCACCTCTCCGACGCAGCCTGGACCTCAGCGAGGGAACCGGCAGCGTTGTTTGCTTAAAATTCGCGCTTTTCCTTCCTTACGTGAAGTCCCGGCTTGTGATTGGTCGCGTTCCGCCCATGTGGCCGCGACGCGACCAATCACAGCAAGCCGTGACGTAATTTTAGGTCCTTCAGGATTTTAAAATTACGTTCTGGCTTGTGATTGGTCGCGTCGCGGTCACATGGGCGACGTGACCAATCACAAGCCGTGACGTCACGGGAGGCTGGACACGCGCGCATTTTAAAATGCGCGCGTGTCCTGCCTCCCGTGACGTCACGGCTTGTGATTGGTCGCGTCGCCCATGTGACCGCGACGCGACCAATCACAAGCCAGAACGTAATTTTAAAATCCTGAAGGACCTAAAATTACGTCACGGCTTGCTGTGATTGGTCGCGTCGCGGCCACATGGGCGGCACGCGACCAATCACAAGCCGGGACTTCACGTAAGGAAGGAAAAGCGCGAATTTTAAGCAAACAACGCTGCCGGTTCCCTCGCTGAGGTCCAGGCTGCGTCGGAGAGGTGAGTATAGCAATATTTTTTTATTTTAATTCTCTCTTTTACACATTTTTACATTAATGTTGTTTCGATACCGATACCCGATACCACAAAAGTATCGGATCTCGGTATCGGAATTCCGATACCCGCAAGTATCGGCCGATACCCGATACTTGCGGTATCGGAATGCTCAACACTAGTCTTGACCGATCATAAGAATCTGATTTATCTCGAGTCTGCCAAACGGCTGAATTCTAGACAGGCCCGATGGTCCCTGTTTTTCTCCCGTTTTGATTTTGTGGTCTCGTATCTTCCGGGTTCTAAGAATGTTAAGGATGATACCCTCTCTAGGAGCTTTTTGCCTGATTCTCCTGGGGTCCTTGAGCCGGTCGGTATTCTGAAGGAAGGGGTGATTCTTTCTGCCATCTCCCCTGATTTACGACGGGTTCTTCAGAAATTTCAGGCTGATAAACCTGACCGCTGTTCAGTGGGGAAATTGTTTGTTCCTGACAGATGGACTAGTAAAGTGATTTCGGAGGTTCATTGTTCTGTGTTGGCCGGTCATCCTGGGATTTTTGGTACCAGAGATTTGGTTGGTAGGTCCTTTTGGTGGCCTTCTTTGTCACAGGATGTTCGGATCTTCCAGTTTCCCAGAGGATGTCAGTTATCTGGGTGGTTTGTGACCGGTTTTCTAAGATGGCTCATTTGGTACCTTTGCCTAAGTTGCCTTCCTCTTCTGATTTGGTTCCGTTGTTTTTTCAGCATGTGGTTCGTTTGCATGGCATTCCGGAGAACATTGTGTCCGATAGAGGTTCCCAGTTTGTTTCTAGGTTTTGGCGGGCCTTTTGTGCTACGCTGGGCATTGATTTGTCTTTTTCTTCCGCATTTCATCCTCAGACAAATGGCCAAACCGAGCGAACTAATCAGACTTTGGAAACTTATTTGAGATGCTTTGTGTCTGCTGATCAGGATGATTGGGTGGCTTTCTTGCCATTGGCCGAGTTTGCCCTTAATAATCGGGCTAGTTCTGCTACCTTGGTTTCACCCTTCTTTTGTAACTCTGGTTTTCATCCTTGTTTTTCTTCAGGGCAGGTTGAGCCTTCTGATTGTCCTGGGGTGGACTCTGTGGTTGACAGGTTGCAGCAAATTTGGGCTCATGTTGTTGACAATTTGGTGTTGTCTCAGGAAGGGGCTTAGCGTTTTGCTAACTGTCGTCGCTGTGTTGGTTTCCGGCTTTGGGTTGGGGATTTGGTCTGGTTGTCTTCCCGTCATGTCCCTATGAAGGTTTCTTCCCCTAAGTTTAAGCCTCGGTTTATTGGCCCTTATAGGATTTCTGAGATTATCAATCCAGTGTCTTTTCGTTTGGCCCTTCCAGCCTCTTTTTCCATCCATAATGTTTTTCATAGATCTTTGTTGCGGAAATATGTGGTGCCCGTTGTTCCCTCTTTTGATCCTCCTGCCCCGGTGTTGATTGATGGGGAGTTGGAGTATGTGGTTGAGAAGATTTTGGATTCTCGTTTTTCGAGGCGGAGGCTTCAGTATCTTGTCAAATGGAAGGGTTATGGCCAGGAGGATAATTCTTGGGTTGTTGCCTCCGATGTTCATGCTGATGATTTGGTTCGTGCCTTTCATTTGGCTCATCCGGATCAGCCTGGGGGCTCTGGTGAGGCTTTGGTGACCCCTCCTCAAGGGGGGGTACTGTTGTGAATTCTGCTCTTGGGCTCCCTCTGGTGGCTGCTGTCTCTGAATCACAGCATTTATCAGGTGTTTTCACTTTTTGCAATTTGGACAGGGCTATTTAGTCTTGCTTCACCCTTTAGTCAGTGCCAGTTGTCCATTGTTCCTGGAGGATTCACATCCCTGCCTGGTCTCTTCTGCTTTGCAGTTCTTTTCAACAAAGATAAGTTCTGGCCTTGATTTTGCTGTCCACATGCTGTGGTCTTATTGTTCAGTTATTTTCCATGTTTTGTCTTGTCCAGCTTGGTCTGTATAAGGATTTATTTAGCCAAGCTGGTATCTCTGGAGATGCAGATATACCCTCCATGTCTTTAGTTAGCTGTGGAGTTTTTGTATTTTCTGTGGTGGATATTTTCTAGTGTTTTAATACTGAGCGCATAGTACTCTGTCCTGTCCTTTCTATTTAGCTAGAAGTGGCCTCCTTTGCTAAATTCTCATTTCAGTCTGTGTATGTTTTTTCCCTCTCCTCTCACAGTCAATATTTGTGGGGGGCTGCCTGTTCTTTGGGGATTTTCTCAGAGGCAAGATAGTTTTCCCTTTTCTATCTCTAGGGGTAATTAGTCCTCCGGTTGTGTCGCGATGTCTAGGGAGCGCTAGGTACATTCCACGGCTACTTCTAGTTGCGGTGTTAGGTTCAGGGTCTGCGGTCAGTACAGGTACCACCTTCTCCAGAGTACGTCCCATGCTGCTCTTAGGCCACCAGATCATAACAATACACAAGCATTTTGGTAAAGTGAGGGTTGAGGAAAGGATGGATTCTGGAAATATTTTTGAGCTGGAGGCAACAGGAGGTGGCAAGAGCTTGAATGTGCAGTTTAAAGGACAGGGCAAAGTCAAGGGTTACTCCGAGGTAGCATATTACCGGGATGGGGGAAAGTGTGAATTAATTTATTGTGATAGATAGATCAGGTAGGGAAGGTGTGCGAGATGGAGGAAATATAATTAGTTCAGATTTGTCCACATTGAGTTTGAGGAAGCGAGAGGAGAAGAAGGAGAATATGGCTGATAGACACTCTGGGATTCTGGAGAGCAGAGAGGTAACATCTGGGCCAGAGAGGTAGATCGGAGTGTCATCGGCATATAGATGGTACTGGAAGCCATGGGACTTTATGAGTTGTCCCAGGCCAAGGGTATAGATTGATAAGAGAAGAGGTCCTAGGACATAGCTTTGAGGGATACCAACAGAGAGGGGGCGAGATGAAGAGGTAGTATGGGAGTAGGAAATGCTAAATGTGCAGTTGGTGAGGTATGAGGAGATTCAGGATAGGGTGAGGTCTTTGGCACCAAAGGAAGAGAGGATCTGTAGTAGGAGGCAGTGGTCAACTGTGTCGAAGGCAGAGGACAGGTCTAGAAGGAGGAGTATAGAGAATTTTCTGTTATCTTTGGCTGTAAGTCATTCGTAAGTTTGGTCAGGGCAATCTCAGTGTAATGGTGGGGATGCAAGCCAGATTGTAGGTTGTCGAATAGAGAGTTAAATGCAAGGTGAGAGGAAAGTTCAGCCTAGATATGCTGCTCAAGTAGTTTGGAAGCAAATGAGAGCAAAGATATGGGGGGTAGCTGGACATATCGCTCCAGTCAATGGAAGGCTTTTTGAGGATAGGTGTGATTGTGGCATGTTCGAAAGCAGACAGGAAGGTACCAGAAGTTAGTGATAGATTGAAGCGATGGGTTAGGGATGGGATTAGTGTAGTGGTGAGGTTGGGGAGGAGGTGGGATGGGATCGGGTCAAGTGCACAAGTGGTGGTGAGGTGTGATTTGGAGAGAAGATGAGCAAGCTGTACGTCAGTGATTTTGGAGAGGGAAGTTATGGGGTTAGGGTATTGGTCTGGCATACAAAGGGGTTGTGGTGGTCGGACAACAAAGACTTGCCTTGTTTGGTCTATCTTATTTTTGAAGTGCGTGACAAAGTCCTCAGCAGAGATTAAGGAAGTCAGAGGGGGCAGTGATGGGCGGAGGAGGGAGTTAAACATGTTGAACAACTGTTTGTGGTTGTGAGATAAAGAAGATGCAAGGGATGTTAAATAGGCCTGTTTAGCAGAGGTGAGAGCTGATTTGAATGCGAGTGTTGCTTGTTTGAGTGCATTGAAATCATCTTGCGAATGTGTTTTCTTCCAATGCCGTTCTGCAATTCTGGATACTTGCCGAAGCTTTTTAGTGATGTTATTGTGCCAGGGTTGTCTATTGATTCTTCGCACTCTGCTATGCATGACAGGGGCGACCGAGTCGATGGCTGATGCCAGAGTGGCATTGTAGAAACTAGTGGCAGTGTCTGTGTCGTGGAGTGAAGCTATGGAGGAAAGTGGCTGAATAGAGTCAGAGAGTGTGTGAGATTCTAGATGTGCGATGTTTTTGCAGGGTGCGCATGTTGCTGGACATGGGTAATAGCTGTAGAGAACAGTGATGAGAAAGTGAGTAGATGGTGGGCAGATAGAGGGAGGGGGAGGTGGTAAAGTTAGATAGGGAGCAGAAATGGGTGAAAATGAGGTCTAATGTGTGTCCGTCTGTGAGGTTGACTGAGGAGGACCACTGAGTAAGTCCAAAAGATGAAGTAAGGGACAGGAGTTTGGAGGCTGCTGACTGTTGGGTGTCAATGGGGATGTTGAAGTCACCCATGATGATGGTGGGAATGTCAGCAGACAGAAAGTGAAGGAGCCAGCTGGAGAACTGGTCAGTAAAGGCAGCGGTTGGGATCGGAGGTCGGTATATGATGGCCATTTGGAGGCTGGAGGAAGCGAAGATGCAGACACAGTGGACTTCAAAAGAGGGGAGGATAAGGGAGGGTAGAGTTGGAATTGGGTTAAAGGTACAGTTGTAAGAATGGAGAAGGCCCACTCCTCCACCATATCTGTTGCCAGGACGAGGAGTTTGGGTGAAGTTGAGGCCACTGTAACATAGCACATCATGGGAGGCTGTGTCAGAGGGTGTCAGCCATGTTTTCATGAGGCCCAGGAAGGAAAGATTATGAGAGGTGAAGTGGAGTTTATTGCAGATGGAGTGGGCATTCCAGAGTGATCCAGAGAGAGAGAGCAGGGTTGTGGGCATCAAGGAAACGGATTTGAGGTGGGCAAGATTTCGGGTGTTAATGTTGGGTTTGGAGCAATAGAAGGGGGTAATAATGGGAGGGATGAGATGTGGGGGTCCAGGATTGGGAGATATGTCGCCAGCAGTGCGGAGAAGCAGAAAGAGACAGAGAAGGTGGGAGAAGGAGAGTGGACGGCTTGTTTTGTGTTTTATTAGGAGAGATCTGAGGTTGAGGAGCAAGTCAGTGGAGGAGGTCAGGTGGGGAGGCAGGAGGGAAGGAGAGATTATTACATCCTTCCTATTATATACTAGACTGTGGCCCGATTCTAATGCATCGGGTATTCTAGAATATGCATGTCCCGGTAGTATATGGACAATGATGATTCCGACTGTGCCCATCGCTGATTGGTCGAGGCAACCTTTTTGACATCATCGTCGCCATGGCAACCATTATGACATCTACGTCGATACTGTGCCCGTCGCTGATTGGTCGAGGCCCAGGCGGCCTCGACCAATCAGAGAATGAATAAACGGGACAGACAGACAGACAGACGGAAAAACCCTTAGACAATTATATATATTGATTACATTATGACATCATCATCACCATAGCAACCATTATGACATCACCGTCACCATTGCAACCTATTATGACATCATCGTCACCATGGCAACCATTATGACATCATCATTGATACACACACATATACACATATGCTATCAATATTTTAGTCCCTGACAACCCATTCAAAAATGTTATTTTTTACAATATGTTTCAGGATGAGCAAATGTGCTGGGTGATACTTGGATATCACTTGAGTATCTGGGTATTCCGATATGCTCGGCTCTCGGCCAGCATTAACCAGTGCTCGAATTTGAAGCTTGAATTCCCACCTTGCATGTTTGGCACCTGATACACAGCCAATAAACATGCGGGGATTGCCTATCAGTCACTGTAGTGGCATTTCTCTGATTGATTGGCCTCATTAACTCATTAGCGGTTATAGGACAGGCGCCACCATGCTCGGCATATTCATGCTATAACACAGCTCAGGGACAGTTCTTATTGGACTGAAAGTGTGGTTGACCAGACCTATGTGTGCACAGTATTATGAATAAGGGTCCTGTAGATTTCATACTAGTGCTGAAGATGAACCATCATTCTAACAGCACTTCAAATAGCTCATCCTGTTGATTTTCTGTTTTAATGTGATACATTCTGCATTTAGCCTAGGGACAGCTGCAGTAGCAAGGAGAATGGCAGAATACTTAGTCTAGGTAGAGCTTTGCAGTCCATTGCCAAATATATATCTGCTGCACGTGAACTTGTTCCTTTTTTTGGAAGGGGAAATTTACTATATTGTCATCCATAGAGTATTACATGCTTAGTGGTACATTTCGTTGGTATATAGCACTAAAAAAAGCATTGAAAAATTATTCTGGAATAAATTAGTCATCCTTAGAGTATTATGTGCTGTCTAGATGTTGGGGGCTCTGACACTACCTGAAGCCAGGTAACTTATAGCTCAGGTATCTGGGAGTTAAGCTCCAGGAAGCAGGTGGAGGCAGTCCCCCAGCCTCTCAAGGAAGGAGAAGAAGAAGCATACACCTGAAGAGGATTACTGCATTACCTTGCTTATAATATTTTCCTGGCTTTGCACAAAATGCAAAGCCTTTATGAGTGTAGGAGACTTGAGTACAGCAACAACACTTTCAAAATATTTTTTGCCTTTCAGGGTTCTATGGAAGACTGGATGACCCTCAGCCAGCATTTTTTCCTGGCTTTGCATTTTCTGCAAATTCTTTTTGCATTTAGGACCGCATCAACTACACTTTCAAAATATTTAAATGAGGCCTGCCAGTTCTTTCCTTTCAGGGGTCTACGGATGACTCTCCTTATATTTTTTTACTGTCTTTGCACTTTGTGCAAAACCTTTATGAGTGTATAAGTTCCTCAACAACACTTTCTTAATTTTTTAATGGGGCATTCTAGTTGGTACTATAACTAGATAGCACCTACTGTTCAAGCACGGACCCCGAAAGCACACTTCATCAGAAATTCTGTGCCACTGTTCTGGTTTGACCCCACTGAACATCTGGTGTTTCTCGCTCACGTTGTCATCTGCATGACAGCATGAGAATCACCGGCGACTCTGATTATTGGTAAGATCATTACTAGTGTTGAGCGATACCTTCCGATATCGGAAAGTATCGGTATCGGAAAGTATCGGCCGATACCGTCAAAGTATCGGATCTAATCCGATACCGATACCCGATCCCAATGCAAGTCAATGGGACGAAAATATCGGAATTAAAATAAACCCTTTCTTAACTTGTAGGTTCATTCTACATGAAGGAAAACAACTAAGAATAATGTAGGATGTATTGGGGGACGTGGCGGAGACATTAAAGGCACAGAGGTTTAGCCCAATCTAATAGAATAGCAGGATTTTGTTTTGTTTTTTATGACGTTCGGCGTTAGAAAGATTTTGACTATGTTAATTTTTTTTTTATTTTGTCAGATATTGATGTTTCACTACTTCCACGCCCTTCACCTTCTTTTTTACTTCTCCCACACTTTCTTCTTCATTATCCTCATCATCAGCTTCTTTGACATCAACTTCTTCACCTTATTCATCTTCTTCTTCATCTTCTACCTATTATTTTTTTTCTTACATTGTTCATATTCTTTTTATTTTACTATTATCTTCTTCATATTCAACTTCTTCATCATATTCTTATTTGTGACAGGCATTCCCGTAGTTGTTATCTATAAAAGTTTGAAGATTACACCTTCCGTTCTGCCTGTCACAAAACAGTTACATTTGTCCGCGTTCAGTTTGGCCTGCATCATCAGGCTTTATCCAGGGGCACCACGAGGAGGAACGGACTCACCCCCATACACTGCTTAGTCTTCTTCTGCTTATAATTTAGATAATATCTTTTGCTCTGATATTTAGTCTTATGCTTAATGTTCTTCTGCTCTTTGTTCTGCAGCCTCTTGTTCTTCTGCTTCTCGGTCTTCCAGGTCGTCGTCGTCTCCAGGGTCGTTGTCTCCGGGGTCGTCGTCATCGGGGTGGTCTTCAGGGTCATCGTCTCCAGGGTCGTCGTCATCTCAGTGGTTGTCGTCTCTGGTGTCGTCGTCATCTTAGGGGTGGTGTTCCGGGTCGTCGTCTTTAGTGTCTTGAACTTGGAAATGTAGCAGAAGGTACAAGTAGGCTGAGAAAATGCCGAGAAACAGCTGATGGAACTGGAACTCGGATGGCTACCCGAAGGTCCAAGAGCCAATGGAACTACCGAGGACCAGCTGACGTTACTGGAACCCGGTTACTAAGCAGGAGGTACCCGTGCTGAAAGCACTACCAAGTATCACCTGACGTTGGTGGAACTCAGATACCCAGAGGGAGGCACCTAAGCCAAAGGCTCTGCCCAGAACCAGCTGACGGTACTGGAACTAGGATGGGGAGCAGAAGGTACAAGAGCAAAAGACACTGCCGAGAACCAGCTGACGGTACTGGAACCCGGATGGGTAGCCGAAGGTCCAAGAGCCAATGGAACTACCGAGGACCAGCTGACGTTACTGGAACCCGGTTACTAAGCAGGAGGTACCCATGCTGAAAGCACTACCAAGGACCACCTGACGTTGGTGGAACTCAGATACCCAGAGGGAGGCACCTAAGCCAAAGGCTCTGCCCGGAACCAGCTGACGGTACTGGAACCAGGATGGGGAGCAGAAGGTACAAGAGCAAAAGACACTGCCGAGAACCAGCTGACGGTACTGGAACCCAGATGGGTAGCCGAAGGTCCAAGAGCCAATGGAACTACTGAGGACCAGCTGACGTTACTGGAACCCGGTTACTAAGCAGGAGGTACCCGTGCTGAAAGCACTACCAAGGACCACCTGACGTTGGTGGAACTCAGATACCCAGAGGGAGGCACCTAAGCCAAAGGCTCTGCCCAGAACCAGCTGACGGTACTGGAACCAGGATGGGGAGCAGAAGGTACAAGAGCAAAAGACACTGCCGAGAACCAGCTGACGGTACTGGAACCCGGATGGGTAGCCGAAGGCTTAAGAGCCAATGGAACTACCGAGGACCAGCTGACGTTACTGGAACCCGGTTACTAAGCAGGAGGTACCCGTGCTGAAAGCACTACCAAGGACCACCTGACGTTGGTGGAACTCAGATACCCAGAGGGAGGCACCTAAGCCAAAGGCTCTGCCCGGAACCAGCTGACGGTACTGGAACCAGGATGGGGAGCAGAAGGTACAAGAGCAAAAGACACTGCCGAGAACCAGCTGACGGTACTGGAACCCGGATGGGTAGCCGAAGGTCCAAGAGCCAATGGAACTACCGAGGACCAGCTGACGTTACTGGAACCCGGTTACTAAGCAGGAGGTACCCATGCTGAAAGCACTACCAAGGACCACCTGACGTTGGTGGAACTCAGATACCCAGAGGGAGGCACCTAAGCCAAAGGCTCTGCCCGGAACCAGCTGACGGTACTGGAACCAGGATGGGGAGCAGAAGGTACAAGAGCAAAAGACACTGCCGAGAACCAGCTGATGGTACTGGAACCCAGATGGGTAGCCGAAGGTCCAAGAGCCAATGGAACTACTGAGGACCAGCTGACGTTACTGGAACCCGGTTACTAAGCAGGAGGTACCCGTGCTGAAAGCACTACCAAGGACCACCTGACGTTGGTGGAACTCAGATACCCAGAGGGAGGCACCTAAGCCAAAGGCTCTGCCCGGAACCAGCTGACGGTACTGGAACCAGGATGGGGAGCAGAAGGTACAAGAGCAAAAGACACTGCCGAGAACCAGCTGACGGTACTGGAACCCGGATGGGTAGCCGAAGGTCCAAGAGCCAATGGAACTACCGAGGACCAGCTGACGTTACTGGAACCCGGTTACTAAGCAGGAGGTACCCGTGCTGAAAGCACTACCAAGGACCACCTGACGTTGGTGGAACTCAGATACCCAGAGGGAGGCACCTAAGCCAAAGGCTCTGCCCGGAACCAGCTGACGGTACTGGAACCAGGATGGGGAGCAGAAGGTACAAGAGCAAAAGACACTGCCGAGAACCAGCTGACGGTACTGGAACCCGGATGGGTAGCCGAAGGTCCAAGAGCCAATGGAACTACCGAGGACCAGCTGACGTTACTGGAACCCGGTTACTAAGCAGGAGGTACCCGTGCTGAAAGCACTACCAAGGACCACCTGACGTTGGTGGAACTCAGATACCCAGAGGGAGGCACCTAAGCCAAAGGCTCTGCCCGGAACCAGCTGATGGTGCTGGAACCAGGATGGGGACCTATTCAAGCTTGTCTTCCTAGAGCCCCAACTAGCGGTGTTGGAGCAAAGGGTCAGCAGGGGGAGCAGAGTGTAGGCCGAAGCCTGCACTGGCGGCAGCTTTGGGTCTGTTGTGTCTGCGTGGCTGTTGCAGGACACGTTGCCGGCTACACAGCAGGGGAACAGCTGGCGTTGTGGAACCCCACTGACACATTGGCTGGTGTTTTTCTCTGTGCAGCTAGCAGTACCGGGCCCCAACTGGCGGTGTTAGAGCCCAGGCTCTGCAGGGGGAGCAGAGTGTAGGCCGAAGCTTAATTGAACCAATTTTAAAGGTAACCTTTAACCCCCCCTCAGGTGTTACAAAGTAGAAGAGCCACAGCTTATGCAGCAGTAGTGCTGCACAAGTCAAAGGTTGCTCTTTTAATTCTTTTCCTTGCACACGCTGAATGAAACACGTATAACATTTAGCCCTTTATACAGTCAAACTGTGTTGGAGGCGAGAGTTCCCTTCGTAATGAGACGCAGCACAGATGTCAAGTATCCCAACTTGGTGCTGAGCGCAGCTCCTGAGCGTTGTTATTTGCTGTACAGGAGTCTGTGCTGTCGTTTTATCCCTTGGCCTTGCGCTGTTAGCGCTGCCCATCTTCTGGCATCATTTAATGTCGGCCGTTGCGGTTTGCGATGACCATGAATCCCAGCCCCGCAGTGTTCTTACATAGTTAAAACACTGCGGGGCTGGGATTCATGGCCTGGCGCAGTACATATGTTGGCCTCTCACACTCGGGTCCTTACACCCGCTTCAGACTGTGCGGCGTCAGCTGATCCCTTATCGCATGCCACGGCCATGAAGCCGCACAGTCTGAGGAAGGCGGAAGGAGATGAGGGACAGGCGAACATATGCACTGCTCATGCCCATCAATCACACCCTCGCAGTCCAAATAAATAAGACACCGAGGGGCGTTGTGTGTGTCAGGGCGGCCGCAGAGGCGCAGGCAGCCAAACAATGATGCCAGAAGATGGGCAGCGCTACCAAGGGGGTTGCAGCGTGTCATTACAAAGGAAAGTCACACCTCCGGGACGGTTAAATGGTCACAGAGGACACATTTTAGACGTGTTCACTTCCACATGTGCGAGGAGAATAAGTTTATGAGCCACCTTGCACACATGCAGCATTACTGCTGTACAAGGTGGCTGTAAAACATACAAACACCTGGGGGAGGGGGGACAGGTTCCCTTCAATTTCAGTTCTTGTGTCTGCGTGGCTGTTGCAGGACACGTTGCCGGCTACACAGCAGGGGAACAGCTGGCGGTGCTGAACCCCACTGACACATTGGCTGGTGTTTTTCTCTGTGCAGCTAGCAGTACCGGGCCCCAACTGGGGGTGTTAGAGCCCAGGGTCAGCAGGAGGAGAGGGAGCAGAGTGTAGGCCGCAGCCTGCACTGGCGGCAGCTTTGTGTCTGCGTGGCTGTTGCAGGACACGTTGCCGGCTACACAGCAGGGGAACAGCTGGCGTTGCGGAACCCCACTGACACATTGGCTGGTGTTTTTCTCTGTGCAGCTAGCAGTACCGGGCCCCAACTGGCGGTGTTAGAGCCCAGGCTCTGCAGGGGGAGCAGAGTGTAGGCCGAAGCCTAATTGAACCAATTTTAAAGGTAACCTTTAACCCCCCTCAGGTGTTATAAAGTAGAAGAGCCACAGCTTATGCAGCAGTAGTGCTGCACAAGTCAAAGGTTGCTCTTTTAATTTTTCTCCTTGCACACACTGAATGAAACACGTATAACATTTAGCCCTTTATACAGTCAAACTGTGTTGGAGGCGAGAGTTCCCTTCGTAATTAGACGCAGCACAGATGTCAAGAATCCCACCTTGGTGCTGGGCGCAGCCTCCTGAGCGTTGTTATTTGCTGTACAGGAGTCTGCGCTGTCGTTTTATCCCTTGGCCTTGCGCTGTTAGCGCTGCCCATCTTCTGGCATCATTTAATGTCGGCCGTTGTGGTTTGCGATGACCATGAATCCCAGCCCCGCAGTGTCTTTAAATAGTTAAAACACCGCGGGGCTGGGATTCATGGCCTGGCGCAGTACATATGTTGGCCTCTCACACTCGGGTCCTTACACCCGCTTCAGACTGTGCGGCGTCAGCTGATCCCTTATCGCATGCCACGGCCATGAAGCCGCACAGTCTGAGGAAGGCGGAAGGAGATGAGGGACAGGCGAACATATGCACTGCTCATGCCCATCAATCACACCCTCGCAGTCCAAATAAATAAGACACCGAGGGGCATTGTGTGTGTCAGGGCGGCCGCAGAGGCGCAGGCAGCCAAACAATGATGCCAGAAGATGGGCAGCACTACCAAGGGGGTTGCAGCGTGTCATTACAAAGGAAAGTCACACCTCCGGGATGGTTAAATGGTCACAGAGGACACATTTTAGACGTGTTCACTTCCACATGTGCGAGGAGAATAAGTTTATGAGCCACCTTGCACACATGCAGCATTACTGCTGTACAAGGTGGCTGTAAAACATACAAACACCTGGGGGAGGGGGGACAGGTTCCTTTCAATTTCAGTTCTTGTGTCTGCGTGGCTTTTGCAGGACACGTTGCCGGCTACACAGCAGGGGAACAGCTGGCGGTGCTGAACCCCACTGACATATTGGCTGGTGTTTTTCTCTGTGCAGCTAGCAGTACCGGGCCCCAACTGGCGGTGTTAGAGCCCAGGGTCAGCAGGAGGAGAGGGAGCAGAGTGTAGGCCGAAGCCTGCACTGGCGGCAGCTTTGTGTCTGCGTGGCTGTTGCAGGACACGTTGCCGGCTACACAGCAGGGGTACAGCTGGTGTTGCTGAACCCCACTGACACATTGGCTGGTGTTTTTCTCTGTGCAGCTAGCACATCTCGGCGCCAACTGGCGGTGTTAGAGCCCAGGGTCAGCAGGAGGAGCATAGTGTAGGCCGAAGCCTGCACTGGAGCAAGTTGAAAGGGAACCTTTAACCCCCCCCCCAGGGGTTTGTAGCTGAAAGAGCCATATTGTACAGCACTAATGCTGGAAAAGGTAAACTTAGCTCTTTTAATTATGGTCCTTGCAAACGCTGAACTTGACACTTATGAAATGTGTCCCCTCACACCGTTAAACCGTCCGGTCGGAGGGACTTTCCTTTGTCATGTGACGCAGCACAGCTGTCATTTTTACCCCCTTGGCGCCGTGCGCCGCCTCCTCAGCGTTGTTTGAATCTGTCCCGGAGCCTGCGCTGTTATGTTAGCCCTTGTCCATGCACACATTTTGTGCTGCCCATCTTCTGACATCATTTGGTGTCAGGCTGGCTGCGCCTGTGCGGCTGCGCTGGCCAAGATCCCACCTCGCTGTGTCATCTAATGTAATCACTCTGCGGACCTGTGATCCATGGGCATGCACAGTGCATGTCCTTGTCTCTCACTCCCCTCCTTCCAGCTTCTTCAGACTGTGCGGCGTCATGGCCGTGGCATGCTATTAGGGATCAGCTGACGGCGCACAGTCTGAAGAAGGCTGAGGGAGATGAGAGAGAGGCGGAGGTTAAGATATGCACTGCGCATGTCCATGGATCACAGGCCCGCAGTGGGATTAAATCAGAAGACACTACGAGGCGGGATCTCGTCCAGCGCGGCCGCACAGGTGCAGCCAGCCTGACACCAAATGATGTCAGAAGATGGGCAGCACAAAATGTGTGCATGGACAAGGGCTAACATAACAGCGCAGGCTCCGGGACAGATTCAAACAACGCTGAGGAGGCGTGCGCCAAGGGGGTAAGAATGACAGCTGTGCTGCGTCACATGACAAAGGAAAGTCCCTCCGACCGGATGGTTTAACGGTGTGAGGGGACACATTTCATAAGTGTCAAGTTCAGCGTGTGCAAGGAGCACCACAAAAAGAGCCACTTTTTCCTTTTGCATCATTATTACTGCTGCACAAGGTGGCTCTTTCAGTAACAAACGCCTTGGGGGGAGGACAGGTTCCCTTAAATTTAAGTTGTTGTGCCTGCGTGGCGGTCGCATGACACGTTGCCGTATACACAGCAGGGGAACAGCAGGCATTACTGAACCCCACTAACACATTGGAGAGGTGTTTGGCTCTGTGCGGACAGCACTTCTGGACAACAACTAGTGGTGTTGTAGCCCAGGGACAGCAGGAGGAGGAGGTGGAGGAGATAGGAGGGATTGCCACACACACAGCTGGGGAACAGCTGACGTTACTGAACCCCAATAACAGAGGAGCGACTGTTGACTGTGCGTACAGCACTACCAGGCAACAACTAGCGGTGTTGGAGCCCAGGGACAGCAGGAGGAGGAGGTGGAGGAGATAGGAGGGATTGCCACACACACAGCTGGAGAACAGCTGACGTTACTGAACCCCAATAACAGAGGAGGGACTGTTGGGACTGTGCCGACAGCACTTCTGGACGGCAACTAGCAGTGTTGGAGCCCAGGGACAGGAGGAGGAGGAGGAGGTGGAGGAGATAGGAGGGATTGCCACACACACAGCTGGGGAACAGCTGACGTTACTGAACCCCAATAACAGAGGAGGGACTGTTGGGACTGTGCGGACAGCACTTCTGGATGGCAACTAGCAGTGTTGGAGCCCAGGGACAGGAGGAGGAGGAGGAGGTGGAGGAGATAGGAGGGATTGCCACATACACAGCTGGGGAACAGCTGACGTTACTGAACCCCAATAACAGAGGAGGGACTGTTGGGACTGTGCGGACAGCACTTCTGGACGGCAACTAGCGGTGTTGGAGCCCAGGGACAGGAGGAGGAGGAGGAGGTGGAGGAGATAGGAGGGATTGCCACACACACAGCTGGGGAACAGCTGACGTTACTGAACCCCAATAACAGAGGAGGGACTGTTGGGACTGTGCGGACAGCACTTCTGGATGGCAACTAGCGGTGTTGGAGCCCAGGGACAGGAGGAGGAGGAGGAGGTGGAGGAGATAGGAGGGATTGCCACACACACAGCTGGGGAACAGCTGACGTTACTGAACCCCAATAACAGAGGAGGGACTGTTGGGACTGTGCGGACAGCACTTCTGGATGGCAACTAGCGGTGTTGGAGCCCAGGGACAGGAGGAGGAGGAGGAGGTGGAGGAGATAGGAGGGATTGCCACACACACAGCTGGGGAACAGCTGACGTTACTGAACCCCAATAACAGAGGAGGGACTGTTGGGACTGTGCGGACAGCACTTCTGGACGGCAACTAGCGGTGTTGGAGCCCAGGGACAGGAGGAGGAGGAGGAGGTGGAGGAGATAGGAGGGATTGCCACACACACAGCTGGAAAACAGCTGACGTTACTGAACCACAATAACAGAGGAGCGACTGTTGGGACTGTGCGGACAGCACTTCTGGATGGCAACTAGCGGTGTTGGAGCCCAGGGACAGGAGGAGGAGGAGGAGGTGGAGGAGATAGGAGGGATTGCCACACACACCGCTGGGGAACAGCTGACATTACTGAACCCCAATAACAGAGGAGCGACTGTTGGGACTGTGCGGACAGCACTTCTGGACAGCAACCAGCGGTGTTGGAGCCCAGGGACAGGAGGAGGAGGAGGTGGAGGAGATAGGAGGGATTGCCACACACACAGCTGGGGAACAGCTGACGTTACTGAACCCCAATAACAGAGGAGCGACTGTTGACTGTGCGTACAGCACTACCAGGCAACAACTAGCGGTGTTGGAGCCCAGGGACAGCAGGAAAAGCAGAGGAACACAATGTAGGCCGAAGCCTGATTGGAGAAAGTCGAAAGGGAACCTTTAACTTCCCCCCCCCAAGGCGTTTGTAGCTGAAAGAGCCAGCTTGTGCAGCACAAAAGATGCAAAAGGAAAAGGTGGCTCTTTTCATTATGCTCCTTGCAAACACAGAACTAAACACTTATAAAATGTGTCCCCTGAAACTGTGAGACCGTCCCGGAGGTGGGACTTTCCTTCGTAATATGACGCAGCACAGCCGTTATTCTTACCCCCCCGGCGCCGTGCCACGGCTGCTCAGCGTTGTTTGATTCCGTCCCGGAGCCTGCGCTGTTATGTTATCCCTTGGCCAGGCACACTTAGCGCTGCCCATCTTCTGACATCATTTGGTGTCAGGCTGGCTGCGCCTGTGCGGCCGCGCTGGCCGAGAGCCTGCCTCGCAGTGTTGTCTAATGTAATCCCACCGCGGGCCTGGGATCCGTGGCCATGCGCAGTGCATATCCTCGCCTCTCACTCCCCTCCCTACGGCTTCTTCAGACTGTGCGGCGTCACGGCCGTGGCATGCTATTAGGGATCAGCTGACGGCGTAGGGAGATGAGTGAGAGGCGGAGGTTCAGATATGCACTGCGCATGTCCATGGATCTCAGGCCCCCAGTGGGATTAAATCAGAAGACACTGCGAGGCGGGCTCTCGGCCAGCGCGGCCGCACAGGCGCAGCCAGCCTGACACCAAATGATGTCAGAAGATGGGCAGCGCTAAGTGTGCCTGGCCAAGGGATAACATAACAGCGCAGGCTACGGGACGGAATCAAACAACGCTGAGGAGACGGGGCACGGTGCCAAGGGGGTAGGAATGACAGCTGTGCTGCGTCATATTAAGAAGGAAAGTCCCACCTCCGGGACGGTTTTACGGTATCAGTGGACACATTTTATAAGTGTTAAGTTCTGCGTGTGCAAGGAGCTAAACAAAAATAGCTACCTTTTCCTTGTGCAGCATTACTGCTGCACAAGGTGGCTCTTTCAGTAACAAACGCCTTGGGGGGGTGACAGGTTCCCTTACATTTCAGTTGTTGTGTCAGCGTGGCGGTCGCAGGACACATTGCCGGCTACACAGCTGGGGATCAGCTGACGTTACTGAAACCCAATAACACTGGGTCGTATGTTTTGACTGTGCAGACGGCACTTCTGAGCCACAACTGGCGGTGTTGGAGCCCAGGAATTTAAGTTCAGGTGGTAGAAAGATGAACACAATAGGAGACCTGGATAACGTAGACAGTCACCTAATTATTTAATCAGGAAGAGGAGTGGCAAATTCCTGCGAGATCCAGGCCTTGTTCATTTTCAGGAAAGTAAGCCGGTCAACGTTATCGGAGGATAGTTGCATGCGACGGTCAGTTAGTACACCACCTGCAGCACTAAAGACTCGTTCCGATAATACACTAGCCGCAGGGCAAGCCAGCACCTCCAATGCATACTGGCTTAGCTCTGGCCATGTATCCAGCTTTGAGACCCAAAACTTGAAAGGTGAAGAGCCGTCTGGGAGTACAGCAAGAGGGCAAGACATGTAGTCTGTCACCATCTGACGGAACCGTTGCCTCCTGCTGACTGGAGCCATCTGTGATGGTGTAGACTTTTGTGGCGGGCACAGAAAACTGTGCCACAGTTGGGCCATACTGGTCTTGCCTTGGGCAGAGGCACTGCTTCTGCTCCCTCTTTGTGCAGAGCCTCCACCACTGCCTGGACGCACTGAGCTGCTTTGTAATGCACTAGCAGCACTTCTCTCACTTGGAATGGAGAAGATGATGGAATTCACCAGTGTGTCTTGGTACTCCCGCATTTTTCGCTCCCGGTTCAAGGGTGTGATGAGGCTTTCTACGTTGTCCCGGTAGCGAGGATCGAGGAGGGTGAACACCCAATAATCAGACATGTTGAGAATGTGGGCGATGCGGCGGTCGTTTCTCAGGCACTGCAGCATGTAATCCACCATGTGCTGCAGACTGCTAACTGCCCAAGAAACGCTGTCCCCTGCTGGAGGCGTGATCTCTGCCCGCTCGTCATCACCCCACCCTCGCTGTACACACTGAGTACTGGACAATTATGTAACTCCCTCCTCTGGACGGATGTCTTCCTCCTCCATTGACTCCTCCTCATCCTCCTCACAAACTGTCCCCTGCCTACGCATTTGTGAGGAACCACGTGGCGCTGACTGTCCAGAAGATGATGGAAATGGTGAATCCTCATCCTCCACCTCTTCCACAACATCATCCCTTAGCGTTTGCAGTGATTTTTCAAGCAGGCAGATAAGGGGGACAGTCATGCTGACTAGTGCATCATCTGCACTCGCCATCCGCGTGGAATAATCGAAGGGACGCAAAACCTGGCAGACGTCATTCATAGTGGCCCACTCTGTGGTTGTGAAGTCTGAACGGCGCTGAGTGCGACTTCTTTGCGCCTGATGCAGCTGGTACTCCATTACAGCTTGCTGCTGCTCACACAACCGCTCCAACATATGTAACGTGGAATTCCACCTGGTAGGTAGGTCACATATGATGCGATGTTCCGGCAGGCGGTGTCGGCGCTGCAGAGCCGCAATGCGCGCTTTTGCCGTGCTGGAACGCCGCAAGTGAGCACACTCTAGGCGGACCTTGTGCAGCAGTGCATCAAGATCCGGATAGTCCCTCAAAAAACTCTGCACGACCAAATAGAGCACATGTGCCAGACATGGGATGTGAGTGAGGTTGCCGAGGCCCAGAGCTGCCACCAGATTTCGGCCATTATCACACACTACCATGCCTGGCTGGAGATTCGCTGGCACAAACCACACATCACTCTCCTGCTTGATGGCATTCCAGAGCTCCTGCGCTGTGTGGCTTCGATTCCCCAAAGAAATTAATTTCAAGACGGCCTGTTGACGTTTGGCCACGGCTGTGCTCATGTCGGTCGTAACAGGTAAACGTTCATCACGGGTCCATGTGGAGGTGGACTGTGACGGCTCCTGCAGTGATGATTCTGAGGAACAGGTGTAAGAGGAGGACTCAATGCGTACAGAATGGATTCCTGCAATCTTTGGAGTGGGCAGGACACGTCCTGCGCCACTCGCACAATCTGTACCCGGCTCAACGACATTAACCCAATGGGCAGTGAGGGAAAGGTATCGCCCCTGTCCATGTTGACTGGTCCACACATCGGTGGTGAGGTGGACCTTGCTACTGATGGCGTTCAGTAGCACGTGTTTTATGTGTCCCTCCACATGCTTGTGCAGGGCAGGGACGGCTTGCCTGCTGAAGTAAAAGCGGCTGGGCACATTGTACTGTGGGACTGCCAATGACATCAAGTCACAGAAGCTGTCAGTCTCCACCAGCCTGAATGACAGCATTTCCAGTGACAGAAGTTTGGCAATGCCTGCAGTCAGAGCCTGTGCTCGTGGGTGGTTTGACGAGAAAGGCCGCCTTTTCTCCCATGCCTGTACTACCGATGGCTGTACACTGGGCTGGGAGTGTGTGGATGACTGGGAAAGTGGTGCTGCGGGTGGAATTACAGCGGGTCTCTGGACAACAGGGCCAGAGGTTCTTCCACGGCGATCCTGGGAGGAAGCCGAACCAGCTGCGTGTGAGCTGGAGGAAGAGGCAACACGAGCTGAAGAGGTGGTAGCTGCCGCTGTTGGTTGGCCTAGCTCTTCAGTGTGTCTTTCTAACTCCGCCGCGTGCCTGGTGCGCACATGTTTCCACATGTTGGAGGTATTGAGGTTGCTGACATTTTTCCCTCTTTTGACTTTGTGATGACACACCTTGCATTTGACATAGCAAATGTCATCTGCAACTGTGTCAAAAAAGGACCAGGCACTGCAAGTCTTGGGAGCGCCCTTTTTGGCTTTTGGAAGAGACATGCTCCTAACGGGTGCCAAAGCGGAGGCTGCAGGATCCGCAGTCTTCCCTCTCCCTCTTTGGGCCGTACGGGGAATCTCTTCCTCAGAGCTGCTCCCACCACCTTACTGTCCCTCACGCCAAGATGAGTCAAGGACCTCATCATCTACACTACCCTCTGCCCCCAACTGCTCCTCCTGGGTAGTCTCAGCAGCAGAGCACGCACCAGAAAGTGGCACCTGAGTGTCATCAGCGGATGCGTCCTGCGATGTGGTGACCGGAGGCACTGGCCCACCCGCCTCTTCAGAGGAAGAGAGAAAAAGCGGTTGGGCATCACTGCACCCTGCCTCTTCTTCCATTTCTCCAATGCTGCTTGGCTGGCCCCCTGTTTCCAAGCCAAGAGATTCAGAGAACAGAAGTAGAGACGGCTCCTGTCCTGGGATCTCTGTCTGCCTGGGCAATTTGGCAGGTGGTGAAGAGACAGATGGCTGCTCTCCAGTGCTCTGTGTCTGAGAGGATGTGGCACTAATTGAAGTTGATGCATTAGCTGCCATCCATCCGACAACGGCTTCAATTTGGTCTTCACGCAGCAGCGGTGTACGGCGCTCTGCGACAAAGCTGCACATGAAGGACTGTTCCCTGGTTAAAGTGGGTGCTGATGAGTCACCGGTGCCCGCAGCAGGCACAGAATCCCCACGTCCTCTCCCTGCTCTGCGCCCACGCCCATGTGCCTTACTCACTGCCTTCTTCATCTTGGTTGACTGATAAAGATAAGCAGAAAAGTACTAACGGCTTTGTGTGCTTATTCCTGAACAACTCCTAACAGGTATAAGAAACACTAATTTTCTAAAGTGTGGACTAGACTTTAATATGAGCTAATGTGGCCTACACAAATGTAAAGTGGTGTCACTGGTGTGTTTGGTGAACTTTATTATTTATTTATTTTTTGGGGGCTGAACTGACAACAGATAGAGCTGCAGTCACACGGAGACCGTGCAGACAGCCGTAAACGGCGCTGCAAGGCCCAAAAATCCTCCTCTACGTTATCCTATGTAGTGTTTTTCCACAAGTTAGCTGGAGACGGGTGGAAAGACACTAATAGGAATTTTTTGAAAAAATGTGCAGCAGCCTGCACTACTTAAAACAAAAGGAAAATTGATTTTACGGTATGACGCAGTGAAGAACCCTGAGCTGGAGACAACCAGGCTATGGCTGCTCACAGACTACAGGGCGAGCTGCAGTCACATGGAGACCATGCAGACAGCCGTAAACGGCGCTGCAAGGCCCAAAAATCCTCCTCTACATTATCCTATGTAGTGTTTTTCCACAAGTTAGCTGGAGACGGGTGGAAAGACACTAATAGGAATTTTTTGAAAAAATGAGCAGCAGACTACACTACTTGAAACAAAAGGAAAATTGATTTTACGGTATGACGCAGTGAAGAACCCTGAGCTGGAGACAACCAGGCTATGGCTGCTCACAGACTACAGGGCGAGCTGCAGTCACACGGAGACCGTGCAGACAGCCGTAAATGGCGCTGCAAGGCCCAAAAACCCTCCTCTACGTTATCCTATGTAGTGTTTTTCCACAAGTTAGCTGGAGACGGGTGGAAAGACACTAATAGGAATTTTTTGAAAAAATGAGCAGCAGACTACACTACTTGAAACAAAAGGAAAATTGATTTTACGGTATGACGCAGTGAAGAACCCTGAGCTGGAGACAACCAGGCTATGGCTGCTCACAGACTACAGGGCGAGCTGCAGTCACACGGAGACCGTGCAGACAGCCGTAAACGGCGCTGCAAGGCCCAAAAACCCTTTTCTACGTTATCCTATGTAGTGTTTTTCCACAAGTTAGCTGGAGACGGGTGGAAAGACACTAATAGTAATTTTTTGAAAAAATGAGCAGTAGACTACACTACTTGAAAAAAAAAAAAAAAAGAACAGTATGAGGCAATGAACCACCCTCCCTGAACTGAATACAACCAGCTATGGATGGCCTATGGCTGCACTCAGACTAGAGAGTGGGCTGCACTCACACACACACACACACACACACACACACAGACCTTGCAGATCGCTGTGAAAACAGCGCTACAAGGCAAAAGCTAGGTGATTAGTAGGTGAACACAGCGGTTGCTAAATTAGCCTTTGAAAAGCACAAAGAAGCAAATCGCTATCTCTAAACTGGCCCTCAGTCAGCAAACAGCGTCCTGTCACTAACTGAATTCACAGCAGAGTGAGCGCAAAATGGCGCCAGCGACTTTTAAACTGCATCATGACATCATTTCAGCAGCCAATCACAGCCTTGCCAGTAGTTTCAGGCCCTCCATGCTGAACAGGATGTGCCCACACTTGGAATCATTCTCATTGGCTGATTTCGTACAAATTTGTGCAGTTTGAATCCTGGGAACTTCCGATTCCGGTATCCGATACGCGGCAAGTATCGGATCTCGGTATCGGAATTCCGATACCGCTAAGTATCGGCCGATACCCGATACTTGTGGTATCGGAATGCTTAACACTAATCATTACCATCGGCCAGAGAGCCATGGCTCCCTCGCTGTCAGATAACATTGTGAACCCGCAGCCAAAAAATTGCAGCCGCAGCAGCCCCAGAAAAGGCGCACCTATTTGATACACCAACTCTGGTGCTTTGCCTGGCTCTTCCCACTTGCCCAGTGGCAAGTGGAGTTGGTGGGGTTGATGTCACCTTTGTATTGTTCAGTGAAATCAAGTCCAAGAGTTATTAATGGAGAGGCGTCTATAAGACAGCTGCCCATTATTAATCCTATAGTTATATCGCTAATAAACACACAGCCAGAATACAGTCCTTTATTTGGAATTATTATTATTTTACTATTTTATTTAAAAATAATGAACACAGTTACACTTACCTAATACCTATTCCATTGAAGCCATGGTCTCCTGTAAAAACAAAAGCAAAAATAAAAAAAAATATCCCTTATCTGTTCAAAGTTCTGTTCCATGCCATAATCAATATCTGTGATAAATAATTTTCAACCTGGATGGTGCCAAGATGTGACTGTCCAGGCTGAAAAACACTAAAGGAAGAGCTGTTGCAAGCTCATTCTCAGTGATTAGTGGTCATCAAGGTTACCGCAGGTCACTGAGCCTGCGTTCCAAGCCAGGACTCTGAACTGTGGTAACCCCAGTGAGATCACTTCTAGCAAACTGAGAAAAGTAATTTTCGCATGGTGCGAGTGGTCATCCCACTGAGGTCACCTCAGTTCAAGGGCCCGGCTGGGAACGCAGCCTCAGTGACCTGCAGTAACCTCGATGAAGTCCCCAGTGGCCACTGACACTGCGCTTGCAGCAGCCCATTCTCCAGTGGGTTTCAGCCTGGATGGTCGCATCTTTTCACCATCAAGGTTAAAAACTATTTATCGCAGTCATGGACTACGGTATGCGACAGAAAGTCGGACAGGTGAGGGATATGGTATCCCATCTCTAACCCATCTCTTCAACCTATGACTATCTTCTGGTACCTTCCCCACTGCTTTCAAACATGCCAGTGCAGCGCCCCAGAGTCCTGGTCGTGCATTATTGTCGCTCTGCTGCTAAAGGGAGTGATGGTACGTCTGATGGCACTAAAGGAGTTCACCTGACCAGGTATCACAGTTACACATTACACTCCACACTCCGGCCACCAGGGAGAGCAAAAGGTTCTATTTACTAGGCCACTCCTCACACTCTGGTAAAACTGGGGGTTGGATAGAAAGTTAGAGAGAAAGCTGACTGGGTTTTGCCCAGGCAACATCCAGTGAGAGAGGGTGTTGCGGGGAAAGATTCAGGGGGGTCCCTGTCAGGGGTGGGATCCTGACAGAGGCCTAGCAAGATACAGATCGTTACGGAGCCGCGCCTGTACTTCATTGTGGCGGCATCTTAAGAAAGGACAAGAAGCGAAGTATATTGTGGAGAAGTGAGAAACGAGATCACAGCAACAAAGGAGATAATACCAGGAGGAGTCGTGCCCTAAGATCGTGGCAACATCCTTTTGAGGCGCGTAGCCGGTGGCCAGAACACCGAGGGAGTACTGGCTCTACGCTTTACTTCAATCACGGCAGGGCAGTTGACTTTAGGTTGGCTGTCTCACCTTTTCACCTAAGCAGACAATGGAGGCAAATTGTGGGAGAGGGGCGTCTCTAGGGTCACTATAAAATAGCTCCAGGCCTACCCCCATCATACGGGTGCATCCTATCCAAACTGGGGGATGGAGAGAGAGAACATCAGAAACAGATACAAGAGTTGTGAGGACTATCCCGTGGTGTTCAGCAGAGAGGTACTACAACACACAGGCACAAGTAGGAAGGCTACTGATTTCCACCTGCAAAGGGAACTCTGGATGTGCCTTTGGACCGGCCGGTCTCAGCAAGCCCTGTTAGCAGTGCTCTGGATTGTGGATGCCGAAGTCTACAGTAAAAGGTAAAGAGACTGCAACAATGTGTCCTCGTTATTTACCGCGACCTAAACCACCGCCACCTACACCTTTAATTGGATGCCCCTTAGCAGGGTCACGGACCGGGTCGGGCCACTGTGACATCCCCAGAACCATGACAGAAGGACACGGTACCGAGTACCCCATTGCCCTGCATCTGGGGGCACTGCACCACAATCACACCTATCCTCAAAAAGCCATCACTTGACTGGAGCGATATGTCCAGCTATCGCCCCATATCTTTGCTCCCATTTGCTTCCAGAATCCTTGAGCAGCACGTCCATGCTGAACTTTCCTCTCATTTTGCATCTAACTCTCTCTTTGACAACCTACAATCTGGCTTGCATCCCCACCATTCCACTGAGACTGCCCTGATCAAAATTACTAGCGACTTACTTACAGCTAAAGCTAACAGACAATTCTCTTTACTCCTCCTTCTAGACCTGTCCTCTGCCTTCGACACAGTTGACCACTGCCTCTTACTACAGATCCTCTCTTCCTCTGCTGTCAAAGACCTTGCAATATCTTGGATCTCCTCATACCTTACCAACGGCAAATTTAGCGTTTCCTACTCCCGTACTACCTCTTCATCTCGCCCCCTCTCTGTTGGTGTCCTTCAAGGGTCTGTCCTTGGGCCCTTACTCTTCTCAATCTATACATTCGGCCTGGGACAACTCATAAGGTCCTATGGCTTCCAGTACCATCTATATGCTGATGACACTCAGATCTACCTCTCTGGCCCAGATGTCGCCTCTCTGCTCTCCAGAATCCCAGAGTGCCTATCAGCCATATCCTCCTTCTTCTTCTCCCGCTTCCTCAAGCTCAATGTGGACAAATCTGAACTAATTATATTTCCTCCATCTCGCATATCTTTCCTACCTGATCTATCTATCTATCAAAATATATGAAATCACACTTTCCCCTGTCCTCAAAATCCACTGCCTCAGAGTAACCCTTGACTCTGCCCTGTCCTTCAAACTGCACACCCAAGCTCTCGCCACCTCCTGTCGCCTCTAGCTCAAAAATATATCCAGAATCTGTCCTTTCCTCAAACCTCACTCTATCAAAATGCTCGTGCATGCCCTAATCATCTCCAACCTCGACTACTGCAGCATCCTCCTTTGTGGCCTACCTTCTAACACTCTCGCATCCCTCCAGTCCGTCCTTAACTCTGCTGCCCGACTAATTAGTCTCTCTCCTTGCTACACTCCTGCTTCCCCCCTTTGCAAATCCCTTCACTGGCTCCCAATTTCCCAGCTTATCCAGTTTAAACTACTAACACTGACCTACAAAGTCATCCATAATCTTTCTCCTCCTTATATTTCCATGCTAGTCTCTCAATATCTTCCCTCACGTAATCTCTGGTCCTCCCAAGACGCCCTTCTCTCCTCCACGCTTATATGCTGCTCACCCAATCGCCTCCAAGACTTCTCCCGAATATCACGCATCCTCTGGAATTCTGTGCCCCAACACGTCCGGTTATCCACCACATTGGATCCTTCAAATGGAACCTGAAAACCCATCTCTTCAAAGAAGCTTACAACATGTAATGACCACATGACCACCTCAATTCCTTCGGAGCTACCGCAACCCTCAACCTACTGTGTCCTTCCCCACAATCCTGTAGAATGTAAGCCCGTAAGGGCAGGGTCATCTCTCCTGTCATCTCAGTCTGTCATTGTTAGTTTTGTTTACTGTAAGTGATATTTGTATTTTGATGTAACACCTTCTCATGTACAGCGCCATGGAATTAATGGTGCTATATAAATAAATAAATAATAATGATAATAATAATGATATGGTTGCTTTTTTCTGTTTTTTTTTACTGTAGACAATGGCTTTAATAGAATAGCTGTTAGGTGAGTATTTTTGTTGTTTATTATTTTATGTTTTTTACTGGAGATGATGCCTTCAATGGAATGGGCATTAGATAAGTGTACTGTAACTGTGTTTGTTATATTCAAATAAAAAAAGTAAAATTGTGTTTTTTTTATTTCAAATAAAGAACTTCATTCTGGCTGTGTGTTTATTTATAATGTAATAATAGGATTAGTAAAGGATTATTAAAGAATAGGTGTCTTATAGACACCTCTCCATTTCTAACCTGTGGGCTTGATGTCACCAGGCAATACAAAGGTGTCATCAACTCCACAAATATGAACCCCGCCTTCTATGGGGCATCTGTTGGCTGCTATTTTTAAACTAGGTGGGCCTATATCCATGGCCCCTTACCAGTCTGTAAATACCAGACTCCAGCTGTCTGCTTTAGCTTGGCTGGTTGTCAAAAATTGGGGGGCTCCAAGCTGTTTTTTTAATTATTTATGTAAATAATTCAAACCATTTTCAACATGCTCAGTACACGTAAGGTGCCTCGATCGCAGGGGCTCATGCTGAGTGCCACCACAATTGGGTGTGGGAGTCAGCATTATGTGAGAGCTGACACCGTGCAGCAACACCCACATTCGGTGCCAGCACTTTTTGCAGGCGTTTAACCCCTCTGATGACGCTGTCAATAGTGACAGCGATATTGCGGAGCATCGCACAGGGAATGAGCTCCTTGTGTGCTTCCATCAGCACAGCATGATGTGATCATAAGATGGCAACAGGGTCGTTCAGAGTCCTGCAGGGAAGATAGTCTGTGAGTGCTTGCAAAGATCAGGAGCTGACAAACCTCCTTCCCTGCATGTCACACATTGCTCTGATGTTCTGCACTTATATACCATCCTGGTACAATGTAAAAAGTTTTTAAAAAAGTTGTTAAAATGTTTGAAAATATAAAGAAATCCCCAAATAAAGAACAAAGAAAAGATAAAATATTAATCCAATAAATAAATGTATTTATGTAGAAAAAAAAAAATAAAACTATTAAAGTCCACATATTTGGCATTGCCATGCCCGGAAAGGCCCAACCTATACAACTGTTACATTAGTAACAATGAACACCATTAAAAAAAGAAAAAAAATGAGGCAAAAAGCTATGGCTTACCATCATACTGCCGAACAAAAAGTGCAATAAAACGCAATCAAAAAGATAAATGTAAATAAAAATGGTACCACATAAAACATCATCTTACCCCACAAAAAACAAGCCATGAATTAGCTCAGTCAGCAGAAAAATAAAAGCTATATCTCTCAGAATAAAGTGATGCAAAAATAATTATTTTTTTCTAGAAAATTTAATTGTGTAAAACCATCACAACATAATAAAACAATATAAATGCGGTATTGCTGTAATCATACTGACTTGAAGAATAAAGCTGCCATATCAATTTTACCACACACACACAGAACGGTGTATAAAAAAATCCAGATTTGCTCGCTTTTGTTCATTCTACTTCCCAAAAAGCGGAATAGAAAGCTATCAAAAAATGTCATGTGCCCGAAAATGGTACCAGTTAAAACGTCAACTCGCCCCTCAGAAAAGAAGCTGTCACATGACTTTGTTCGCCGAAATATGGATAAATTATAGCTGTCTAAATATGGTGATTCAAAAAATAGTTTTTGTGATAAAAAGCATCTTTTAGTGTGTGACAGCAGCCAAACATATAAACCGGATATAAATCTGGTATCGCTGCAATTGCACAGACCAAAAGGATAAATTCGCCTAATCACTTATACCGCATGTGGAATGGTGTAAAAAATAAATAAAACCAATTCTCCACCTGCTGCTGATTTGTTCATTCTTCCTGCCACAGATAGCAGTAAGGTTTGGCATACATTTATTTTGTGCTCTGCTCTGAGCATTTACATTGTGTTTTTGTGTAAATCTCTGAAATACATGATTCAGATGGAAGCCTCCAATGGAAGATACCGTGAGGCAAATGGAGAGACTGTGGATGTCACAGGACCTGTGATCTGGCGGAGTCAGTTTTCTTAGGCTTGCATAAAAGCAAAAGAGTGGCGTGCTTGTAAACTGTATTTTTTTTCTTCTAACTTCATGTGTGCATATTGCAGTTTGCCAGTCAGAGTGCAATGCGTCGTGCCGACATACCGACGCATGCTGTGAAAAAAAAGCACAACGGGGGCAGCGGATGCAGTTTTACAACGCATCCGCTGCCCCATTGTAATGTCCGGGGAGGAGGGGGTGGAGTTCCGGCCGCGCATGCACGGTTGGAAATGGCGGACACGACGCACAAAAAACATTACATGTAACTTTTTTTGTGCCGACGGTCCGCCAAAGCACGACGGATGCGACGTGTGGCAATGCGTCGCAATGCGTCTCTAATGCAAGTCTATGTAGAAAAAGCGCATCCTGCGGGCAACTTTGCAGGATGCGTTTTTTCTCCAAAATGACGCATTGCGACGTGCGACGCTAGTGTGAAAGCACCCTAACAATGCAGAGAGGTTACTCCTGACGCTGGGACTGTTTGCTGCTAGATTTTAGGTAGTTAGCTAGGCATTTGTTTATTAGTCAGATAGTTTAGCTAGCTAGTGTCCTGTGTGGCTGTGAAATCAACCTTTTAGCAGATTTTTTTGTGCCATTAGTGAGGTCAACAGACAAAGACAGCAGGGCACATTTCATACACGTGGGATGTGCACTGCTTCTATTGTGCTCCATGCATGAGTAATCCGTTGTAAATCTTATTTTTTCACTCTCTAAATGTGAAACACCTTGTGATTTAGTGGTGTGGTGACATGTTGTGCATGAAATGGCATGTACTGAAGACCGTAGGTAAAGGTGCAGGGAAAGTGGAGAATGAGGACTGTATAGAGCCTCATGCTGTTGTTGTATCTAATAAGGATGTGCTATGAAGAGAAACAAGTAACGTTTTACATTTTAAGCTACAACTGGACTGTGTCTCTGTGCGCAAACGTATGGAGAAGGCCTTCAGCAACTCAGAGGAGATCCTGAAGAGTTGGAAAACCGAGAGGCAAGTACACTGTCTAAAGGACGGTGTTTTTATGTGAAGGGAGATCAGAGCGCACAAGATCTGATTGTCAAACTCCATTTTTGGATTTGTGGCAGATCTGGTTTTATCAACTTAAAATTGTTTTTCCTTTCAGGCCATCGAGGGTTAATGCAGTTTTTCCCCCGGTGGCCTGCTGGTGTATTTGCATTGCTGCTGGGTCAGCTGATGTGGGTGGTGACCACTCCCACCATCCATCAAGAGGTCACCTGATGCATCAGCTGACTGTCAGTGTTAGAGCAATCTTTAGTGACCAAGCCTGAGTGATGAGCTCCCTGGGTGCAGTGGTGCTTCGGCTGATTTGCTTTTCTGGTGCCTTACTCTGCTGTGCGGTGCTTTTCAGCAGAGGGAGCTAAGTGTTGCATTTTTTACCCTGTCCCTTTTGGTGTCTGTCTTTCCATTTCTTTTGTTGTATTAGTGCAGCGGTGGGGACAGTGCTCTCATCTGCCAGTTCCCTATTTAGGGATAAGAGCAGGGCAAGTGAGGGATTAGGTATCCTGGTCAGCGTCGGGGTGAAAGAACCCCTATAGGGATGATAGTGAGATCAGGGCACATCCTCAGGTGAGTGCAGGAGGTGTCCATTCCCCCATTCCCTATCAACAGGTCACACTGTTGTTATTGTTTCCCTGGTGTGTTTGTGCAGTCCGTTGACCGACTATTCGTGAGGTCAAGTCACACTGCTTCAGTCACATCATGACACTGATATGCTCAGCCATGACTACGGCTCTGGTGCTCCCTCACATTTGGGCCCTTCTTGTGCGGCCCTGGATCAGACTTAAGAAAATGTGGGCATTGGTGCAGATGATTTACTCCTCTTGATTCTGTGAATCTTTGGAGAACACTTCCTATGCCCATGAAATAGAATGTGTGAACAGATCTGCAGAATCAGCCATCTGTGGTTCACAACAGTCAGTTGGGAGAGTTGTGACATGGGGGAAAACGAGGGTAATTTGGGTGCCACCTCTGAGGACTGCACTGTGTGTGATTAGTGATGAGCGAATACATTCAGCACTATTTGTTACTCGCATGAATAATACGCTATTTGGGATATTTGTTATTCAGCGAGTAATTAGCTATTCGCCTCAATACATCAGAGTGACCTGCTCATCATGTTTGTGCCTTATTTTCAGCCAATTAATATGCTGGGATGGCTTGCCAATCACAGTAATGCCGTCACCATCTTTGTTGTGGCATTACTGTGATTGGCTGGCCTTACAGCGTCATAGGGGATATTTAAGCCCTGCCGGGGCCATCTTGCACACATTGCATGCGGAAATAGCATAGTGGGAGCTTAGTGTCAGCCTCAGCGTAGGTAGAGTGAAAGCAGCTCATAGGGAGAGTTTTTGAGTCCAAAAAGCTCTTTTGAAAGCTACTTATAGTGAAGATTAGTTCTCTGCTAGGTTTAGATAGCATAGGGAGAGAATTAACACCAGGGAGAGGGAAAGGCAGACAGGGTTAGCATTGCAAGTACATATTGAAGATATCTGCTATGATGCATTGTATATATTGTAGTAACAGATTGTGGAGTAGGGAGACAGAGGCATAGTTTCATATACAGCACCAGTATATACTAATCAGCGCTTTTTAGAGCTAAATAATATTCTTCAGTACCAGAATATACTAAACAGCTTTTTTTAGTGTTAAATAATCTTCCTCGCCTATTGGTGAAAGAGCGTACATTTATCTAGCAGTGGTGCGATTGGCGTAAAGCATGCTTACATACGTAGACATTACTATTTACCAGTAATTTATCTGAGTCTGCTATTGATGTGTGTAATAAATGTGATTAAAGATGGGTGAACCCCAACATTAAAGTTCGGCGTCTGTACCAAACACCTACTATTCGGGCACGAACACTGAACACAGACTTCACCAGGAAGTCCATATTACTGTTCAGATACGGCTGCCTGAACACCGGGTGTTTGTCGAGCTGTCATGTGCATGGCAGTGCAGCAAACACCACTTCTGATAGGCAGGGAAATCATCCCATCCGGTCAGAGAGCCACGGTTCCCACACTGTCAGATGACAGCGGGAGCGCTCAGCTGTGATCGGAGGTATAAACTTTACCTCCGATCACTGGTGTCAGCTCCCACGCTGTTTTTTTAAATGATTTAAATAAATAATTTTAAAAAATGGCGTGGGGTCCCTACCATTTTTAAAAACCAACCTTGTAAAAGCTGAAAGCTGGGGGAAAGTATTCTCAGGCTGGTAAGGGGCCATGGATATTGCCCCCCCTCCCCTAAAATAGCAGGCAGCAGCTGCCCAGAAAAGGCACATCCATTAGATGCCCAAATACTGGCGCTTTTCCCGGCTCTGCCCACTTGCTCTGAAGCGGTGCAAGTGGGGTTCATTTGTGGGGTTGATGTCACCTCTGTATTGTCCAGTGACATCAAGCCAATGGCTTAGTAATGTAGAGGCATCTATAAGACACTTATCCAGTATATTAATCCTACAATTGTATGTTAAATAAAGGCACAGCAAAAATAAAGTCCTTTATTTGAAATAAGTCTAAACACAGTTTTACATGTTTATTTAATCCCCTAATTCCAGCGAAGCCCTCAATCTCCTGTAATAAAAGTAAAATTAAAAAAAATAACAATATATCATACCTGTCCGTCGTTCTGTCCCGTGCTGTAATCCATGTCTCGGGGGATAAACAGTTTTCAACCTGGATGATGTCAAGATGTGACCGTCCATGTCACGCTAGTGCCCAGACTGGTTGGCGCGGACGTGCAGGGGTGTGGCCCCACTGGGCCACAGACCAGACTTCCCTGGAAAGGGCATAACTAAGTAGCTTCCTTGGTCTTTGCTGGAGCCTCTGATGGTGAGGTCAGACTTGTGCGGCAGGAAGCTACCAGGTACCACTCCAGGGTGGTGTCTGGCTGTGGCTGCTGATCCCACCGGGGAATGGAACATAGACAGACAAGCGGGCACGGCTGGCACTCTGGCAGACAGGCGGGCATGGCTGGGACACAGCCAGGTGGACGGGTACAACAGAGACACTGGCAGGTGGGCATGACTGGCTCTCTGACAGGCAGGTACGGGTACTAGGCTGGTACACTGGAAGAACCAGTAGGGACCGGTCTGCAGGCAGGTATGTAAAACAGGTAAGAACCTGTTCAGACAGGAGGACTTAAGAATATGTAGAGAAAGACTGCAAGAGCGGATGCAGAGCGAAAGCACAGGAGCTAGAGCCTAGAACAGAGATGCAGGAGGCGGAGCCAGGAGGAGGAGCCAAGTGCAGAAATGCAGGAGCCCGAGCCAAGAGCAGGAGGTGGAGCCAAGTGCAGAAACACAGGAGGCAAAGCCAAGAACAGGAGGCAGAGCCACGTGCAGAAACGCAGGAGGCGGAGCCAAGAGCAGGAGGCAGAGCCAATAGCAAGAGACGTAGAACCGCCAGGAGCGAAGCCAGGCAGAATGGCAAGGAGCAGAGTCGCAGAGCACGAGCTGAGTGGAGCCGCAGAGCAAAGCCACAGAGTGCAGAGCAAGGTCAGAGTGCAGAGCAAAGTTACAGAGAGCAGAGCTGAGTGCAAAGCCACAGAGTGCAGAACTGAGAGCATAACAAAGTCAGAGTGCAGAGCTGAGTGCAGAGCTGAGTGCAGAGCAAGACACAGAGTGCAAAGCTGAGAGCAAATCCACAGTGTGCAGAGCTGAGAGCAGAGCAAAGTCAGAGTGCAGAGCAAGACATAGAGTGCAGAGCCCAGCGCAAAACCACAGAGAGCAGAGCAAGGTAACAGAATGCAGAGCAAGGAGCAAAGCAAGGTCGCAGAGAGCAGAGGCAAATGCAGAGCAAAGCAAGACATAGAGTACTCACAGCAGGGAAAGGAAACCAAGGCAGGGATATAAACGGACACAGGAACAGGACTAGGCTAAGACAAAGTCAGGAACAGGACAAGGCATAGAGACATGGACACAAGCCAGGGTACGATGCCCCTCTGGGTGGCGGACATAGACCAGGGTACGAAGCCCCACTGGATGGCAAACACAGGACACAGACCAGGGTACAACGCCCCCCTGGGTGGCTGACATAAGAGTAACAGAGACCGGGCCTCGCACCACAGCAGCTAAGAACTGACTGAGGGAGTAAGTGGCACAGGCCCCCACCAATGGTTGGGGAAGTCTTAAATACAGGAAGCCTCATAGCGATTGGCCAGGGACACCTTAGCAAGGTGCACACGGTCTCAATAAGACACAGGATTTGCCGGCGCCGCCCCCCTATGCATACAGACAGAGCATGCACAAAGCAAGCAGCAGAAATGAGGCACACAGCATGGAGCTGGTAGCAGAGAGAAGTCACAACAAGTAAGTGAGTTTTAGAGTAATGCAGGTGGGAAATGGGAGGCCATGCAGTGATGCCTGCAGGGTTGTTACAATTCAGGCTGTAAACCACTGGTAAATGAGCTGCTGGGAACACAGCCTCAGAGACGAGTGATGATGTAATTGAGGTTACATCAGGTCAGTGAGGTTCCATTTCCAGCTGGGCTGAACTGCGGTGGCCTCAGTGAGATCCCCGCTAACATTATGAGAAAAACTTATCCACACATTGTTTGATACAGGGAATTTGTACATAACACCTCTGTGAGGGTACATGTGAAAACTAAAGCCAGAAAATGTGTTTTTCATAATGTATTCAATATGGGAAAGGGTGACATTAAGGAATGGGGATGTTGATGTGGTGGTGCCTGCCAAGGCCATGTGACAGGTCATAAGGTACAGTAAATTTATCTCATTCGTTCTTCCTGTCCAAATTTGGTCAGCGCGTGACACCACTATTACCGAATTATGGCCTCTCACTGTGCTCCATTAAAGAGTGTCATGAGCAGGGGCTGGCTGGCACTTTTCAGCCTGTGGGGCAATCACAAGGCGGTGGCCCTCCTTTTCGCTGCTTATATTTGGCCACTGCATTAAAGTAGCAGAGATAATAGGCTTTAAAAACAGGCTGGTACACAGATCTGGGAACAGAACGGAGCTTGCTGCATAGATATGGTAGCAGAACCAAGCTTACTCCAGAGATATGGTAGCAGAATCGAGCTTACTACAGAGATATGGGAACAGAATGGAGCTTACTACAGAGATATGTGAGCAGAACAGAGCTTACTACAGAGATATGGGAGCAGAATCAAGTTTACTACAGAGATAAGGGAACAGAACAGAGCTTACTATAGAGATATGGGAGCAGAACCGAGCTTACTGCAGAGATCTGGGAGCAGAACCAACCGAGCTTACTCCAGAGATATAGGAACAGAGCAGAGCTTTCTACAGAGATATGTGAGCAGAACAGAGCTTACTACAGAGAAATGGGAGCAGAACAGAGCTTACTGTTGTGATTTTGCTTTTTGCTCCCTCTAGTGGTCATTAGTGATTTGACTCTGGAGCGTCTGTCTTTTCCTATATCCTCACCTGGGCCGTTAGTTCAGGGGTGTTGCTATATAAGCTCCCTGGACCTTCAGTTCAATGCCTGGCATCGTTGAAATCAGAGCTAATCTGTTGTGCTCTTGTCCTCTGATCCTGGTTCCTGTTTTTCAAGCTAAGTCTGCTTCTTTGCTTTTTGCTTTGGTTTTGTTTGGTATTTTTGTCCAGCTTGTTCCTATCTGTATCCTGACCTTTGCTGGAAGCTCTAGGGGGCTGGTGTTCTCCCCCCGGACCGTTAGACGGTTCGGGGGTTCTTGAATCTCCAGCGTGGATTTTTATAGGGTTTTTGTTGACCAGATAAGTTATCTTGCTATATTCTGCTATTAGTAAGCTGGCCTCTCTTTGCTGAACCTGGTTCATTTCTGTGTTTGTCATTTCCTCTTACCTCACCGTTATTATTTGTGGGGGGCTTGTATCTTGCTTTGGGGTCCCTTTCTCTGGAGGCAAGAGAGGTCTTTGTTTTCTTCTCCTAGGGGTAGTTAGATTCTCCGGCTGGCGCGAGTCATCTAGCGATCACCGTAGGCATGATCCCCGGCTACTTCTAGTGTTGGCGTTAGGAGTAGCTATTTGGTCAACCCAGTTACCACAGCCCTATGAGCTGGATTTTTGTATCTTGCAGACTTACACGTTCCTCTGAGACCCTGTCCACTGGGGTCATAACAGCTTACTATAGAGATATGAGAGCAGAACCGCGCTTAATAAGTCTACTACATGGAACCAAGCCTGCTACATAGAAACTGAAGCAGAACCGAGATTACGACATACATACGGTACCGTAATCTAGATTACTACATTGATACAGTATCAGAACCAAGCTTACTGCTTAGATATGGTGCCATAACGGAGCATACTTACAAACATACATACAACAATACAGCTACACAGTGCCTAGGACTATCACCACTACACAGTGAATACATATTATAATATCACCATTACCTCTACATGAAACTACACTCTATACAAAGATACAATGATGCCACCATACACTCCCTGACAGGAGTTATGTCGCTTATCCATGTTATGTAAATAAAAGCTTATAACCTGACGTTAAATTCATCCATTGGTTGTATAAATTATTCTTTTGAAAGCTGAAACCCTCCGAAATGTGGTTTAGGTTAAGAAAATAAATTGTCATCAATGCAGAAATATTGATCAGTTAATGGACACAGAATGGTCAGATTTTGGCAAGACAAAAGTTTTGACGCCCACAGAAAGTAATGTGATATTCAAACAAATAATTAACTTAAAATACAAATATATGTTGCAAAACATTGGTGCATGAAGTTGTGGTGCTATTAGAGTCATATTTAATATTTTGTGGGACTTCCATGAGCTTGAAGGACTGCATCCATGCGGTTCAACAATGATTCATACAATTTATTATGAAGTCATCAAGAATAGCAAAGAATGCAGTCTTACATGCCTCCCAGAATTCACCCAGATTCTTTGGTTTTGTCTTCCAAGCTTCCTCTTTCATCCTACCCCAAACATGCTCAATGATGTTCATGTCTGGTGACTGGGCTGGCCAGTCCTTGAGCACCTTGATCTTTTTTGCCTGGAGGAACTTTGTTGTAGAGATGGATGTATGAGATGGAGCACCATCCTGCTGCAGAATTTGACCCCTTTTATGTTTTGGAATATAAGAGGTAGCTAATACGTCTTGATATTTTAGGCTATTGATATTGCCTTTCACCTTGCAAACGTTTTGCACACCCCCATACTGAATGTATCCCCAGACCATGACCTTTCCACCACCAAATGTAACTGTTCTGGGTGTATTTTGGAGCCATATGGGCTCCAGTAGGTCTCCTGCAGTATTTTCGGCTGCTGTGCTGTAATTCTACTGAAGATTCATCAGAGAAATCCACCTTCTGCCACTTTTCCAGCGTCCATCTGTTTAGCAGGCTGTGGGGCTTTGCAAATGCCATACGGTTTTTTATTTGCCTTTTGTTTAGTGCTGGCTTCTGGGCACTGATTCGACTATGGAGGCCATTTCGAGACAGAATCATACAAACTGTTCTAGTTGACACAGGGACTTGAGGTGACCAGGCCTGTTGGAGCTCTGCTGCTTTGGAAGAGGGGCTTGCTTTGGATTTTCTAACCTAACAACATTCCTCCTGAGCAGTTGTCTTGCGGGGTCTGCCGGGCCTGGGCTTATCAAACACATCTCCAGTCTCTTCAAATCTTTTTTTAATTCTTTGTACTTGACGCTGAGACACATTAAAGGTGCCCACCACCTCTGCAGTGGATCTGGTCTCTTGATAATCCAGGCTTTGGTCGCAGGGTGGATTTTTGGCATGTTGTCAGAGCCTAAGTTGCAGTTCAAGTGAAGGTCTGGGGTGCTGAGTTTCTTTTTATACACACACACTAATTAACCAATCATTTACTGAGCACACGTGAGGATGTAAACTAGGATTAGGTGCATTATATGACCAGGTGACAAAACTTTTGTCTTGCTAAAATCTGACCATTCTGTGTCCATTAACTGATCAATATTTCTGCATTGATGCCAATTTATTTTTGTAACCTAAACCACATTTTGGAGGGTTTCAACTTTCAAAAGAATAATTTATACAACCAATGGATGAATTTAACGTCAGGTTATAAGCTTTTATTTACATAACATGGATAAGCGACATAACTCCTGTCAGGGAGTGTGCACCTTTTACTACTTGTATACTACAATACTGATAATTAATTTAAAAAAATCACAATGCTAAGTGCCATTGTATACAGGAACTCTGTATTTACTGTCAGTGTAAAGATAATACAGTGATCACTCATGACATTATACACAGGAGATCTGTATAAGGTGTCGGTGTACAGGTAATACAGTGATCACCACTGCCAGTGACATTATACACAGGAGCTTTGTATATAATATACAGTGTATAGTGTCAGTGTATAGGTAATACACTGACTCACTAGTGACGTCTCTAGCTGAAGTCCTTCATCTTTGCTTTTCATTTTCATCCAGCACAGACCGCCGTCACTTATTCCAGCCAGGACTCGTCTCTGCACAAAATAACAGTTACCTAGAGCACGGCTTCCAGAGCACATTCCCCACTTTTTCCCTTTCTTCTACACTACACATCTGAATACAGAGGTGCACCCACAATCAATATCTAATTGGTTTTTATGCAACCTCATAGATTGTAAGCTTGCGAGAAGGGCCCTCATTCTTTTTGGTATCTGTTGATCTATGTGTTTATTGTTATGCCTAATGTCCATTGTCTGTACAAGTCCCCTCTAAAATGTAAAGTGTTGCGGAATATGTTGGCACTATAGAAATAAATTATAATTATTATTTATTATTATTAACCCACCATTCCAAATATAAATTATAATCCACCACTGTGCACCCACTAACTATAAATAGCCACTTTCCCCATTTAATATATAAATTAATTAGCACCTGTACTCTTTCCCCCAATTCATTACCAGTCACTTCATCCTCAACGCCCCCACTATGTACCTACCTGTTGTGAAATTGGATTCTGGGCTCCCCCGGTGGCCACTTGTGGAATTGAACTTGTGTGCATCATCCCCTCTGTTCACCTGCTCCTATCAGGATGTGGGAGTCGCTATATAACCTTGCTCCTCTGTCAGTTTCTTGCCGGTCAACAATGTAATCAGAAGCCTTCTGTGCTTGTTCCTGCTACTAGACAACTCCCAGCTAAGTTGGACTTTTGTCCTTGTGTGTTTTTGCATTTTGTTCCTGTTCACAGCTGCTGTTTCGTTACTGTGTCTGGAGAGCTCTTGTGATCGGAAATTGCCACTCTGGTGTTATGAGTTAATGCTAGAGTCTTAAAGGAATTTCTGGATGGTGTTTTGATAGGGTTTTCTGCTGACCATGAAAGTGTCCTTTCTGTCTTCCTGCTATCTAGAAAGCGGACCTCGATTTTGCTAAACCTATTTTCATACTACGTTTGTCATTTCATCTAAAATCACCGCCAATATATGTGGGGGCCTCTGTCTGCCTTTTGGGAAAATTTCTCTAGAGGTGAGCCAGGACTGTCTTTTCCTCTGCTAGGATTGGGTAGTTCTCCGGCTGGCGCTGGGCATCTAGGGTTAAAAAACGTAGGCATGCTACCCGGCCACTTCTAGTTGTGCGGCAGGTTTAGTTCATGGTCAGTATAGTTTCCATCTTCCAAGAGCTAGTTCTCATATATGCTGGGCTATGTTCTCTCGCCATTGAGAATCATGACAGTTTGACCGGCCCAAAAAAAAAGGGTTAAATTACTGGCTGAGAAAGGAGAGAAAAAAGAAGTCTGCTACAATTTTTTTTTTTTTTTTTTTTTTTTTCCCTCTAGTTCTGAGTGTGCTCTTAATTGAATCACTTGCTAGTCTGCCTATACTGCAGCCTTCCTCTCTTTCTCTCCTTCTAATCCTTGAATGGCTCTGTGTTCACCTGTTTCAAATGGATCTTCAGAGTGTAGCTACAGGTTTGAATAATCTCGCCACAAAGGTACAAAATTTGCAAGATTTTGTTGTTCATGCACCTATGTCTGAGCCTAGAATTCCTTTGCCTGAATTCTTCTCGGGGAATAGATCTCACTTTCAAAATTTTAAAAATAATTGCAAATTGTTTTTGTCCCTGAAGTCTCGCTCTGCCGGAGACCCTGCACAGCAGGTCAGGATTGTAATTTCCTTTCTCCGGGGCGACCGTCAAGACTGGGCTTTTGCATTGGCACCAGGGGATCCTGCGTTGCTCAATGTGGATGCGTTTTTTCTGGCCTTGGGGTTGCTTTATGAGGAACCTCATTTAGAGCTTCAGGCGGAAAAGGCCTTGATGTCCTTGTCTCAGGGGCAAGATGAAGCTGAAATATACTGCCAAAAATTCCGCAAATGGTCTGTGCTTACTCAGTGGAATGAGTGCGCCCTGGCGGCGATTTTCAGAGAAGGTCTCTCTGATGCCATTAAGGATGTTATGGTGGGGTTCCCTGTGCCTGCGAGTCTGAATGAGTCCATGACGATGGCTATTCAGATCGATAGGCGTCTGCGGGAGTGCAAACCTGTGCACCATTTGGCGGTGTCTACTGAGAAGACGCCAGAGAATATGCAATGTGATAGAATTCTGTCCAGAAGCGAGCGGCAGAATTTTAGACGAAAAAATGGGTTGTGCTTCTATTGTGGTGATTCAACTCATGTTATATCAGCATGCTTTAAGCGTACTAAGAAGCCTGACAAGTCTGTTTCAATTAGCACTTTACAGTCTAAGTTTATTCTATCTGTGACCCTGATTTGTTCTTTGTCATCTATTACCGCGGACGCCTATGTCGACTCTGGCGCTGCTTTGAGTCTTATGGATTGGTCCTTTGCCAAACGCTGTGGGTATGATTTGGAGCCACTGGAGGCTCCGATACCTCTGAAAGGGATTGACTCCACCCCATTGGCTAGTAATAAACCACAATACTGGACACAAGTGACTATGCGTGTTAATCCGGATCACCAGGAGGTTATTCGCTTTCTGGTGCTGTATAATCTACATGATGTTTTGGTGCTGGGATTGCCATGGCTGCAATCTCATAACCCAGTCCTCGACTGGAGAGCTATGTCTGTGTTAAGCTGGGGATGTAAAGGAACTCATGGGGACGTACCTTTGGTTTCCATTTCATCATCTATTCCCTCTGAGATTCCTGAATTCTTGACTGAATATCGTGACGTTTTTGAAGAACCCAAGCTTGGTTCACTACCTCCGCACCGGGAGTGCGATTGTGCCATAGACTTGATTCCGGGTAGTAAATACCCTAAGGGTCGTTTATTTAATCTGTCTGTGCCTGAACATGCTGCTATGCGAGAATATATAAAGGAGTCCTTGGAAAAGGGACATATTCGTCCTTCGTCATCTCCCTTAGGAGCCGGTTTTTTCTTTGTGTCTAAGAAGGACGGCTCTTTGAGGCCGTGTATTGATTATCGACTTTTGAATAAAATCACGGTTAAATATCAATATCTGTTACCACTGCTTACTGATTTGTTTGCTCGTATAAAGGGGGCCAAGTGGTTCTCTAAGATTGATCTCCGTGGGGCGTATAATTTGGTGCGAATCAAGCAGGGGGATGAGTGGAAAACCGCATTTAATACGCCCGAGGGCCATTTTGAGTATTTGGTGATGCCTTTTGGTCTTTCAAATGCCCCTTCAGTCTTCCAGTCCTTTATGCATGACATTTTCCGCGATTATTTGGATAAATTTATGATTGTGTATCTGGATGATATTCTGATTTTTTCGGATGACTGGGACTCTCATGTCCAGCAGGTCAGGAGGGTTTTTCAGGTTTTGCGGTCTAATTCCTTGTGTGTGAAGGGTTCTAAGTGTGTTTTTGGGGTTCAAAAGATTTCTTTCTTGGGATACATTTTTTCCCCCTCTTCCATCGAGATGGATCCTGTCAAGGTTCAGGCTATTGGTGATTGGACGCAACCCTCTTCTCTTAAGAGTCTTCAGAAATTTTTGGGCTTTGCTAACTTTTATCGTCGATTTATTGCTGGTTTTTCTGATGTTGTGAGACCATTGACTGATTTGACTAAGAAGGGTGCTGATGTTGCTGATTGGTCCCCTGATGCTGTGGAGGCCTTTCGGGAGCTCAAGCGCCGCTTTTCTTCCGCCCCAGTGTTGCGTCAGCCTGATGTTGCTCTTCCTTTTCAGGTTGAGGTCGACGCTTCTGAAATCGGAGCTGGGGCGGTGTTGTCGCAGAGAAGTTCCGACTGCTCCGTGATGAGACCTTGTGCTTTTTTTTCCCGTAAATTTTCGCCCGCCGAGCGGAATTATGATATTGGGAATCGGGAGCTTTTGGCCATGAAGTGGGCTTTTGAGGAGTGGCGTCACTGGCTTGAGGGGGCCAGACATCAGGTGGTGGTATTGACTGACCACAAAAATTTAATTTACCTTGAGTCTGCCAGGCGCCTGAATCCTAGACAGGCGCGCTGGTCGTTGTTTTTCTCTCGGTTTAATTTTGTGGTGTCGTACCTACCGGGTTCTAAGAATGTTAAGGCGGATGCCCTTTCTAGGAGTTTTGAGCCTGACTCCCCTGGTAATTCTGAGCCCACAGGTATCCTTAAAGATGGAGTGATATTGTCTGCCGTTTCTCCAGACCTGCGGCGGGCCTTGCAGGAGTTTCAGGCGGATAGACCTGATCGTTGCCCACCTGGTAGACTGTTTGTTCCTGATGATTGGACCAGTAGAGTCATCTCTGAGGTTCATTCTTCTGCATTGGCAGGTCATCCTGGAATCTTTGGTACCAGGGATTTGGTGGCAAGGTCCTTCTGGTGGCCTTCCCTGTCACGAGATGTGCGAGGCTTTGTGCAGTCTTGTGACGTTTGTGCTCGGGCCAAGCCTTGTTGTTCTCGGGCTAGTGGATTGTTGTTGCCCTTGCCTATCCCGAAGAGGCCTTGGACGCACATCTCGATGGATTTTATTTCGGATCTGCCTGTTTCTCAGAAGATGTCTGTCATCTGGGTGGTGTGTGACCGTTTCTCTAAGATGGTCCATCTGGTTCCCTTGCCTAAGTTGCCTTCTTCTTCCGAGTTGGTTCCTCTGTTTTTTCAAAATGTTGTTCGTTTGCATGGTATTCCTGAGAATATCGTTTCTGACAGAGGGACCCAATTCGTGTCTAGATTTTGGCGGGCATTCTGTGCTAGGATGGGCATAGATTTGTCTTTTTCGTCTGCTTTCCATCCTCAGACTAATGGCCAGACCGAGCGGACTAATCAGACCTTGGAGACATATTTGAGGTGTTTTGTGTCTGCGGATCAGGATGATTGGGTTGCTTTTTTGCCTTTGGCGGAGATCGCCCTCAATAATCGGGCCAGCTCTGCCACCTTGGTGTCCCCGTTTTTCTGTAATTTGGGGTTTCATCCTCGATTTTCCTCCGGTCAAGTGGAATCTTCGGATTGTCCTGGAGTGGATGCTGTGGTGGAGAGGTTGCATCAGATTTGGGGGCAGGTGGTGGACAATTTGAAGTTGTCCCAGGAGAAGACTCAGCTTTTTGCCAACCGCCGTCGTCGTGTTGGTCCTCGGCTTTGTGTTGGGGACTTGGTGTGGTTGTCTTCTCGTTTTGTCCCTATGAGGGTTTCTTCTCCTAAGTTTAAGCCTCGGTTCATCGGCCCGTACAAGATATTGGAGATTCTTAACCCTGTGTCCTTCCGTTTGGACCTCCCTGCATCCTTTTCGATTCATAATGTTTTTCATCGGTCATTGTTGCGCAGGTATGAGGTACCGGTTGTGCCTTCCGTTGAGCCTCCTGCTCCGGTGTTGGTTGAGGGTGAGTTGGAGTACGTTGTGGAAAAGATCTTAGACTCTCGTGTTTCCAGACGGAGACTCCAGTATCTGGTCAAATGGAAGGGATACGGTCAGGAGGATAATTCTTGGGTCACTGCCTCTGATGTTCATGCCTCCGATCGTGTCCGTGCCTTTCATAGGGCTCATCCTGATCGCCCTGGTGGTTCTGGTGAGGGTTCGGTGCCCCCTCCTTGAGGGGGGGGTACTGTTGTGAAATTAAATTCTGGGCTCCCCCGGTGGCCACTTGTGGAATTGAACTTGTGTGCATCATCCCCTCTGTTCACCTGCTCCTATCAGGATGTGGGAGTCGCTATATAACCTTGCTCCTCTGTCAGTTTCTTGCCGGTCAACAATGTAATCAGAAGCCTTCTGTGCTTGTTCCTGCTACTAGACAACTCCCAGCTAAGTTGGACTTTTGTCCTTGTGTGTTTTTGCATTTTGTTCCTGTTCACAGCTGCTGTTTCGTTACTGTGTCTGGAAAGCTCTTGTGATCGGAAATTGCCACTCTGGTGTTATGAGTTAATGCTAGAGTCTTAAAGGAATTTCTGGATGGTGTTTTGATAGGGTTTTCTGCTGACCATGAAAGTGTCCTTTCTGTCTTCCTGCTATCTAGAAAGCGGACCTCGATTTTGCTAAACCTATTTTCATACTACGTTTGTCATTTCATCTAAAATCACCGCCAATATATGTGGGGGCCTCTGTCTGCCTTTTGGGAAAATTTCTCTAGAGGTGAGCCAGGACTGTCTTTTCCTCTGCTAGGATTGGGTAGTTCTCCGGCTGGCGCTGGGCATCTAGGGTTAAAAAACGTAGGCATGCTACCCGGCCACTTCTAGTTGTGCGGCAGGTTTAGTTCATGGTCAGTATAGTTTCCATCTTCCAAGAGCTAGTTCTCATATATGCTGGGCTATGTTCTCTCGCCATTGAGAATCATGACACCTACCACTCTAACCCTAACCCCGATTCATTATAGTTACATGCCCCTCCCGCCCCAATTCATTGTCATGTCTTTCTCTCCCACCCTCTATTCATTATCAACTGCTCTACCCCACATTCAATACATCATTTACTCCCCCACCCTTAAAATTCATTATTTGTTCTTCCCCTAGATCATCATTTGCTCTCCCCACCCTCTCTTCAATGATCATTTGCTCTCCCCACCCCCCCCTTCAATTAAATTGCTGTCCCCTGTCCCTCACACTGAATTCATCATTTGCAGTCCCCCCACTTTAATTTGAAGTCCCCTTCATTCATTGCAGTCCCCTATCACCCCCTCTCTTCACCTGCAGTGCCCCTTCATCATTTGCAGCCCCCTATCCCCCTTCCATTTAATCATGAGCAGTCCCACCTCAGGCACACTTCATCATGTGCAGTCTTGCAGTCCCCTTCCCCCCACTTCATCATGTGCAGTCCCCATTACCCACCCACTTCATCATGTGCAGTCACCCTTACCCCCCACTTCATGTGCAGTCCATCTTACCCCTCACTTTATCATGTGCAGTCCCCATTACCCCCACTTCATGTGTAGTTCACCTTACCCCCCACTTTATCATGTGCAGTCCCCCTTAACCCCCAATTCATCATATGCAGTCCCCCTTACTCCCTCCCACTTCATCATGTGCAGTCCCCCTTACTCCCTCCCACTTTATCATGCGCAATCCCCCTTACCCCCACATCATCATGTGCGGCCCCATTCCACCATGTACAGCCCCACTCTCCCCATTTCATCATGTGCAGTATCCTTTATCCACTAAACTCCATCATGTCCAGCCCTACTCCCCCTTCATCATGTGCAGCCCCACTCCACCTTCATCATGTGCAGCCCCACTTACCCCCTCACTCCATTATGTGCAGTCTCCTTACACCCCCCCACTTAATCACTTGCAGTTACCCACCATTAAATTTATTTTATAAAGAAAACAAAAAAGTTTTTCATACTTACCTCACCAGTCGCTCCCCTGCAGCACCTCTCTGCTTCTAGCTTTCGGGACATGTCGGCGCGTGCGTGATGATGCCATCGCGCATGTTCGACACCTAACCTGGAAGTATAGAGAACATGAAGGGAGCAGAAGCTGTGCAGCCATCAAGGTGACAGCCAAGCATAGCTCCCGGCCCCAGTGCAGACGTGTGCGCTAACTGTGATGCGGCTGTGTCTGCTGCCGACCGCATCACAGTACAGCGGACATGGCTGCGCACAATTTGCTGTGTGGCTGTAGCCACCACCAGGCAGCCGGCCCTGAACAGCTGCTGGGGGAGTGGCCCGGGGGGCATTTGCCTCTTTGCAACCTGGGCCAGTCAGCCCCTGGTCATGAGGAGGTGGAGAGCAGTGATGTATAAACATTTGAGCACCCACGGTCAGAAGAAAGCCACTATGGGGAACAACAATTCATGTCTGAAGAGGTGGAGGATAATGATGAAGCACAGTTGCCATCAGGTCAGCCTAAAATCCCAACTCTGAAGAAGGATCATGAACTGGAAAATGATGTGGTCAATGATGAGGTCACTCATCCAGCTAGGCACAGTGGCACGTATAGCAAGCACAACAGTGCAGAGAGGGATGGATCTGTAGCATGAAAACAGGAAAGGAGAGGTAGTGGTTTGACCAGAGGGAGGACTTGGTCAACTGTTCCACAGAGCTCCCACACTCAGCTAGATAACAGGCTAAGGGTGCATTGTTCCCCTGTATGGCAGCTTTTTCTGAAATTCCTTCAGACCAAACAAATGTAATTTTCAGTATCTGCCATACCAAGCAGAGAAGAGGCAAGGATACTGCCAACCTGAGCACCACCAGCATGCAGAATCACATGGCAACCAGGCACCCCAGCAGGTGGGCGGAACGTCTGAGTACAAAATCTGTGTCTAGGGGGTGTAACCACTGCCACTTCCCCTGTATTACAGCCTTCTCAATCTGCTGTCCAGGAAGCAGGAACTGATGCCTCCTGCCCACAACTTTCGGTTGCACAGACACAACAGTCAGCAACCACATCCAGTTTGTTGTCCCAGCGCAGTGTTCAGTTGTCCCTGCCCCAATACGTTTAACAGAATGCAAAAACATCTGCCCACTCACAAGCCCAAATGCTAAACACCCACATTGCTGAATTGCTAGCCCTGGAAATGTTGCCATTTTGGCTTGTGGGAACTTAGTCTTTCCGCCACCTCTTGGAGGTGGCATCCCCACGATACTCGCATCCCAGCTGCCACTATTTTTCCCGGTGTGCCATCTCCACATTACAGAAGCATTTGTTACACAATATCAGCTGTGCTCTGGTCAACTAAGTCACAGGGAAGATCCATCTAACCACAGACATGTAGATGAGTTGTTGTGGACAGGGATGCTACAGGGTGAACCAGGTGGAGTCTGGGACAGAGTCAGAGGCTGGGACATCACACATCTTACCCACACCAAGAATAGCGCTCCCAAATTCCATCAGGGTTTCAGTTTGCTTGCATGCCAGTTCGTGTCTCTCCTCATCATCTTCAGCTGAACTAGCCTCCCCATCACTCCCTAGCTGGGAGCTCTGCAGCACTGCTTTGGTGAAGTGGTAGCACGCGCTTCTAAAGCTCATCTATTTAGGTGATAAAGCTCACAATGCAGCAGAGTTATTGAAAGGGATAAAACACCAGACCAATCAGTGGCTTTCCCCGCTGAACATCCAACCAGGTCTGGTTGTGTGCAATAATGGGCGTAACTTGGTGATGGCTTTAAAGCTCGGCAAGCTGGTACACGTTCCATGCATTGCCCACGTGCTGAACTTGGTTCTACAGCATTTTTTAAAAATATACTCTGAATTGCTAAACCTAAGTGACAAGGTACGCTGTGTCAGCACCCATTTTTGAAAGTCATCTCAGGCTTTCGCCGGTCTGGCTGTGCTGCAGCAGCGCTTTAATTTGCAGACTGATTTGTGATCTACCCACTGTTAGGTGTCGGGATTTTCTCACTACACAGGATGGGTCCCGGGCCATGGCAGGAACTTTGGTTTCCCATTTGGTCCCTGCTGCTGAGATTACTGCTCAGCATTGACATCGGTACCAGCACCTTGCTCAGGCTCATGCCACACATTTGGATACTGCTGGCTCTCCAGTAATGTCTGTGATAACCAGTGTATTGCACGCGCCGCATTGCGTACTGGCGTCTAAGTCCAGAAATCACTTTACTGAGCATGTTCGTGATGTGGAGTCTTCTCATTTGTGCTTGGACTTTGCCTGTTCTGGTGATGTGGCAGCTCCGGATTGGCCTGTGGGTGATGTCAGCATGAGTATTTGGGGTGGACCTTTTGGTATAGAAGGCTCACAGCAACTCAGGGGCACTAGTATCATTTATGTTTGGCTATGTGAGAGGAGAGTCTACCACTCTGCCTGCAAGTGTTGTATGTCTGTCTAGCTTTGGGAATGTACACTTAGGCAGGCAGCTAGCATCAGTGGGGGTAATTAGCTGTGGACTTAGCATCTGGTTCCTACATGTGGGCAGTTAGCATAGTAGAGTTCCAGAGCAAGCAACCCTAGTCAGGGCATTAAGCTCAGAGCATCTGTTCTGTTTCTGTGTGCCAGTGACACAGCTCAGCTGCAGAGCAACTCTTTCGTTTTTGTGTGTGAGTGACGCAGCTCAGTTGCAGAGCAGCACTTTTGTTTCTGTTTGTGAGTAAAACAGCTCTGTTGCAGAGGATCTCTTTCGTTTCTGTGTGCGAATGACACAGCTCTCTTGCAGAGCATCTCTTTTGTTTCTGTGTGCGATTGGCACAGCTCTGTTACAGAGCATCTCTTTCGATTCTGTGTGTGAGTTACAGCTCAGCTGCAGAGCAGCTCTTTGCTTCTGTGTGTTTAAGTAATCATTTGCAGTGTGTTCCGCCATTGTACTCTAGCAGCAGTTTTCCATCTCTGCACCATGGATCCCGGGTTGCGATTGCGCTTTATTATTTATTTTATTTAGTGCAATCTGCCAACCCTAACACCCACATGCTGGAATTCAGTATTACATATGTTAGCAAGGCTTAATGAGTAGTGTTGAGCGATACCGTCCGATACTTGAAAGTATCGGTATCGGATAGTATCGGCCAATACCCGAAAAGTATTGGATATCGCCGATACCGATACCCGATACCAATACAAGTCAATGGGACACCAAGTATCGGAAGGTATCCTGTATGGTTCCCAGGGTCTGAAGGAGAGGAAACTCTCCTTCAGGCCCTGGGATCCATATTAATGTGAAAAATAAAGAATAAAAATAAAAAATATTGATATACGCACCTCTCCAACGCAGCCTGGACCTTACCGATGTAACCGGCAGCTTCCGTTCCTAAGAATGAGCGCTTGAAAGACCTTAGATGACGTCGCGGCTTGTGATTGGTCGCGTGGAGCGATGCCCACGCGTATGTCAGGCGATACGCGTGGGCATCGCTCCATCACCAGGTTATATGTCTATGGGGGATTTTCCTCCGCTTATTTATGGGACTTGTCTTTAATACTTTGTTGTATGGGTGACCTGTTGTGAAATTGGATTTTGGGCTCCCCCGGTGGCCACTGGTGGAATTGAACTTGTGTGCATCATCCCCTCTGTTCACCTGTTCCCATCAGGATGTGGGAGTCGCTATTTAACCTTGCTCCTCTGTCACTTCCATGCCGGTCAACATTGTAATCAGAAGCCTTTCTGTGCATGTTCCTGCTACCAGACAACTTCCAGCTAAGTCGGACTTTTGTCCTTGTTTGTTTTTTGCATTTTGTTCCAGTTCACAGCTGCAGTTTCGTTTCTGTGTCTGGAAAGCTCTTGTGATCTGAAATTGCCACTCTGATGTTATGAGTTAATACTAGAGTCTTAAAGTAATTTCAGGATGGTGTATTGATAGGGTTTTCAGCTGACCATGAAAGTACCCTTTCTGTCTTCCTGCTATCTAGTAAGCGGACCTCGATTTTGCTAAACCTATTTTCATACTACGTTTGTCATTTTCATCTTAAATCACCGCCAATATATGTGGGGGCCTCTGTCTGCCTTTCGGGGAAATTTCTCTAGAGGTGAGCCAGGACTATATTTTCCTCTGCCAGGATTAGTTAGTCCTCCGGCCGGCGCTGGGCGTCTAGGGATAAAACGCAGGCTACGCTACCCGGCTACTGTTAGTTGTGCGGCAGGTTTAGTTCATGGTCAGTTTAAGTTTCCATCCTTCCAAGAGCTAGTTCCTATGTATGCTGGGCTATGTTCTCTTGCCATTGAGAACCATAACAGTTTGACCGGCCCACAAAGGGTTAAATTAATTGGCAGAGAAAGGAGAGAAAAAAGAAGTCTGCTGAAAAAAATTTTTTTTTTTTTTTTTCCTTCAGTTCTGAGTGTGCTTTCAATTGAATCACTTGCAAGTCTGCCTATATTGCAGCCTTCCTCTCTCTCTCTCCTTCTAATCCTGGAATGGCTCTGTGTTCACCTGTTTAAAATGGATATTCAGAGTTTAGCTGCAGGTTTGAATAATCTCACCACGAAAGTTCAAAATTTACAAGATTTTGTTGTTCATGTTCCTATATCTGAACCTAGAATTCCTTTGCCTGAATTTTTCTCGGGGAATAGATCTTGCTTTCAAAATTTCAAAAATAATTGCAAGTTGTTTTTGTCCCTGAAATCTCGCTCTGCTGGAGATCCTGCTCAGCAGGTCAGGATTGTGATTTCCTTGCTCCGGGGCGACCCTCAAGATTGGGCTTTTGCATTGGCTCCAGGGGATCCTGCGTTGCTCAATGTGAATGCGTTTTTTCTGGCCTTGGGGTTGCTTTATGAGGAACCTCATTTAGAGCTTCAGGCGGAAAAAGCCTTGATGTCCCTATCTCAGGGGCAAGATGAAGTTGAAATATACTGCCAAAAATTCCGTAAATGGTCTGTGCTTACTCAGTGGAATGAGTGCGCCCTGGCGGCGAATTTCAGAGAGGGTCTCTCTGATGCCGTTAAGGATGTTATGGTGGGGTTCCCTGTGCCTGCGGGTCTGAATGAGTCCATGACAATGGCTATCCAGATCGATAGACGTCTGCAGGAGCGCAAACCTGTGCACCATTTGGCGGTGTCTACTGAGAAGACGCCAGAGAATATGCAATGTGATAGAATTCTGTCCAGAAGCGAACGGCAGAATTTTAGACGAAAAAATGGGTTGTGCTTTTATTGTGGTGATTCAACTCATGTTATATCAGCATGCTCTAAGCGTACTAAGAAGCTTGATAAGTCAGTTTCAATTGGCACTTTTCAGTCTAAGTTTATTCTATCTGTGACCCTGATTTGTTCTTTATCATCTATTACCGCGGATGCCTATGTCGACTCTGGCGCCGCTTTGAGTCTTATGGATTGGTCCTTTGCCAAACGCTGTGGGTATGATTTAGAGCCTCTTGAAACTCCTATACCTCTGAAGGGGATTGACTCCACCCCATTGGCTAGTAATAAACCACAATACTGGACACAAGTAACTATGCGAATTAATCCGGATCATCAGGAGATTATTCGCTTTCTTGTGCTGTATAATCTACATGATGTGTTGGTGCTTGGATTGCCATGGCTGCAATCTCATAACCCAGTCCTCGACTGGAACGCTATGTCTGTGTTAAGCTGGGGATGTAAGGGGATGCATGGGGACGTACCTTTGGTTTCCATTTCGTCATCTATTCCCTCTGAGATTCCTGAATTCTTGTCTGACTATCGTGACGTTTTTGAAGAACCTAAGCTTGGTTCATTACCTCCGCACCGGGAGTGCGATTGTGCCATAGATTTGATTCCGGGTAGTAAATACCCTAAGGGTCGTTTATTTAATCTGTCTGTGCCTGAACATGCTGCTATGCGAGAATATATAAAGGAGTCCTTGGAAAAGGGACATATTCGTCCTTCGTCATCTCCCTTAGGAGCCGGTTTTTTCTTTGTGTCTAAGAAAGATGGCTCTTTGAGGCCGTGTATTGATTATCGGCTTTTGAATAAAATCACGGTTAAATACCAATATCCGTTGCCACTGCTGACTGATTTGTTTGCTCGCATAAAGGGGGCCAAGTGGTTCTCTAAGATAGATCTCCGTGGGGCGTATAATTTGGTGCGAATTAAGCAGGGGGATGAGTGGAAAACCGCATTTAATACGCCCGAGGGCCACTTTGAGTATTTGGTGATGCCTTTTGGCCTTTCAAACGCCCCTTCAGTCTTTCAGTCCTTTATGCATGACATTTTCCGTGATTATTTGGATAAATTTATGATCGTGTATCTGGATGATATTCTGATTTTTTCGGATGACTGGGACTCTCATGTCCAGCAGGTCAGGAGGGTTTTTCAGGTTTTGCGGTCTAATTCCTTGTGTGTGAAGGGTTCTAAGTGCGTTTTTGGGGTTCAAAAGATTTCCTTCTTGGGATACCTTTTTTCCCCCTCTTCCATCGAGATGGATCCTGTCAAGGTTCGGGCTATTTGTGATTGGACGCAACCCTCTTCTCTTAAGAGTCTTCAGAAATTTTTGGGCTTTGCTAACTTTTATCGTCGATTTATTGCTGGTTTTTCTGATGTTGTTAAACCATTGACTGATTTGACTAAGAAGGGTGCTGATGTTGCTGATTGGTCCCCTGCTGCTGTGGAGGCCTTTCAGGAGCTTAAGCGCCGCTTTTCTTCCGCCCCTGTGTTGCGTCAGCCTGATGTTGCTCTTCCTTTTCAGGTTGAGGTCGACGCTTCTGAAATCGGAGCTGGGGCGGTTTTGTCGCAAAGAAGTTCCGACTGCTCCGTGATGAAACCTTGTGCTTTTTTTTCTTGTAAATTTTCGCCCGCTGAGCGGAATTATGATATTGGGAATCGGGAGCTTTTGGCCATGAAGTGGGCTTTTGAGGAGTGGCGTCATTGGCTTGAGGGGGCTAGACATCAGGTGGTGGTATTGACCGACCACAAAAATTTAATTTATCTTGAGTCCGCCAGACGCCTGAATCCTAGACAGGCGCGCTGGTCGTTGTTTTTCTCTCGGTTTAATTTTGTGGTGTCATACCTACCGGGTTCTAAGAATGTTAAGGCGGATGCCCTTTCTAGGAGTTTTGAGCCTGACTCCCCTGGTAATTCTGAACCTACAGGTATCCTTAAGGATGGAGTGATATTGTCTGCCGTTTCTCCAGACCTGCGGCGGGCCTTGCAGGATTTTCAGGCGGATAGACCTGATCGTTGCCCACCTGGTAGACTGTTTGTTCCTGATGATTGGACCAGTAAAGTTATTTCTGAGGTTCATTCTTCTGCGTTGGCAGGTCATCCTGGAATCTTTGGTACCAGGGATTTGGTGGCAAGGTCCTTCTGGTGGCCTTCCCTGTCACGAGATGTACGAGGCTTTGTGCAGTCTTGTGACGTTTGTGCTCGGGCCAAGCCTTGTTGTTCTCGGGCTAGTGGATTGTTGTTGCCCTTGCCTATCCCGAAGAGGCCTTGGACGCACATCTCGATGGATTTTATTTCGGATCTTCCTGTTTCTCAGAAGATGTCTGTCATCTGGGTGGTGTGTGACCGTTTCTCTAAGATGGTCCATTTGGTTCCCCTGCCTAAGTTGCCTTCTTCTTCCGAGTTGGTTCCTCTGTTTTTTCAAAATGTGGTTAGTTTGCATGGTATTCCGGAGAATATCGTTTCTGACAGAGGAACCCAATTCGTGTCTAGATTTTGGCGGGCATTCTGTGCTAGGATGGGCATAGATTTGTCTTTCTCGTCTGCTTTCCATCCTCAGACTAATGGCCAGACCGAGCGGATGAATCAGACTTTGGAGACATATTTGAGGTGTTTTGTGTCTGCAGATCAGGATGATTGGGTTGCTTTTTTGCCTTTAGCGGAGTTTGCCCTCAATAATCGGGCCAGCTCTGCCACCTTGGTGTCTCCTTTTTTCTGCAATTCGGGGTTTCATCCTCGATTTTCCTCCGGTCAGGTGGAATCTTCGGATTGTCCTGGAGTGGATGCTGTGGTGGAGAGGTTGCATCAGATTTGGGGGCAGGTGGTGGACAATTTGAAGTTGTCCCAGGAGAAGACTCAGCTTTTTGCCAACCGCCGGCGTCGGGTTGGTCCTCGGCTTTGTGTCGGGGACTTGGTGTGGTTGTCTTCTCGTTTTGTCCCTATGAGGGTTTCTTCTCCTAAGTTTAAGCCTCGGTTCATCGGCCCGTACAAGATATTAGAGATTCTTAACCCTGTGTCCTTCCGTTTGGACCTCCCTGCATCTTTTTCTATTCATAATGTTTTTCATCGGTCATTGTTGCGCAGGTATGAGGTACCGGTTGTGCCTTCCGTTGAGCCTCCTGCTCCGGTGTTGGTTGAGGGCGAGTTGGAGTACGTTGTGGAAAAAATCTTGGACTCCCGTGTTTCCAGACGGAAACTCCAGTATCTGGTCAAATGGAAGGGATACGGTCAGGAGGATAATTCTTGGGTGACTGCCTCTGATGTTCATGCCTCCGATCTGGTCCGTGCCTTTCATAGGGCTCATCCTGATCGCCCTGGTGGTTCTGGTGAGGGTTCGGTGCCCCCTCCTTGAGGGGGGGGGTACTGTTGTGAAATTGGATTTTGGGCTCCCCCGGTGGCCACTGGTGGAATTGAACTTGTGTGCATCATCCCCTCTGTTCACCTGTTCCCATCAGGATGTGGGAGTCGCTATTTAACCTTGCTCCTCTGTCACTTCCATGCCGGTCAACATTGTAATCAGAAGCCTTTCTGTGCATGTTCCTGCTACCAGACAACTTCCAGCTAAGTCGGACTTTTGTCCTTGTTTGTTTTTTGCATTTTGTTCCAGTTCACAGCTGCAGTTTCGTTTCTGTGTCTGGAAAGCTCTTGTGATCTGAAATTGCCACTCTGATGTTATGAGTTAATACTAGAGTCTTAAAGTAATTTCAGGATGGTGTATTGATAGGGTTTTCAGCTGACCATGAAAGTACCCTTTCTGTCTTCCTGCTATCTAGTAAGCGGACCTCGATTTTGCTAAACCTATTTTCATACTACGTTTGTCATTTTCATCTTAAATCACCGCCAATATATGTGGGGGCCTCTGTCTGCCTTTCGGGGAAATTTCTCTAGAGGTGAGCCAGGACTATATTTTCCTCTGCCAGGATTAGTTAGTCCTCCGGCCGGCGCTGGGCGTCTAGGGATAAAACGCAGGCTACGCTACCCGGCTACTGTTAGTTGTGCGGCAGGTTTAGTTCATGGTCAGTTTAAGTTTCCATCCTTCCAAGAGCTAGTTCCTATGTATGCTGGGCTATGTTCTCTTGCCATTGAGAACCATAACAGTGACCCTTAAGCCTCTTTGGCTGGTGAGCTTTATATTACTGGACAACGGTTAGATTTTTTGTTGCATCAGGGTTTTTATTTTCCCTGTGCTCTTATTTACCGTATATCGCACTGTCCTAGTAAGACTTTATATACCTCCTCATGAGCCATTAGGGTATATTAGGGTCTTGTCACCATACTTTTCCATGGTCTCTATTACCTCTGTGTTCTGGATGGTGTTTGTATTTTTTAACTGTGTTTTTAATTGTTTGTGGTGTTTCTTTGATTTGTTCAATAAAATCAGCTTGTTATTTCATTATGATTATGTATTATTATTTGGTGTGCAATTTTGCTTTGCAGTAATGCTTTCTTCTTTTTTTTGAGTAAGGATTAGAGGATGGTTAGCGGTCGTTCTGGTGGGGACTCTGAACGTTTGACTCTTTGTAGTCTGCCACTCATGTCCAGATGCCTTTCTCAAGACCCTCCCGTGAAATACATTTTGTCCACCATAAAATACTGGCTGTGTACCTTTCTTGACCCACGGTACTGGGAAATTTTCTTCACTCATGTCTGAGTCAGATGTGACATTTTCAGTGCATGTATGCTTGCATACACTGTGTTCAGAATTTAATTCAAATGGTGTCTGGTAGAATCCAATTTACTGATCATACAGCTCCCCCAACCCCTGTATATATTCACCTTACAGCTGCTTCACCCGCTAAGACAGTGGCTCCATTGGGATCCGGTGGCCAAAATAAACTGTGGAGGTATGCTTCCTTTATCTGGGCACCTCATAACTTTGGCATAGCCAGGTTTCTATCGGGCCTCCTGATGTACCATATGGACGGGGAAACGCGTTGAGGCAAAGTTTTCTACATGGGATAAACCCCCTCTTTCTTTTTTCCACTCCTTTCATAAATTGTATATACCTTATTTGTGATTATCCTGTTCACTAGGTTACACCTGTCACTATTGGGCTGTGTATTCATTGAATGCTTATGTGCGGCTGTTCTAATGAAAGGTTGATGCTGCTGTCCCATAAGGACAGTATATTTGTGGCCACTTTAATCCACTCCTTTCATTAGTTGTGTATACCGTATTTGTGATTACCCTGCTCATTAGGTTACACCCGTTATTATTGAGCCGGTATTCATTGAAAGTTTATGTGCGGTTGCTCTGATGAGAGGTTGATATTGTGGTCCCACAAGGACAACATAGTTGTGGCTGCTTTAATAGAGGAATATACCATTTGGAAAATATCTAAGTATAATATTTCTAATTATACCCTAAGGCTTTATCCCTGGTTTTTTATATATATATATATATATATATATATATATATATATATATATATATATATATACAGTGAGGCAAAAAAGTATTTAGTCAGTCAGCAATAGTGCAAGTTCCACCACTTAAAAAGATGAGAGGCGTCTGTAATTTACATCATAGGTAGACCTCAACTATGGGAGACAAACTGAGAAAAAAAAATCCAGAAAATCACATTGTCTGTTTTTTTATCATTTTATTTGCATATTATGGTGGAAATAAGTATTTGGTCAGAAACAAACAATCAAGATTCCTGGCTCTCACAGACCTGTAACTTCTTCTTTAAGAGTCTCCTCTTTCCTCCACTCATTACCTGTAGTAATGGCACCTGTTTAAACTTGTTATCAGTATAAAAAGACACCTGTGCACACCCTTAAACAGTCTGACTCCAAACTCCACTATGGTGAAGACCAAAGAGCTGTCAAAGGACACCAGAAACAAAATTGTAGCCCTGCACCAGGCTGGGAAGACTGAATCTGCAATAGCCAACCAGCTTGGAGTGAAGAAATCAACAGTGGGAGCAATAATTAGAAAATGGAAGACATTCAAGACCACTGATAATCTCCCTCGATCTGGGGCTCCACGCAAAATCCCACCCCGTGGGGTCAGAATGATCACAAGAACGGTGAGCAAAAATCCCAGAACCACGCGGGGGGACCTAGTGAATGAACTGCAGAGAGCTGGGACCAATGTAACAAGGCCTACCATAAGTAACACACTACGCCACCATGGACTCAGATCCTGCAGTGCCAGATGTGTCCCACTGCTTAAGCCAGTACATGTCCGGGCCCGTCTGAAGTTTGCTAGAGAGCATTTGGATGATCCAGAGGAGTTTTGGGAGAATGTCCTATGGTCTGATGAAACCAAACTGGAACTGTTTGGTAGAAACACAACTTGTCGTGTTTGGAGGAAAAAGAATACTGAGTTGCATCCATCAAACACCATACCTACTGTAAAGCATGGTGGTGGAAACATCATGCTTTGGGGCTGTTTCTCTGCAAAGGGGCCAGGACGACTGATCCGGGTACATGAAAGAATGAATGGGGCCATGTATCGTGAGATTTTGAGTGCAAACCTCCTTCCATCAGCAAGGGCATTGAAGATGAAACGTGGCTGGGTCTTTCAACATGACAATGATCCAAAGCACACCGCCAGGGCAACGAAGGAGTGGCTTCGTAAGAAGCATTTCAAGGTCCTGGAGTGGCCTAGCCAGTCTCCAGATCTCAACCATAGAGAAAACCTTTGGAGGGAGTTGAAAGTCCGTGTTGCCAAGCGAAAAGCCAAAAACATCACTGCTCTAGAGGAGATCTGCATGGAGGAATGGGCCAACATACCAACAACAGTGTGTGGCAACCTTGTGAAGACTTACAGAAAACGTTTGACCTCTGTCATTGCCAACAAAGGATATATTACAAAGTATTAAGATGAAATTTTGTTTCTGACCAAATACTTATTTTCCACCATAATATGCAAATAAAATGATAAAAAAACAGACAATGTGATTTTCTGGATTTTTTTTTCTCAGTTTGTCTCCCATAGTTGAGGTCTACTTATGATGTAAATTACAGACGCCTCTCATCTTTTTAAGTGGTGGAACTTGCACTATTGCTGACTGACTAAATACTTTTTTGCCCCACTGTATATATCTATATATATAATTGTCTAAGGGTTTTTCCGTCTGTCTGTCTGTCTGTCTGTCTTTCTGTCTGTCTGTCTGTCTGTCTGTCCTGGAAATCCCGCGTCTCTGATTGGTCGAGACGGGCACAGCATGGCGACGATGATGTCATAAAGGTTGCCTCGACCAATCAGTGACGGGCACAGTCTGCCGTGAATTCGCCTCGACCAGTATCGACGTAGATGTCATAATGGTTGCCATGGCGACGATGATGTCATAAAAGTTGCCTCGACCAATCAGCGACGGGCACAGTCTGCCGTGAATTCTGGAATCATCATTGTCCATATACTACGGGGACATGCATATTCTAGAATACCCGATGCATTAGAATCTGGCCACAGTCTAGTATATATATATATATATATATATATATATATATATATATATATATATATATACTGTATATATACAGATATATCTAGAAAAACTATTTTTCTACCCTGCATACCTATATTTCATCTCTTTAAAGCTATATGTTTTCCCACCTGCATTAGTTACAGGGCCTATTAGGGACAGATTGGGACAGCCGTCGTGGAGTGAGGGCACCAAGTCATCTTCTCTTCTTAAAATATTAACGTCCACGGTTAGGCGGGGTCATATAGGGTTAAAACCAGGGACTCTTAGATTTTTTATCTTAGTGTATCAGTCTATGTATTTATCTTGTGTTTTTGAACACTTTTTTTGTCCACTGGGTGGTGCTTTTTAATGAATAATTAATTACCTTAAGCTTTTAAGAGATTATATGTTACACCCAAAATGAACTGTGGAGCTCACAAAACTCCAGCTCCACTGCACCTGCTGACCCTCTGAAAATGTGAAGCGAGGGCCCCATAATGACATAGCAGTGGACTTGGTGGTGATGGCGGGCAAAGCCCAAAATTCAAATGGTCATGTTTTAGCACACATTCTAAAGTGCTGGGGAATATGTATTCCACTATCTATCAATTTTGAATGATGGTGGGACATCCAAAATATAGGAGTGAGGGCCCTCCCAAATGTATGATACAGGGCCACCTGAGGGCCCTTCCCAAACTCAGGTTTGTCGGCACCTGCTGGCCCTCTGAAAATGTGAAGCAATGGCCGCACATTGACATGGTGGTGGATGTGGTGGAGATGGCGGGCAAAGCCCAAAATTCAAATGGGTATGCTTTTGCTGACATTGTAAAGTGCTGGGGAATATGTATTCCACTATCTAGCAAAAAATTTTGAATGAGGGAAGGACCTCCCAAAATGTAGGAGTGAGAGCCCTCCCAAATGTATGATACAGGGCCACATGAGGGCGCTTGCCAAACTACGTTTTCATTGCACCTGCAAGCCGTCTGGAAATGTAAAGCAAGGGCCCCCTAATGACATTGCGGTGGATGTGGTGGTGGTGGTGGGTACAGCAAATTCAAATGGGCATGTTTTAGCTGGCATTTTAATGCGCTAGGTAATATGTATTCCACTATATAGGAAATAATTTTGAATGAGGGAGGGACCTCCCAAATGTAGGAGTGAGAGCTATCCCAAATGTATGATACTGGGCAACATGAGGGCCCTTCCCAAAATCAGGTTTGATGGCACCTGCTGGCCCTCTGAAAATGTGAAGCAAGGGCAGCATAATGTCATGGTGGGGGACATGATGGTGGTGGCGGGCAAATCCCAGAATTCAAATATGCATGCTTTAGCTCTAATTATAAAGTGCTGGGGAATATGTATTCCACTATCAAGCTACTGTGACAATTATGAATGAGGGAGGGCCGAGGGAGGGCTCTCCTAAATGTAAAGGAAAAACTAAAGCCAAAACTCTACGTGTGAACATATGATAAAGGGGAGGTATAGTTTTTTTTATCATTTTTTTTTACTTTTATTTTGCATTATATACAAGTAATTATTAGCATTTTTCCCCCTGTAAAAGAAAACATTTTGGTTTGGTTTAATAGGTCTTTTTATAAATCCTTAAAATCGGCACAATAGTCTGACATTATTCCCAGACACAATATGTGACTCAGATATGCATGCTGGCATCTTCTCCATGCTGTTCCCATTTAGTTTTTGCACTTCCCCATCCATTTCAACTTTTTTTCTCAGACCCCCAGACCTGTTTGTTGGGTCCAGAAGAAAATTATTCGGGTTTACCATTGACTTACATTATATTCATTATTCGGTACGAATACATGAATATTAGAATTTATTCAGACTGAATTCCCCAAACCCGAATATTTCACTATTCGATAATCACTATGTGTGGGGGGAGCAGAGGCCACTTGATGCAACGCTTGCCATCTAATGGAGCACATGTTCTTTCTGGCTCTCATCTACAAAGTGTACCGCTTTGAGGCTGCCAAAGAAAGGGTGTGGAGTAGCCTGTCCAGTAACAGAAGTTGTAAAAATGCTGTGCAATTGCTCACTGCAGAAAACCAAACCTACTTCTCATGCCTCAAAACATACGTGTCTCATAACCCTATTAACAGCTATTCAGTACTTTGAATTTTCTCCTCCATACACAAGTTCCCCCTCCTCTCATCTCAAATTAAGACTTTGCTTCAACAGTCACCTGTGAACTTGACCCAATAATATCCCACCTCATTCCAAACCTTACCACAGTCTTCATCCCCAGCCTAACCCACCTCTTGAACCTGTCACTAACAACTGGTGTCTTCCCCTCCTGATTGAAACATACCTCAATCACACCGTGTTAGCTATCAGAATTCTCCCACTGCTTGGGATAGATCCCATGCCTTATTCATCTCTGTGGTCTCCCATTCAGTTCAGCCGCTGCAGGTGCTGCTGAGCATAGACGTCGGTCCCAGCGTCTTGGTCTTGCTCAGGCTCATGCACATTTGGTTACTGCTGGCTCTCCAGCCAAGTCTATGGTAACCAGTGATAGTCAGCAGCGATCGGACACTCTGGAGTCTAAGTCCAGAAATCACCTTACTGAGCTTGTCTGTGATGTGGCATCTTCCTATTGGTGGTCGGATGTCTCCAGGTCTGGGGGTCTGGTGATGTGGCAGCCCCGGATTGGCCCGCGGACGGTGTCTCAGCTGACTGGGCGTGTTTCGGGTGGAGTCTTTTGTATAAAAGACTTCCAATGGCGCCCGCAGGTGCAATAGTTTCATTTATGTGTGGCTATGTGAATGGAGACTCTACCACTCTGCCTGCATGTGTTTTGTGTCTGCCTAGCTTTGGGACTGTACATGCAGGCAGCTACCATCAGTAGGAGCAATTAGCCGCTTGGCTTAGCACCTGTTACCTACATGTGTGCGGTTAGCACAGCAGAATTTCAAAGCAAGCTCAACCCTACTCAGGGTATTATGCTCAGCATCTGTTTAGTTTCTGTGTGCGATTGACACAGCTCAGTTGCACAGCAAGCTTTTTCCTCATGTTTTCCCTGTGACGTTTAACAGGGTATAGCACTCAGTACACATTGGTTCAGCAACTCACTGTGGAGTTATGGAGTTTGGTGCTTAGTGTTCTGGTCATACTGTGTGGCCTTAACACAGCGTGTCCAGGCAATCGCTTGCACTCTGTTCCATCATTGTTCACTAGCAGCAGTTTATCATCTCTGCATGGTGGACCTCGGGTTGCGATTGCACTTTATTATTTATTTTTATTTAGTGCAATCTGCCATCCCTAACAGTTTACTAGCACCAGTGTCTGGCTAGTAATGGCGGACGAGCAGCCTCTGCAGTGGTATATCCAGCAGCTGGAGGGCAGATTGTCCACACTTGAATGGGCAACTTCAGCTGTGGATCTAGCAACAGCAGCGGCACAAGCGGCCAGCGAAGCCTTCACTAGGGTTTCTGCTGCGACTCCTGTTCAATCTCTTTTACGTCTCCCTCTACCTTATAAGGGGGCAGCAAGGCTTGCAAGGGATTCGTGAACCAATGCTCAATTCAGCTGGAGCTGCTGGCCTCACATTTCTCATCTGAGTGAGCTAAGGTAGGATTTATGGTGTCCTTGTTGACTGACAGAGCTTTGGAGTGGGCTGCACCTCTGTGGGAGGGTAAAGACCAGGTTGTACAGAGCGCCTCTCACTTTTTAGGTGCTCTGAAACAGGTCTTTCTTGGACTCCAGGTTACCCACGACGCTGCACTCCAACTCCTGGCGTTAGCCCAGGGCTCTTCCACTGCCAGCCAATTTGCCATTCAATTTCGGACATTAGCTTCCGAGTTGAAGTAGTCCGATAAGGTTCTAATTCCAATAATTTGCAGGGGCCTTGCCAATCACGTAAAGGAAGCTTTGGCCACTAGGGAGGTCCCAGCTACACTGGAGGACTTAATATCTGTATCCACTCATGTCAATCTCCGGCACCCTGAATGGAGATTGGAGCAAGCCCAATGTAGACAAAGGATTCGGTTAGCTCTAATCCTTTGGAACCCCCAGCTCAAATGAGCAATCTGGTGGAACCCAAGGAGTTCTTCCGGGCGGAATCAAAATACCGACCTGTAGGCTCCCAACCAATCTGCTTTGTTTGTGGGCAGGCTGGACATTATGCTAAAAAGTGTCCTGGGCATGAGGGAGAACGTCCACATCTAGTGGTTATTGGAGGAGGTTCACTGGTCACGGCAAATATGTCCAAATTATTCTTTAAGATTTCCCTGTCATATGGGTCGACTACACTCACTGCAGAGGCCTGTGTGGATTCCGGGGCTGAGGGCAATTTTTTGTCTTCTGCCTTTGTCCTGCGGCATGCAATCTCCTTGGTCAGACTCTATAGCCCAGTCATAATTTGGGTGGTTAATGGGTCCACACTCCCTAATCAAATTGTACACCAGACAAAACCCCTTACCTTCATAGTGTCTCCTAAACATCAGGAGATAATTTTTTTTAGTACTCTCAGAGGGCATAGATGACGTGCTTTTGGGTTCACCTTGGTTGCGTTGCCATTCACCCCATATCAATTGGTTCACAGGGAACATACTGGGTTGGAGTAGTTCATGTGAGGGACAATGTCTCAAGGCCCAAGATACCATCGAGTCCTCTGAGGTTACTACAGATCTAACCTCTCTTCCTAAGCAATACTGGCAGTGAGCTGACGTGTTCTCCAAAAGGATGTGGAGATTCTTCCTCCTCATGGCCCCAATGATTGTCTCCTATACCTCATTCCGGGGGCAGAGCCTCCTCATGGATGTGTCTACCCTTTGCCTCTCCTAGAAACTGAGGCTATGTCAGAGCACATCAGGGAGAATTTGGCGAGGGGGTTTATTAGAAAATTGGAGTCTCCTGCTGGGGCAGGGTTCTTCTTTGTCCAAAAGAAGAGTGGGGAACTATGCCCTTGTATAGAATATATGAGGTTGAATTCCATCACAATCAAGAATAAATATCCTTTGCTGCTAATCTCCAAGCTCTTTGATAGACTGTAGGGAGCGAGGATATTTACTAAGTTAGACATGTGAGGGGCTTGTATTCTAATTCATATACCTGAAGGAGACGAATGGAAGACCTCTTTTAATACTCAAGATGGTCATTATGAGTACTTAGTAATGCCAGTCGGTCTCCGTAATGCCCCCGCACTCTTTCAGGATTTTGTGAATGACATTTTTCAGGAGATGCTATCCTCATCTGTGGCAGTATATCTGGATGACATCCTAATCTATTCTCCAGATATTGACTCTCACTGTAGAGAAGTAGGTAGGGTTTTTGAGCTACCATGCGTGAATTCCTTTTATGCCAAACTCAAGAAGTGAATGTTTGAGCAGGAGTCCCTACCATTCCTTGGGTATATCATCTCATCCCGGGGCCTAGCTATGGATCCTGCCAAGCTGGAGTCGGTATTGAACTGGCAGGAGCCACATTCTCTTAAAGCAGTGCAGCGCTTTATGGGTTTCATTAACTATTATTACCAGTTCATTCCCCACTTCTCCACTCTGGAGGTTCCCTTGGTAGCCCTCTCCAAGAAGGAAGCTAATCCTAAACAGTGGTCTGATGAGGTCTCCAAGGCCTTTAACTCCCTGAAGGTTCATTTTTCTAGGGCGCCAGGTCAGCATCATCTATATGTAGATAAATCTTTTATCTTGGAGGTGGATTCCTCCTCGGTTGAAGCTGTAGCTGTCCTATATCAAAAGGATGCTCACGGTCGGAAACACCCTTGTTTCTTTTTCTCCAAGACCTTTTCTCCAGCGGAGGGAAATTATTCCATCTGGGACAGGGAACTGCTTGCCATGAAGTTGGCCTTAGTGGAGTGGAGCTATCTCCTGGAGGGAGCTCAATATTCCTTTTAAGGTTTTTACAGACCATAAAAATCTGCTCTACCTCCAGACAGCCCAACGGTTTAATTCTCACAGGCCAGGAGGTCCTTATTCTTCTCCTGGTTCAATTTTACCAGACATTTTCTGTCCGGGAGAAGAATTTTCGTGCCAATGTCCTGTCCCATTCTGTAGTTTCAAGATTTGAGCATTTCATGATGAAAAATATCTTGTTAGAAACAGCTCACCTCTACTAGATGAATATGTGGAATTCCAGCTTGTAGCTGATTCACACTTTTGCACAGACCAGGGTTGTGAGGTTTAAAGCACACTTGAAAAAGTCCAAATGATCAATTTACAAATCCATTACTCAGTTAAATAAAAAAGATAAAAAATCTTCAACAAACTTCCATAAAAAATGGAGAGAAAATATATGTAATAGTTTGATTGGTTATGAGTCAGTCCAACTGTTACTCTTACATATCTTGTATACATAACACTTGCAAAACTAGCCATTAAAAATCTTAGACAAGATTATTAAAACAGGCATAACATGCTGAACATTTGACAATTTAGGCTACAAATCAAATTATATGGTCAAGGAACTTATATGCAGTAATTCAGTGTCATGCGGATATAATTGCAAAACAGCAAACATGAAGTCACTGGGCATCAGATGGCATATACTGATTTATTGCATAATGTAAAATTGAAATATCTGTAATCAGGGAAAGCAAAGCACTTCAGTCTAGTCCACCTGCCACCCAGAAAAAAATGTCTGTCTCTCAGATCACTGTAATGATTAGGGAAGAATGTAGATGGAGGGAAAGGCTGGCTGGCTCACTTGCTAGTAGAGTTCAGCACCCTTCTGTCTGCTTCAGAGAGTATGCAGATAACAGTTGCTGGGCTTCAGCAGACTGCATGTTGCACATGCCTCCAACACCTATGACCTAAATCCCCAAATCTCCCATATATATTTTTTCGTAGCACTTACTGATCAGATTGCGAAACTGACTCACATGATTCAGGATCTGGCCAAAGAGTACCAGAGCTTTGAATCATCACAGTCCCAGTTGCGGGGTATGTTGTCTATTTTTATGAATGCTTCCCATAGCGCTTCGCTACCGGGCAGTGGCTCTGATATCTGTACCTCCTCACTTGGTGTGGGTCTCTCCCAAACCTGTAGTGGCACTTCCTGATACATTTTGTGCAGAGAAAAAACAGATTAGAGTGTCCAAAGAAATCTGTAAGCTATTTTTAGTCTGCATCTTTGGTCTTCAGGGAATGAGTTCCAGCGAGTGGGAATAATCATGTCACTTCTGTGAGGAGGTGAGGAGGTTCTCGGACCTGGGTGTTTTTTTTGTCCCCACAAAATCCCGAATGGTCTTCTGTCGATGCCTTTTTTGAAGCCTTAGGTTTAATTTCTGATGAAACATATAGGACCCAGGGCGCTAAGACAAAGATTATGAACCTGACACAGGGGAACCATATTGCTGAGGACTATAATAACAAGTTCCAGCAATGGTCCATTCAAGTTCAGTGGAATGATGCGGCTCTCGGATGCCAATTTCATAGATAACTTTCTGATGCTGTTAAGGATGTTCAGGCTCTTCATGCTTCTCCTTGTTCTTTGGATGAGGCCATGACCCAGGCCATGCAGATGGATTGCAGAATCCTGAGCATGTCCATTTACCTGAGGTGGAGCCGATGGAGGTTGGAGCTACAAGTTCTTGTGCTTTAAAGAGGAAATATCTCTGCAGTCTTGGTCTCAAGCAAGCAAGCTGTTGGGAAATGCCTACGTTTTGGTGATTGTCGAAGGAGTCAGTATGACTTCTAGGCATCCATTTTCTACTGTGATACTCTGAGAAACTACCTCTTAATGTGGATCTACTTTCAAGAATGAGGTGTTCTCAGCAATATGTTGTGCAAAAAAAATAAAGAGAGAAAAAATAGGGAACTTAAAATTTAACATTTAATATTAACCAGTAAAATGACACGACACAATATACATAGAATCAGAACCCCAAAAGGACAAACAGACAAGAATGTGTCAAAACAGGGGGTGGATTAAAAAACAAAAAAAGCTACCAGTATGACTGGCAATGCAAAATAATGAACCAAGTTGGATATATGGGAACTTAAAAGACTTATCAGTACAACTGATGTTTTTACCCACTATGACCCAAACACACATAGGAGGTCCATAAATAAGAAAATTGGAACAATCTCACCAAATAGGTAGAGAAAGGTGTTTCCAATGTTATAGAGGTCCTCTCCTGGAATGGCATATTGAATTCTGGAATGGATACTTGCCTTCATGGGTTGCTGTCCACTGCTCCATAGGAGGTTTTCTCTGTAACATTGGAAACTCCTTTGTGCCGCTGGGGGTTCAGACCAGAGCGTTCACCTGCATAGAAATACATGCAGCCGAAACTTTCCGGTCCTGAGTGCCGGGTATTGATGTGAGAGACTCGCACAAGTTTCTCGCATTGCACACGCAGGTGTGTCACAAGCTGAAGAAAAACGCCTAGTGAGTGGTATCATAGTTTTGCAAAAGGATCCCCCCCCCCTAAATACCAGAAGAAAACAAAAGATAATAAGCAATAAGATAAACATTAATACATAGTGAAGTAATTCATATATGTATGTTAGCACTATTTAGAGGAAAAAGCACGCGGGATCCATCTGGACTCTTTCTGTAATAACAATCTGTGGAGTTCACCCCCCCGTGAAGGCAGTTGGACTTGTTCCAAGCCCGCAAAGGTTAGTAACTCTGGATTACCTGCGTGGGTCTCCTGAATGTGTTCGATACGTCTCCTGGAGCCTTTACCTGAGATGAAATCCTGGACATGGTTGGTAATTTGATCAATCTGCAATATTTTGTTAGTGATGTGGAAACGGCAAAAAGAACAGCGGCCACATTTATGATTGCCTTTAGGTTTTCAATTTTTTCATTCCAATTTTAATCAATTCTGCACCAAACAGTCCTCGATATTAGTGCCTCTTTTATTTGCCATTAAAAAGGTCTACGGCAGACTATTTCTGCCAAATCTGCATCCATACTCAAAATGTGCCAATTTTTATTTATGGCTGTCCTAATCTCTTTATCCATTGAACCAAATTGAAAACTGGATACAATTTTTTTCTTTTTTTTATCGTTTTGACCTTTGTTCCTTCGAAGTAAATCTTTTTGGGACATAGCGGCAGCTGTATTCCATGGCCTCATTGAGGACAGTTTGTGGATAACCTCTTTTGGCCAGTTTATTCTTGAGATCAGCTGCCTGTTCCAAAAAGTGAGTGTGGTCACCATTTATCTGTCTCAATCTTAAAAATTGACTATAAGTCAAGGGTTTTTTTGGTATGTGGTGGATGGGCACTGCTAACTGCGCTTCAATGAGTCCTGTATTTTGGGAGAAATGATGAGGGATCCATTTAAATAAGAAAAACATCCAGTGAGTGGTATCATGGGTTTCCAAAAATATGTTCCTGGTTGTGCTTGAAGAAAATGTCATTTATTCTGGACAGAACCCCTTTTTGAAGTACATCAGATTATATCTGCGATATGTCAATGACATCTTCATAGTGTGGGCAGGAACTGAGGATCAGTTACATGAGTATGTCAATTACCTGAACACAATGAATACAATGAATATGAGATTTACATCAAATTTTTGGGGTTCACATTTAGTGTTTCTAGATGTTAAAATTGGCATTGTTGATCTCCATAGGTTGTTATTGGATTTTCTCTTGTAAATACTGTACAGATTAAATCATTGAATTGATTGGTTGTTCCTTCACCCTCCTCCCACATTGCACCCAGGGTATTTTTGAAGGGTCTAACATTATCATTTTTAAGCATTTTATTGTTCATGTAGTTGAAGATTGATTTTGGTTTGGCTTTTCTCAATAGTTGCAACCTAAATTGTTGTACACAATTTTCATCATGTTACTGTCTAAAATTTTTAATGAATCTTCACTAACTTCTTGTTTCAGTCCTCTACCTTTTTTCCATTTATTGCTACCTTTATGGCTACATTTAAATATAGCAGGATCCTCCTATTTCTAATTATTTTTTCCCATAGTACAGACCCTTGCAAATTGCGGCCTGTAAACCACATCTAGAATGCTTACTATTCAAGTCTGATCCATGGACAGCCAAACCTCTGAAAACAGTGGTGTTGCAACAGTGAGTTGGAGAAGCCTGATATGAGCACTGTATTCCCCTTGTCCACTACCAAAACTTCAATGATATCTGTATCCTCAGAATGCAGATAATGATGCATAGATTGGTGAAAAAAAGAGCCATTGGTGGGACTCATACTGTGGGAGGGGGGCTTTGAGGCTATCATATTGTTTGTGGGCTGTGGAGGATCATATTGTGCGGAGGGCTGTGGGGTCAGTTGTGGGAGCATTATACTATGTGTGGGAGGTTTGTGGATACATCATAGACATCATAGTGTTTGGGAGGTTGTGGTAACATCATACTTTGCAGAGGGAGCTGTTGATTAAGGTACAATAGCTGAATAATAAGAGCAATATGATTTACTACTTTCTATTAAAGTAAATAGATTTGATTAGCTACTATTGAGAAGAGTAAATATTACATTAAACCTTATCGGAAAACTTGTAATTAGCAGTAGAAGCTATTCCACATACTTAATTATGCTATATTAATATTGATCAGAATTAATTTCAGACTACTGGTTTGGCCTTCTACAACAGTCATGGTCTCAAATGTGGCCCTTTGGGGAAATTGATTTCCCACCTCTGCCATAGGTATATGTTGTGCACAGGACCTATTCAGAATGCTTGCAAAAGTGTTCAATTTCCTTTCCAAACTATTATTTTAAGGACACTTTCTCATTTTATGGCTTTAACCCCTTTACCCCCAAGGGTGGTTTGCACGTTAATGACCAGGCCAATTTTTACAATTTTGACCACTGTCCTTTTATGAGGTTATAACTCTGGAACTCTTCAACAGATCCTGGTGATTCTGACAATCTTTTCTAGAGACATATTGTACTTCATGATAGTGGTAAAATTTATTTGATATTACCTGCTTTAGTTGTGAAAAAAATGGAAATTTGCAAAAATTTTGAAAAATTTCACAATTTTCCAACTTTGAATTTTTATGCAATTAAATCACAGAGATATGTCACACAAAATACTTAATAAGTAACATTTCCCACATGTCTTCTTTACATCAGCACAATTTTGGAACCAAAATTTTTTTTTGTTAGGGAGTTATAAGGCTTAAAAGTTGACCAGCAATTTCTCATTTTTACAACACCATTTTTTTTTAGGGACCACATCTCATTTGAAGTCGTTTTGAGGGGTCTATATGATAGAAAATAACCAAGTGTGACACTATTTTAAAAACTGCACCCCTCAAGGTGCTCAAAACCTCATTCAAGAAGTTTATTAACCCTTCAGGTGTTTCACAGGAATTTTTGGAATGTTTAAATAAAAATGAACATTTAACTTTTTTCACAAAAAATTTATTTCAGATCTAATTTGTTTTATTTTACCAAGGGTAACAGGAGAAAATGGACCCCAAAAGTTGTTGTACAATTTGTCCTGAGTACGCTGATACCCAATATGTGGGGGTAAATCACTGTTTGGGCACATGGCTGAGCTCGGAAGCGAAGGAGCGCCATTTGACTTTTCATTGCAAAATTGACAGGAATTGAGATGGAATGCCATGTTGCGTTTGGAGAACCCCTGATGTGCCTAAACATTGAAACCCCTCAAAAGTGACACCATTTTGGAAAGTACACCCCCTAATGAACTTATCTAGATGAGTGGTGAGCACTTTGACCCATTAAGTGATTCACAGAACTTTATAATGCAGAGCCGTACAAATAAAAAATATTTTTTCACAAAAATGATCTTTTCGCCCCCAATTTTTTATTTTTCCAAGGGTAAGAGAAGAAATTGGACCTTAAAAGTTGTTGTACAATTTGTCCTGAGTACGATGATATCTGTTATGAACTGGTGGCCTAGGAGCAGCATGGACGAGCTCTGGGGTAGGTGGCCTCTATACTGACCGCAGACCCTGAACTTAACACATCAACTAGAAGTAGCCGTGGGATGTTCCTGTCACTCCCTAGACACCTCGTCACGGCCGGAGGACTAATTACACCTAAAGAAAGAAACAGGAATACTATCTTGCCTCAGAGAAAATACCCAAAGGAAAGGCAGCCCCCCACAAATATTGACTGTGAGAGGAGAGGGAAATTACAAACGCAGACTGAAAACAGAATTTAGCAAAGGAGGCAACGCTACCTAGAAAGAAAAGACAGGAAAGAGTACTGTGCGGTCAGTATAAAAAATACTACAAAATCCACCACAGAGAATACAAAAATCTCCACACCTAACTAAAGGCATGGAGGGTAACTCTGTGACTCCAGAGCTTCCAACTTGGCTGAGTAAATCTTAACACAGACAAAGCTGGACAAGAAAAAACATAGCAATTCACAGAACTATTAAGTCCACCGCATGTGGACTGCAAAAACAGAGCCAGGACTTATCTTTGATGATTTGGACAATCCAGAAGGAGAAACCAAGCAGAGATGTGGATCCCTAGAAAACAATGGACAACTGGCTCTCAGTAAAGGAAGGAGCCAGACTAAATAGCCCTGTCCAAAGTGGAAGCAGCTGATGACTGTTGTGAAGGACAAACAGCAGCACTACCACTTATAACCACCGGAGGGAGCCTAAGAGCAGAACCCACAACAGAATTCACAACAGTACCCCCCCTTGAGGAGGGGTCACCGAACCCTCACCAGAGCCCCCAGGCCGATCCAGACGAGCCAAATGGGACCACCAAAAGGACCTACTAACCAAATCTCTGGTACCAAAAATCCCAGGATGGCCAGCCAACACAGAACAGTGAACCTCAGAAATCACTTTACTAGTCCATCTCAGGAACAAACAGTTTCCCTGCTGGGCAGCGATCAGGTTTATCAGCCTGAAACTCCTGAAGATCCCGTCGCAAATCAGGGGAGATGGCAGAAAGAATCACCCCCTCCTTAAGAATACCAACCGGCTCAATAATCCCAGGGGAATCAGGCAAGAAAATCCTAGAGAGGGCATCAGCATTAACATTCTTAGAACCTGGAAGATAAGAGACAACAAAATCAAAACGGGAGAAATACAGGGACCATCGGGCCTGTCTAGGATTCAGCCGTTTGGCAGACTCGAGGTAAATCAGATTCTTATGATCGGTCAAGACCACAATATGGTGCTTGGCCCTGTCAAGCCAATGTCGCCACTCCTCAAATGCCCACTTCATAGCCAACAACTCACGATTGCCGACATCATAATTGCGTTCCGCAGGCGAAAACTTTCGAGAAAAGAAGGCACACGGTTTTATCAAGGAACCATCAGAATTCCTCTGAGACAAAACGGCCCCTGCCACAATCTCAGAAGCGTCAACCTCAACCTGAAAAGGAAGAGAAACATCCATGTGACGCAACACAGGGGCAGAAGTAAATCGGCGCTTAAGCTCCTGAAAGGCAGAAACGGCCTCAGAGGACCAATTAGCTACATCAGCGCCCTTCCTCGTCAAATCGGTCAGGGGTTTAACCACACTGGAGAAGTTGGCAATGAAACGGCGATAAAAATTAGCAAAGCCCAAAAATTTCTGAAGGCTCTTCACAGATGTGGGCTGGATCCAATCATGAATGGCCTGAACCTTAGCCGGATCCATTTCTATAGATGATGGAGAAAAAATGAAGCCCAAAAAAGAAACCTTCTGTACTCCAAAGAGGCACTTAGACCCCTTCACAAACAAGGCATTGTCACGAAGGACCTGAAATATCATCCTAACTTGTTTCACATGAGACTCCCAATCATCTGAAAAAAATCAAAAAATCATCCAAATATACAATTATGAATTTATCAAGATAATTCCGAAAAATATCATGCATGAAGGACTGAAACACAGATGGGACATTGGAGAGTCCGAATGGCATCACAAGATACTCAAAATGGCCCTCGGGCGTATTAAACGCAGTTTTCCATTCGTCACCTTGCTTAATACGAACCAGATTATATGCCCCTCGAAGGTCAATCTTAGTAAACCAACTAGCCCCCTTAATTCTGGCAAACAAATCAGAAAGCAAGGGCAAAGGGTATTGGAATTTGACCGTGATCTTATTCAAGAGGCGATAATCAATACAGGGTCTCAAGGAGCCATCCTTCTTGGCAAAAAAAAAACAACCTGCTCCTAATGGAGAAGAAGATGGACGATTATGCCCTTTCTCCAAAGACTCCTTAACATAACTCCGCATGGCGGCATGTTCTGGCACAGACAGGTTGAAAAGTCAGCCCTTAGGAAACTTACAGCCTGGAATCAAATCAATAGCACAGTCACAGTCCCTATGTGGTGGAAGGGAACTGGACTTGGGCTCATCGAAAACATCCTGGAAATCTGACAGAAACTCAGGAATTTCAGAAGAGGGGGAGGAGGAAATTGACATCAGAGGAACGTCATCGTGAACCCCCTGACAACCCCAACTAGTCACAGACATAGATTTCCAATCCAATACCGGATTATGTACCTGTAACCATGGAAACCCCAGCACAACAGCATCATGCAAATTATGTAACACCAGGAAGGGACAATCTTCCTGATGGGCTGGCGCCATGCACATGGTTAACTGTGTCCAAAACTGAGGTTTATTTTTAGCCAATGGTGTAGCATCAATCCCCTTCAAAGGGATAGGACTCCGCAAAGGCTGTAAGGAAAAACCACAACGTCTGGCAAATTCTAAGTCCATTAAATTTAAAGCGGCGCCTGAATCCACAAATGCCATGACAGAGAATGACGATAATGAGCAGATCAGGGTCACAGATAACAGAAATTTAGGTTGTACAGTACTGATAGTAACGGAATTAGCGATTCTCTTGGCACGCTTAGGGCAATCAGAAATAACATGAGCAGAATCGCCGCAGTAAAAGCACAACCTTTACTGACGTCTGAATCCTTGGCGTTCCGCTCTAGACACAATCCTATCACATTGCATAGGCTCAGGACTCTGCTCGGAAGACAACGCCATAGTGTGCACAACTCTGCGCTCACGCAAGCGCCGATCAATTTGAATGGCCAGAGACATAGAATCACTCAGACCTGCAGGTGTGGGGAACCCCACCATAACTTCTTTAACAGATTCAGAAAGACCCTTTCTGAAAATTGCCGCCAAAGCATCCTCATTCCACTTAGTAAGCACAGACCATTTTCTGAATTTCTGGCAATATGACTCTGCCGCTTCTTGACCCTGACACAGGGCCAAAAGTGTTTTCTCAGCATGCTCTACAGAGTTAGGTTCATCATACAATAACCCAAGCGCCTGAAAAAAGGTGTCTACATAAATCAAGGCCGGATTCCCAGATTCCAGGGAAAATGCCCAATCCTGCGGGTCACCACGCAACAGAGAAATTACAATTTTTACCTGCTGGATGGGATCACCAGAGGAACGGGGCTTAAGAGCAAAAAACAGTTTACAGTTATTTTTAAAGCTCAAAAATTTGGACCTGTCCCCGAAGAACAGATCGGGGGTAGGAATTCTAGGCTCTAAAACAGGAGTCTGCACGATATAATCAGAAATACCCTGTACCCTAGCAGCAAGTTGATCCACCCGAGAAGCAAGTCCCTGAACATCCATGTCAACGCCTAACTCCTGAGCCACCCAGAAGTGAAGAGGGAAAAAAACACAACAGAGTACAGAAAAAAAAATGGCTCAGCACTTTCTTTCCCTTCTTTTGAGATGCGGTTAACTCATTGTTGGCCAGTTGTACTGTTATGAACTGGTGGCCTAGGAGCAGCATGGACGAGCTCTGGAGTAGGTGGCCTCTATACTGACCGCAGACCCTGAACTTAACACATCAACTAGAAGTAGCCGTGGGATGTTCCTGTCACTCCCTAGACACCTCGTCATGGCCAGAGGACTAATTACACCTAAAGAAAGAAACAGGAATACTATCTTGCCTCAGAGAAAATACCCAAAGGAAAGGCAGCCCCCCACAAATATTGACTGTGAGAGGAGAGGGAAATTACAAACGCAGACTGAAAACAGAATTTAGCAAAGGAGGCCATGCTACCTAGAAAGAAAAGACAGGAAAGAGTACTGTGCGGTCAGTATAAAAAATACTACAAAATCCACCACAGAGAATACAAAAATCTCCACACCTAACTAAAGGCATGGAGGGTAACTCTGTGACTCCAGAGCTTCCAACTTGGCTGAGTGTTATGATCCTTAGTGGTTGAGGATCACAAATTACTCCAGCTAAGTAACAAAACATAGGACAAGCTCTAGGGAGGTGGCAAACTGGACTGACCGCAAATCTGAACCTATCCAAACACACTAGAAGTAGCCGGTGAACGTGCCTAAAAATCCTAGACGTCTCTAGCCAGCCTGAGGAACTAACTACCCCTAGAGAGAAAGAAAGACCTCTCTTGCCTCCAGAGAAATAATCTCCAAAGATATAGAAGCCCCCAACAGATAATAACGGTGAGGTAAGAGGAAGACACATACACAGGGGTGAAAGCAGATTCAGCAAAAGAGGCCCACTAATTCTAGATAGCAGAAAATAGCAAAGGGGTCTATGCGGTCAGTAAAAAACCCTTACAAAATATCCACACTGAGATTTCAAGAACCCCCACACCAACTAATGGTGTGGGGGGAGAAAGTCAGTCCCCTAGAGCAACCAGCAAGTAAGAAATCACATTTTAGCAAGCTGGACAAAAAAACATGATGAACGCTGATAATCAGAAAATGAACAAACAAGGACTTAGCTTGTCTTGGAGAGACTGGGAGCAAGGTAGTCACAAGGAATCTGAAGAGCACTGAATACATTGTTAGCAGGCAAGGAACTGAGTATCCAGGTGAGTTAAATAGGAAACCAACCAAGGATAACGAACCAGCTGATGAGGCCACCTGCAGAAAGACAACACTACACAGTACCGCTTGTGACCACTAGAGGGAGCCCAAAAATAGAGTTCACAACAGTACCCCCCTTGAGGAGGGGTCACCGAACCCTCATCAAGACCCCCAGGGCGATCAGGACAAGCCGCGTGGAAGGCGCGAACCAAATCGGCCGCATGAACATCAGAGGCGACAACCCAGGAACTATCCTCCTGACCATAGCCCTTCCACTTAACCAGATACTGAAGTCTCCGTCTAGAGATACGAGAATCCAAAATCTTCTCCACCACGTACTCCAATTCGCCCTCGACCAGCACCAGAGCAGGAGGCTCAACAGAAGGAACCACAGGTACCACATACCTCCGCAACAAAGACCTATGGAACACATTATGGATGGCAAACGATGCCGGGAGATCCAAACGAAAAGACACCGGGTTAAGGATTTCCAAGATCTTATAAGGACCGATGAAGCGAGGCTTAAACTTAGGAGATGAGACCTTCATAGGAACATACCGGGAAGACAGCCACACCAAATCCCCAACACGAAGTCGGGGACCCACACCGCGGCGGCGGTTGGCAAAGCGCTGAGCCCTCTCCTGTGACAATTTCAGATTGTCCACCACATGGCTCCAAATCTGCTGCAACCTATCCACCACAGAATCCACCCCAGGACAGTCAGAAGACTCAACCTGACCCGAGGAAAAACGAGGATGGAAACCAGAATTGCAGAAAAAAGGCGAAACCAAGGTAGCAGAACTAGCCCGATTATTAAGGGCAAACACGGCCAATGGCAAAAAAGTCACCCAATCATCCTGATCAGCAGAAACAAAACATCTCAAATAAGTCTCCAACGTCTGATTAGTTCGCTCGGTTTGGCCATTAGTCTGAGGATGGAAGGCCAACGAAAAAGACAAATCAATGCCCATCTTAGCACAAAAAGTTCGCCAAAACCTGGACACAAACTGGGATCCTCTATCAGACACAATATTTTCAGGAATGCCGTGCAAGCGAACCACATTCTGAAAAAATAGAGGAACCAAATCGGAGGAGGAAGGCAGCTTAGGCAAGGGCACCAAATGGACCATCTTGGAAAAACGATCACACACCACCCAGATGACAGACATTTTCTGAGATACTGGAAGATCCAAAATAAAATTAATGGAAATGTGTGTCTAAGGCCTTTTCGGGACAGGCAAAGGCAAAAGCAAACCGCTGGCACGAGAACAGCAAGGCTTAGCCCGAGCACAAATCCCACAAGACTGCACAAAGGAACGCACATCTCGCGACAAGGAAGGCCACCAGAAGGACCTAGCCACCAAATCCCTGGTACCAAAAATCCCAGGATGACCCGCCATGTCATGATTCTCAATGGCGAGAGAACATAGCCCAGCATATATGAGAACTAGCTCTTGGAAGATGGAAACTATACTGACCATGAACTAAACCTGCCGCACAACTAGAAGTGGCCGGGTAGCATGCCTACGTTTTTTAACCCTAGATGCCCAGCGCCAGCCGGAGAACTACCTAATCCTAGCAGAGGAAAAGACAGTCCTGGCTCACCTCTAGAGAAATTTTCCCAAAAGGCAGACAGAGGCCCCCACATATATTGGCGGTGATTTTAGATGAAATGACAAACGTAGTATGAAAATAGGTTTAGCAAAATCGAGGTCCGCTTTCTAGATAGCAGGAAGACAGAAAGGACACTTTCATGGTCAGCAGAAAACCCTATCAAAACACCATCCAGAAATTCCTTTAAGACTCTAGCATTAACTCATAACACCAGAGTGGCAATTTCCGATCACAAGAGCTTTCCAGACACAGTAACGAAACAGCAGCTGTGAACAGGAACAAAATGCAAAAACACACAAGGACAAAAGTCCAACTTAGCTGGGAGTTGTCTAGTAGCAGGAACAAGCACAGAAGGCTTCTGATTACATTGTTGACCGGCAAGAAACTGACAGAGGAGCAAGGTTATATAGCGACTCCCACATCCTGATAGGAGCAGGTGAACAGAGGGGATGATGCACACAAGTTCAATTCCACAAGTGGCCACCGGGGGAGCCCAGAATCCAATTTCACAACAGTACCCCCCCCTCAAGGAGGGGGCACCGAACCCTCACCAGAACCACCAGGGCGATCAGGATGAGCCCTATGAAAAGCACGGACAAGATCGGAGGCATGAACATCAGAGGCAGTGACCCAAGAATTATCCTCCTGACCGTATCCCTTCCATTTGACCAGATACTGGAGTCTCCGTCTGGAAACACGAGAGTCTAAGATCTTTTCCACAACGTACTCCAACTCACCCTCAACCAACACCGGAGCAGGAGGCTCAACGGAAGGCACAACCGGTACCTCATACCTGCGCAACAATGACCGATGAAAAACATTATGAATCGAAAAGGATGCAGGGAGGTCCAAACGGAAGGACACAGGGTTAAGAATCTCCAATATCTTGTACGGGCCGATGAACCGAGGCTTAAAGTTAGGAGAAGAAACCCTCATAGGGACAAAACGAGAAGACAACCACACCAAGTCCCCAACACAAAGCCGAGGACCAACACGACGACGGCGGTTGGCAAAAAGCTGAGTCTTCTCCTGGGACAACTTCAAATTGTCCACCACCTGCCCCCAAATCTGATGCAACCTCTCCACCACAGCATCCACTCCAGGACAATCCGAAGATTCCACTTGACCGGAGGAAAATCGAGGATGAAACCCCAAATTACAGAAAAACGGGGACACCAAGGTGGCAGAGCTGGCCCGATTATTGAGGGCGAACTCCGCCAAAGGCAAAAAAGCAACCCAATCATCCTGATCCGCAGACACAAAACACCTCAAATATGTCTCCAAGGTCTGATTAGTCCGCTCGGTCTGGCCATTAGTCTGAGGATGGAAAGCAGACAAAAAAGACAAATCTATGCCCATCCTAGCACAGAATGCCTGCCAAAATCTAGACACGAATTGGGTCCCTCTGTCAGAAATGATATTCTCAGGAATACCATGCAAATGAACAACATTTTGAAAAAACAGAGGAACCAACTCGGAAGAAGAAGGCAACTTAGGCAAGGGAACCAGATGGACCATCTTAGAGAAACGGTCACACACCACGCAGATGACAGACATCTTCTGAGAAACAGGCAGATCCGAAATAAAATCCATCGAGATGTGCGTCCAAGGCCTCTTCGGGATAGGCAAGGGCAACAACAATCCACTAGCCCGAGAACAACAAGGCTTGGCCCGAGCACAAACGTCACAAGACTGCACAAAGCCTCGCACATCTCGTGACAGGGAAGGCCACCAGAAGGACCTTGCCACCAAATCCCTGGTACCAAAGATTCCAGGATGACCTGCCAACGCAGAAGAATGAACCTCAGAGATGACTCTACTGGTCCAATCATCAGGAACAAACAGTCTACCAGGTGGGCAACGATCAGGTCTATCCGCCTGAAACTCCTGCAAGGCCCGCCGCAGGTCTGGAGAAACGGCAGACAATATCACTCCATCTTTAAGGATACCTGTGGGCTCAGAATTACCAGGGGAGTCAGGCTCAAAACTCCTAGAAAGGGCATCCGCCTTAACATTCTTAGAACCCGGTAGGTACGACACCACAAAATTAAACCGAGAGAAAAACAACGACCAGCGCGCCTGTCTAGGATTCAGGCGCCTGGCAGACTCAAGGTAAATTAAATTTTTGTGGTCAGTCAATACCACCACCTGATGTCTGGCCCCCTCAAGCCAGTGACGCCACTCCTCAAAAGCCCACTTCATGGCCAAAAGCTCCCGATTCCCAATATCATAATTCCGCTCGGCGGGCGAAAATTTACGGGAAAAAAAAGCACAAGGTCTCATCACGGAGCAGTCGGAACTTCTCTGCGACAACACCGCCCCAGCTCCGATTTCAGAAGCGTCGACCTCAACCTGAAAAGGAAGAGCAACATCAGGCTGACGCAACACTGGGGCGGAAGAAAAGCGGCGCTTGAGCTCCCGAAAGGCCTCCACAGCATCAGGGGACCAATCAGCAACATCAGCACCCTTCTTAGTCAAATCAGTCAATGGTTTTACAACATCAGAAAAACCAGCAATAAATCGACGATAAAAGTTAGCAAAGCCCAAAAATTTCTGAAGACTCTTAAGAGAAGAGGGTTGCGTCCAATCACCAATAGCCTGAACCTTGACAGGATCCATCTCGATGGAAGAGGGGGAAAAAATGTATCCCAAGAAAGAAATCTTTTGAACCCCAAAAACACACTTAGAACCCTTCACACACAAGGAATTAGACCGCAAAACCTGAAAAACCCTCCTGACCTGCTGGACATGAGAGTCCCAGTCATCCGAAAAAATCAGAATATCATCCAGATACACAATCATAAATTTATCCAAATAATCGCGGAAAATGTCATGCATAAAGGACTGGAAGACTGAAGGGGCATTTGAAAGACCAAAAGGCATCACCAAATACTCAAAATGGCCCTCGGGCGTATTAAATGCGGTTTTCCACTCATCCCCCTGCTTGATTCGCACCAAATTATACGCCCCACGGAGATCAATCTTAGAGAACCACTTGGCCCCCTTTATACGAGCAAACAAATCAGTAAGCAGTGGTAACGGATATTGATATTTAACCGTGATTTTATTCAAAGTCGATAATCAATACACGGCCTCAAAGAGCCGTCTTTCTTAGACACAAAGAAAAAACCGGCTCCTAAGGGAGATGACGAAGGACGAATATGTCCCTTTTCCAAGGACTCCTTTATATATTCTCGCATAGCAGCGTGTTCAGGCACAGACAGATTAAATAAACGACCCTTAGGGTATTTACTACCCGGAATCAAGTCTATGGCACAATCGCACTCCCGGTGCGGAGGTAGTGAACCAACCTTGGGTTCTTCAAAAACGTCACGAAAGTCAGACAAGAATTCAGGAATCTCAGAGGGAATAGATGATGAAATGGAAACCAAAGGTACGTCCCCATGAGTTCCTTTACATCCCCAGCTTAACACAGACATAGCTCTCCAGTCGAGGACTGGGTTATGAGATTGCAGCCATGGCAATCCCAGCACCAAAACATCATGTAGATTATACAGCACCAGAAAGCGAATAACCTCCTGGTGATCCGGATTAACACGCATAGTCACTTGTGTCCAGTATTGTGGTTTATTACTAGCCAATGGGGTGGAGTCAATCCCTTTCAGAGGTATCGGAGCCTCCAGTGGCTCCAAATCATACCCACAGCGTTTGGCAAAGGACCAATCCATAAGACTCAAAGCAGCGCCAGAGTCGACATAGGCGTCCGCGGTAATAGATGACAAAGAACAAATCAGGGTCACAGATAGAATAAACTTAGACTGTAAAGTGCTAATTGAAACAGACTTGTCAGGCTTTTTAGTACGCTTAAAGCATGCTGATATAACATGAGTTGAATCACCACAATAGAAGCACAACCCATTTTTTCGTCTAAAATTCTGCCGCTCGCTTCTGGACAGAATTCTATCACATTGCATATTTTCTGGCGTTTTCTCAGTAGACACCGCCAAATGGTGCACAGGTTTGCGCTCCCGCAGACGCCTATCGATCTGAATAGCCATCGTCATGGACTCATTCAGACTCGCAGGCACAGGGAACCCCACCATAACATCCTTAATGGCATCAGAGAGACCTTCTCTGAAAATCGCCGCCAGGGCGCACTCATTCCACTGAGTAAGCACAGACCATTTGCGGAATTTTTGGCAGTATATTTCAGCTTCATCTTGCCCCTGAGACAAGGACATCAAGGCCTTTTCCGCCTGAAGCTCTAAATGAGGTTCCTCATAAAGCAACCCCAAGGCCAGAAAAAACGCATCCACATTGAGCAACGCAGGATCCCCTGGTGCCAATGCAAAAGCCCAGTCTTGAGGGTCGCCCCGGAGCAAGGAAATTACAATCCTGACCTGCTGTGCAGGGTCTCCGGCAGAGCGAGACTTCAGGGACAAAAACAATTTGCAATTATTTTTAAAATTTTGAAAGTGAGATCTATTTCCCGAGAAGAATTCAGGCAAAGGAATTCTAGGCTCAGACATAGGTGCATGAACAACAAAATCTTCCAAATTTTGTACCTTTGTGGCGAGATTATTCAAACCTGTAGCTACACTCTGAAGATCCATTTGAAACAGGTGAACACAGAGCCATTCAAGGATTAGAAGGAGAGAAAGAGAGGAAGGCTGCAGTATGGGCAGACTAGCAAGTGATTCAATTAAGAGCACACTCAGAACTAGAGGGAAAAAAAAAAAAAAAAATTGTAGCAGACTTCTTTTTTCTCTCCTTTCTCAGCCAGTAATTTAACCCTTTTTTCGGCCGGTCAAACTGTCATGATTCTCAATGGCGAGAGAACATAGCCCAGCATATATGAGAACTAGCTCTTGGAAGATGGAAACTATACTGACCATGAACTAAACCTGCCGCACAACTAGAAGTGGCCGGGTAGCATGCCTACGTTTTTTAACCCTAGATGCCCAGCGCCAGCCGGAGAACTACCTAATCCTAGCAGAGGAAAAGACAGTCCTGGCTCACCTCTAGTGAAATTTTCCCAAAAGGCAGACAGAGGCCCCCACATATATTGGCGGTGATTTTAGATGAAATGACAAACGTAGTATGAAAATAGGTTTAGCAAAATCGAGGTCCGCTTTCTAGATAGCAGGAAGACAGAAAGGACACTTTCATGGTCAGCAGAAAACCCTATCAAAACACCATCCAGAAATTCCTTTAAGACTCTAGCATTAACTCATAACACCAGAGTGGCAATTTCCGATCACAAGAGCTTTCCAGACACAGTAACGAAACAGCAGCTGTGAACAGGAACAAAATGCAAAAACACACAAGGACAAAAGTCCAACTTAGCTGGGAGTTGTCTAGTAGCAGGAACAAGCACAGAAGGCTTCTGATTACATTGTTGACCGGCAAGAAACTGACAGAGGAGCAAGGTTATATAGCGACTCCCACATCCTGATAGGAGCAGGTGAACAGAGGGGATGATGCACACAAGTTCAATTCCACAAGTGGCCACCGGGGGAGCCCAGAATCCAATTTCACAACACCGCCAACACCGAAGAATGAACCTCGGAAATAACTCTGCTGGTCCATCTATCCGGGACAAACAGTCTCTCTGGTGGACAACGGTCAGGTCTATCCGCCTGAAATTTCTGCAGCACTCGTCGCAAATCTGGAGAAATGGCAGACAAAATCACTCCCTCTCTGAGAATACCAGCCGGCTCAGAAACTCCCGGAGAGTCAGGCACAAAGCTCCTAGAAAGTGCATCCGCTTTCACGTTCTTCGAACCAGGCAGATATGAGACCACGAAGTTGAAACGGGAGAAAAACAACGACCAATGAGCCTGTCTAGGATTCAGGTGCTTGGCAGACTCGAGGTAAATCAGATTTTTGTGATCAGTCAGGACCACCACACGATGTTTAGCTCCTTCGAGCCAATGACGCCACTCCTCAAATGCCCACTTCATAGCCAACAACTCCCGATTACCAACATCATAATTTCGCTCGGTAGGCGAAAACTTTCTTGAAAAGAAAGCACACGGCTTCATCACAGAGCCCTCAGAGCTTCTCTGCGACAAAACAGCCCCTGCTCCAATCTCGGAAGCATCAACCTCGACCTGGAAGGGGAGAGAGACATCTGGCTGACATAAGACTGGAGCTGAAGAAAACCGGTGCTTCAGCTCCCGAAAGGCCTCCACGGCCGCAGGAGACCAATTAGTCACATCAGAGCCCTTCTTGGTCAAATCCGTCAAAGGTTTAACCACGCTAGAAAAATTAGCGATGAAACGATGGTAAAAATTAGCAAAACCCAAGAACTTCTGAAGACTCTTAACAGACGTGGGCTGAGTCCAGTCATGAATAGCCTGGACCTTGACTGGGTCCATCTCCACAGAAGAAGGAGAAAAAATAAAACCCAAAAAGGAGACCTTCTGTACTCCGAAGAGGCATTTTGAGCCCTTCACAAATAAAGCATTAGCACGCAGGATCTGAAACACCATCCTGACCTGCTTCACATGGGACTCCCAATCATCAGAAAAGACCAAAATGTCATCCAGATAAACAATCATAAACTTATCCAGATATTCTCGGAAAATGTCATGCATGAAGGACTGAAACACAGAAGGAGCATTAGAGAGTCCAAAAGGCATCACCAAGTACTCAAAATGGCCTTCGGGCGTATTAAATGCTGTTTTCCCTTCATCTCCCTGCTTAATGCGCACAAGATTATACGCACCACGGAGATCTATCTTGGTGAACCAACTGGCACCCTTAATCCGAGCAAACAAATCAGACAATAGTGGCAAAGGATATTGAAATTTGACTGTGATTTTATTCAAAAGGCGATAATCTATACACGGTCTCAAAGAACCGTCCTTCTTGGCCACAAAAAAAAATCCTGCACCAAGAGGGGGAGAGGATGGACGAATATGTCCCTTCTCCAAAGACTCCTTTATATAACTCCGCATCGCGGCATGCTCTGGTATAGACAAATTAAAAAGTTGTCCCTTAGGGAATTTACTACCAGGAATTAAATTTATAGCACAGTCACAATCCCTATGAGGGGGCAGGGCACTGGACCTGGGCTTATCAAATACATCCTGGTAGTCAGACAAAAACTCAGGGACCTCAGAAGGAGTGGAAGAAGCAATAGACACCAATGGAGTATCGCCATGAATTCCCTGACAACCCCAACTAGACACAGACATAGCTTTCCAATCTAAAACTGGATTATGAGCCTGCAGCCATGGCAGACCCAAAACGACAACATCGTGTAAATTATGCAGAACAAGAAAGCGAATCACCTCCTGATGAACGGGAGTCATGCACATGGTCATTTGCGTCCAATACTGAGGTTTATTCTCAGCCAATGGCGTAGCATCAATTCCCCTCAGAGGAATAGGAAATTCCAAAGGCTCCAGGACAAAACCACAGCGCCTGGCAAATGACAAATCCATCAGATTCAGGGCAGCACCCGAATCCACAAAGGCCATAACCGAGTAGGACGACAAAGAACAAATCAAAGTAACAGACAAAATAAATTTAGGCTGTATAGTACCAATGGTGACAGGTTTAGCGACCTTTTTTAAGCGTTTAGAGCATGCTGAGATAACATGAGCAGAATCACCACAGTAAAAGCACAACCCATTTTGACGTCTATGACTTTGTCGCTCAATTCTGGTCAGAGTTCGATCACATTGCATAGACTCAGGTCTCTGTTCAGAAAATACCACCAAAGGATGAGCAGATTTGCGCTCCCGCAAACGCCGATCAACCTGAATGGCTAAAGCCATAGAATCACTCAGACTTGTAGGGGTGGGGAACCCCACCATAACATCCTTAATGGCTTCAGAAAGACCTTCTCTGAAATTTGCAGCCAAGGCACACTCATTCCATTGAGTAAGCACTGACCATTTCCGAAATTTTTGACAATACACATCTGCTTCATCCTGCCCTTGAGAGAGGGCCAGCAACGCTTTTTCTGCCTGACTCTCAAGATTAGGCTCCTCATAAAGTAGTCCAAGAGCCAGAAAAAACGCATCCACATTAAGCAATGCAGGATCTCCTGGCGCCAGAGAGAAAGCCCAATCCTGAGGGTCGCCACGCAACAAGGAGATAACAATTTTTACTTGCTGAGCGGAATCACCCGAGGAACGAGGTCTCAGAGATAGAAATAACTTACAATTATTCTTAAAATTCTGAAACCTAGATCTATCTCCAGAGAACAACTCAGGAATGGGTGTCTTTGGTTCTGACATAGGGCTATGAATAACAAAATCCTGAATACTTTGCACCCGTGCAGCAAGATGATCCACACTAGAAGTCAGAGTCTGAACATCCATGTCTGCAGCTGAGCTCAAAACCACTCAGAGTTCAAGGGGATGAAAGAAGCTAGACAGACTGCAGCAAGGAAAAGCGGGAGGGGAAAAAAAAATGTACTCAGGTCTTCTTTTAATCCCACTTCTGCGATGCATTAAACACTTTTTGGCCTGCTATACTGTTATGATCCTTAGTGGTTGAGGATCACAAATTACTCCAGCTAAGTAACAAAACATAGGACAAGCTCTAAGGAGGTGGCAAACTGGACTGACCGCAAATCTGAACCTATCCAAACACACTAGAAGTAGCCGGTGAACGTGCCTAAAAATCCTAGACGTCTCTAGCCAGCCTGAGGAACTAACTACCCCTAGAGAGAAAGAAAGACCTCTCTTGCCTCCAGAGAAATAATCCCCAAAGATATAGAAGCCCCCAACAGATAATAACGGTGAGGTAAGAGGAAGGCACATACACAGGGGTGAAAGCAGATTCAGCAAAAGAGGCCCAAAATATCCACACTGAGATTTCAAGAACCCCCACACCAACTAACAGTGTGGGGGGAGAAAGTCAGTCCCCTAGAGCAACCAGCAAGTAAGAAATCACATTTTAGCAAGCTGGACAAAAAAACATGATGAACGCTTATAATCAGAAAATGAACAAACAAGGACAAACAAGGACTTGGCTTGTCTTGGAGAGACTGGGAGCAAGGTAGTCACAAGGAATCTGAAGAGCACTGAATACATTGTTAGCAGGCAAGGAACTGAGTATCCAGGTGAGTTAAAAAGGAAACCAACCAAGGATAACGAACCAGCTGATGAGGCCACCTGCAGAAAGACAACACTACACAGTACTGCTTGTGACCACTAGAGGGAGCCCAAAAATAGAGTTCACAACAGCTGAGTAAATCTTAACACAGACAAAGCTGGACAAGAAAAAAACATAGCAATTCACAGAACTATTAAGTCCACCGCAGGTGGACTGCAAAAACAGAGCCAGGACTTATCTTTGATGATTTGGACAATCCAGAAGGAGAAACCAAGCAGAGATGTGGATCCCTAGAAAACAATGGACAACTGGCACTCAGTAAAGAAGAGCCAGACTAAATAGCCCCGTCCAAAGTGGAAGCAGCTGATGACTGTTGTGAAGGACAAACAGCAGCACTACCACTTATAACCACCGTAGGGAGCCTAAGAGCAGAACGCACAACAGAATTCACAACAGATACCCCATATGTGGGGGAAAAACACTGTTTGCGTGCATGGGAGAGCTCGGAAGGGAAGGAGCGCCGTTAGACTTTTCAATGCAAAATTGACAGGAATTGAGATGGGATGCCATGTTGCGTTTGGAGGGCCCCTGATGTTCCTAAACATTGAAACCCCCACAAGTGACATCATTTTGGAAAGTAGACCCCTAAGGAACTTATCTAGAGGTGTTGTGAGAGCTTTGAACCCCCAAGTGTTTCACTACAGTTTATAACGCAGAGCCGTGAAAATAAAAATTATTTTTTTCCACAAAAATTATACTTTAGCCCCCAGTTTTGTATTTTTCCAAGGGTAACAGTTGAAATTGGACCCCAAAAGTTGTTGTCCAATTTGTCCTGAGTACGTTGATACCCCATATGTGGGGGGAACCACCGTTTGAGCGCATGGCAGAGCTCGGAAGGGAAGGAGCATCATTTGGAATGCAGACTTAGATGGATTGGTCTACAGGCGTCACATTGCGTTTGCAGAGCCCCTAATGTGCCTAAACAGTAGAAACCCACCACAAATGACCACATATTGGAAACTAGACCCCCCCAAGGAACTTATCTAGATGTGTTGTGAGAACTTTGAACCCCCAAGTGTTTCACTACAGTTTATAACGCACAGCCGTGAAATAAAAAAATCCTTTTTTTTCCACAAAAATTATTTTTTAGCCAGCAGTTTTGTATTTTTCCAAGGGTAACAGGAGAAATTGGACCCCAAAAGTTGTTGTCCAATGTGTCCTGAGTACGCTGATACCTGATATGTTGGGGTAAACCCCTGTTTGGGCGCATGGGAGAGCTCGGAAGGGAAGGAGCACTGTTTTACTTTTTCAACGCAGAATTGGCTGGAATTGAGATCGGACGCCATGTCGCGTTTGGAGAGCTCCTAAAGTGCCTAAACAGTGGAAACCCCCCAATTGTAATTGAAATCCTAATCCAAACACACCCCTAACCCTAATCCCAATGGTAACCCTAACCACACCCCTAACCCTGACACACCCCTAACCCTAATCCCAACCCTATTCCCAACCGTAAATGTAATCCAAACTCTAACCCTAACTTTAGCCCAAACCCTAACCCTAACTTTAGCCCCAACCCTAACTGTAGCCTTAACCCTAGCCCCAACCCTAGCCCTAACCCTAACCCTAGCCCTAACCCTAGCCCTAACCCTAGCCCTAACCCTAACCCTAATGGGAAAATGGAAATAAATACATTTTTTTTAATTTTTTAATTTTTCGCTAACTAAGGGTGTGATGAAGGGGGGTTTGATTTACTTTTGTAGCGGGTTTTTAGCGGAGTTTTATGATTGGCAGCCGTCACACACTGAAAGACGCTTTTTATTGCAAAAAGGGCGTTACCACATTTTCAGAGCTATAATTTTTCCATATTTTGGTCCACAGAGTCATGTGAGGTCTTGTTTTTTGCAGGACGAGTTGATGTTTTATTGGTGACATTTTCAGGCACGTGACATTTTTTGATCGCTTTTTATTCTGATTTTTGTGAGGTAGAATGACCATAAATGTTATGATCCCAATGGCAGAGGATCTCAGAGATTACAGCAAAGTCTGCAAACATAAATACCAGCTCATAGGGAAGTGGTAACTAGGCTGACCATATACCTGATCCTAGCACAAACTACTAACAGTAGCCGGGGAACATGCCTACGTTGATTCTAGACGTCTCGCGCCAGCCGGAGAACTAACTAACCCTATCAGGGAAAATAAGACCTCTCTTGCCTCCAGAGAAAAGACCCCAAAGTTATAATACAAGCCCCCAACAAATAATAACGGTGAGGTAAGAAGAAAAGACAAACGTAAGAATGAACTAGATTTTAGCAAAGAGAGGCCCACTGACTAATAGCAGAAGATAGTAAGATGACTTATATGGTCAGCAAAAAACCCTGCAAAATATCCACGCTGAATATCCAAGAACCCCCGAACCGACTAACGGTGAGGGGGGAGAATATCAGCCCCCTAGAGCTTCCAGCGATATCAGGAATAACATTTTGTACAAGCTGGGCAAAAATATGAACAATGCAAATAAACAAAAATAAGAAAGCAGGACTTAGCTTATCTTGCAAAGAACCAGGACCTGAAGACGGGAGCAAACAGAAATGAACTGATTACAACGATGCCAGGCACTGGACTGAGAATCCAGGAAGTTTAAATAGCAACACCCCAGGCCTAACGAACCAGGTGAGTACCAACCTGGGAAAAGACAATCCAAGTGCCAAACCACTAGTGACCACAAGAGGGAGCCAAGAAGTATAGTTCACAACAGTACCCCCCCTTTAAGGAGGGGTCACCGAACCCTCACCAAGAACACCAGGGCGATCAGGATGAGCAGCGTGGAAGGCACGAACCAAATCGGCCGCATGAACATCAGAGGCGACCACCCAGGAATTATCCTCCTGACCATAGCCCTTCCATTTGACCAAATACTGAAGCCTCCGTCTAGAGAGACGAGAATCCAAGATCTTCTCCACCACGTACTCAAACTCGCCCTCAACCAACACCGGAGCAGGAGGCTCAACAGCAGGAACCACAGGCACAACGTACCGCCGCAACAAAGACCTATGGAACACGTTGTGAATGGCAAACGACACCGGAAGATCCAAACAAAAAGAAACCGGGTTAATAACTTCCAAAATTTTATAAGGACCAATAAAGCGAGGCTTAAACTTAGGAGAGGAAACCTTCAGAGGGACATACCGAGAAGACAACCAAACCAATTCCCCAACACGAAGTCGGGGACCCACACCGCGGCGGCGGTTGGCAAAACGCTGAGCCTTCTCCTGTGACAACTTCAAGTTGTCCACCACATGATTCCAAATCCGCTGCAACCTATCCACCACGGAATCCACCCCAGGACAGTCAGAAGACTCAACATGACCCGAGGAGAAACGAGGATGAAAACCAGAGTTGCAGAAGAATGGCGAAACCAAAGTAGCGGAACTAGCCCGATTATTAAGGGCAAACTCAGCCAATGGCAAGAAGGTCACCCAATCATCCTGGTCCGCAGAAACAAAACATCTCAAATAAGCCTCCAGTGTCTGATTAGTTCGCTCCGTTTGGCCATTAGTCTGAGGATGAAAGGCAGATGAAAATGACAAATCAATGCCCATTTTAGCACAAAAAGATCGCCAGAATCTGGACACTAACTGGGATCCTCTGTCGGACACGATATTCTCAGGAATGCCGTGTAAATGAACCACATTCTGAAAAAACAAAGGAACCAGATCGGAAGAGGAAGGCAACTTAGGCAAGGGCACCAAATGGACCATCTTGGAAAAACGATCACAAACCACCCAGATGACAGACATTCCTTGAGACACCGGAAGATCAGAAATTAAATCCATGGAAATGTGTGTCCAAGGCCTCTTCGGGACGGGCAAGGGCAAAAGCAACCCGCTAGCACGAGAACAAAAAGGCTTAGCCCGAGCACAAGTCCCACAGGACTGCACAAATGACCGCACATCCCGTGACAAGGAAGGCCACCAAAAGGACCTAGCCACCAAATCTCGGGTACCAAAAATTCCCGGATGCCCTGCCAACACCGAGGAATGAACCTCGGAAATAACTCTGCTGGTCCACTTATCAGGAACAAACAGTCTGTCGGGTGGACAAGAGTCAGGTCTACCAGCCTGAAATCTCTGCAACACACGTCGCAAATCAGGAGATATGGCCGACACGATTACTCCCTCTTTAAGAATACCAGCTGGCTCCGAGACTCCAGGAGAGTCAGGCACAAAGCTCCTAGAAAGAGCATCAGCCTTAACATTCTTCGAACCAGGCAGGTACGAGACCACAAAGTCAAAACGAGAGAAAAACAATGACCAACGAGCCTGTCTAGGATTCAGGCGCCTAGCAGACTCGAGATACATCAGATTTTTGTGATCAGTCAAGACCACCACACGATGCTTTGCACCCTCGAGCCAATGACGCCACTCCTCAAATGCCCACTTCATGGCCAACAACTCCCGATTACCAACATCATAGTTCTGCTCAGCAGGCGAAAACTTCCTAGAGAAAAAAGCACATGGTCTCATCACAGAGCAACCAGAGCCTCTCTGCGACAAAACAGCCCCAGCACCGATCTCAGAAGCATCCACTTCAACCTGAAAGGGAAGTGCGACATCAGGCTGGCACAAAACAGGCGCCGAAGTAAACCGGCGCTTCAGCTCCTGGAAGGCCTCCACGGCTGCAGGAGCCCAATTAGCCACATCAGAACCTTTCTTGGTCATATCCGTCAAAGGTTTAACAACGCTAGAAAAGTTAGCGATAAAACGACGGTAGAAATTAGCAAACCCCAAGAACTTCTGAAGACTCTTAACAGACGTAGGTTGAGTCCAATCATGAATAGCTCGGACCTTGACTGGGTCCATCTCCACAGCAGAAGGGGAGAAAATAAAACCCAAAAAGGAAACCTTCTGCACTCCAAAGAGACACTTTGAGCCCTTCACAAACAAAGCATTATCACGCAAAACCTGAAACACCCTCCTGACCTGCTTTACATGAGAATCCCAATCATCAGAAAAAAACAGAATATCATCCAGATAAACAATCATAAATTTATCTAGATACTTCCGGAAGATATCATGCATAAAGGACTGAAACACTGAAGGAGCATTAGAGAGCCCAAAGGGCATCACCAAGTACTCAAAATGACCTTCGGGCATATTAAATGCAGTTTTCCATTCATCTCCCTGCCTAATGCGCACAAGGTTGTACGCACCACGAAGATCTATCTTGGTGAACCACTTGGCACCCTTAATCCGAGCAAACAAGTCTGACAATAGTGGCAAAGGATACTGAAACTTAACAGTGATTTTATTCAGAAGCCGATAGTCTATGCAAGGTCTCAAAGACCCGTCTTTCTTGGCCACAAAAAAGAATCCTGCACCAAGAGGGGAAGAGGATGGACGAATATGCCCCTTCTCCAAAGACTCCTTGACATAAGAACGCATCGCGGCATGCTCGGGTACAGACAAATTAAATAATCGTCTCTTAGGAAATTTACTGCCAGGAATCAAATCTATAGCGCAGTCACAGTCCCTATGAGGAGGAAGAGCACTGGACCTGGACTCACTGAATACACCCTGATAGTCACACAAATACTCAGGAACTTCTGAAGGAGTAGAAGAAGCAATAGACACCGGCGGAGAATCGCAATGAATTCCCTGACAACCCCAACTCGACACAGACATAGCCTTCCAATCCAAAACTGGATTATGGGTCTGTAACCATGGCAGACCCAAAATGACCAAATCATTCATTTTATGCAGAACAAGAAAACGAATCACCTCCCGATGTTCAGGAGTCATGCACATGGTCACTTGTGTCCAATACTGCGGTTTATTTTCTGCCAGTGGCGTAGCATCAATTCCTCTGAGAGGAATAGGAACTTTTAAAGGCTCCAGGACAAAACCACAGCGCTTGGCAAACGACAAGTCCATAAGACTCAGGGCAGCACCTGAATCCACAAACGCCATAACAGGGTAGGAAGACAATGAGCAAATTAAAGTCACAGACAAAATAAATTTAGGCTGCAAATTACCAATGGTGACAGGACTGACAACCTTGGTTAGGCGTTTAGAGCATGCTGATATAACATGTGTAGAATCACCACAGTAAAAACACAGCCCATTCTGATGTCTATGATTTTGTCGTTCGGTTCTAGTCAGGATTCTATCACATTGCATTGAGACAGGTGTCTGTTCAGACAACACCGCCAGAGGATTAGCGGATTTGCGCTCCCGCAACCGCCGATCAATCTGAATAGCCAGCGCCATAGAATCATTCAGACTTGTAGAAATTGTGAAACCCACCATCACATTTTTAATGGCTTCAGAAAGGCCATTTCTGAAATTTGCGGCCAGAGCACATTCATTCCATTGAGTAAGCATGGACCATTTCCGAAATTTTTGGCAATACACTTCAGCTTCATCCTGGCCCTGAGAGATAGCCAGTAGGGCTTTTTCTGCCTGAATTTCAAGATTAGGCTCCTCATAAAGCAATCCGAGCGCCAGAAAAAACGCATCAACATCCGCCAATGCCGGATCTCCTGGCGCCAACAAGAAAGCCCAATCCTGAGGGTCGCCACGCAAGAAGGAGATAACAATTTTAACTTGCTGAGCTGAATCTCCAGACGAACGAGGTTTCAAAGATAGAAACAATTTACAATTATTCCTAAAATTCCTAAATTTAAATCGATCTCCAGAGAACAGCTCAGGAATAGGTATCTTAGGCTCTGACATAGGACTGCTAACAACAAAATCCTGAATGACCTGCCCTCGTGCAGCAAGCTGATCCACACTAGTAATCAAGGTCTGAACATTCATGTCTCCAGCAAAGCTTCAAGCCACTCAGAGAAAAAGGGGAAGGAAGAAAGAGAAGAAAAAAAAAAAAAAACTCAGAACTTCTTTTCTTTTAATCCCGCTTCTGCAATGAATTAACTATTCACTTGGCCTGGCATACTGTTATGATCCCAATGGCAGAGGATCTCAGAGATTACAGCAAAGTCTGCAAACATAAATACCAGCTCATAGGGAAGTGGTAACTAGGCTGACCATATACCTGATCCTAGCACAAACAACTAACAGTAGCCGGGGAACGTGCCTACGTTGATTCTAGACGTCTCGCGCCAGCCGGAGAACTAACTAACCCTATCAGGGAAAATAAGACCTCTCTTGCCTCCAGAGAAAAGACCCCAAAGTTATAATACAAGCCCCCAACAAATAATAACGGTGAGGTAAGGAGAAAAGACAAACGTAAGAATGAACTAGATTTTAGCAAAGAGAGGCCCACTGACTAATAGCAGAAGATAGTAAGATGACTTATATGGTCAGCAAAAAACCCTGCAAAATATCCACACTGAATATCCAAGAACCCCCGAACCGACTAACGGTGAGGGGGGAGAATATCAGCCCCCTAGAGCTTCCAGCGATATCAGGAATAACATTTTGTACAAGCTGGACAAAAATATGAACAATGCAAATAAACAAAAATAAGAAAGCAGGACTTATCTTATCTTGCAAAGAACCAGGACCTGAAGACAGGAGCAAACAGAAATGAACTGATTACAACAATGCCAGGCACTGGACTGAGAATCCAGGAAGTTTAAATAGCAACACCCCAGGCCTAACGAACCAGGTGAGTACCAACCTGGGAAAAGACAATCCAAGTGCCAAACCACTAGTGACCACAAGAGGGAGCCAAGAAGTATAATTCACAACACATAAACCAGCTATTCATGAATTTCTTTGGGGGGAGCCGTTTATACCATTCCGCGTTTGGTAAAATGGATAAAGCAGTTTTATTCTGCGGGTCAGTATGATTACAGCGATACCTCATTTATATCATTTTTTTAATGTTTTGCCGCTTTTATACGATAAAAACTATTTTATAGAAAAAATAATTATTTTTGCATCCTTTTATTCTGAAGACTATAACTTTTTTCTTTTTTCTTTAATGACGCTGTATCGCGGCTCCTTTTTGCGGGACAAGATGACGTTTTCAGCGGTACCATGGTTATTTATATCCGTCTTTTTGATCGCGTGTTATTCCACTTTTTGTTTGGCATATGATAATAAAGCATTGTTTTTTGCCTCTTTTTTTTACGGTGTTCACTGAAGGGGTTAACTAGTGGGACAGTTTTATAGGTCGGGTCGTTACGGACGCGGCGATACTAAATATGTGTACTTCTATTGTTTTTTTTTATTTAGATAAAGAAATGTATTTATAGGAACAATATATATATATTTTTTTTGGGGGGGGGTATTTTTTTAAAATTTTTTTACACATGTGAATATATTTTTTTTACACTGTAACATTGCCCCAGGGGGCATCATGTTATAGTGTAAGATCGCCGATCTGACACTTTGCTGTGCACTGTGTCAGATCGGCGATCTGACGTGCACAGCTCCTGGAAGGTTCCCTGCGCCTGCTCTGAGCAGGTGCTGTGAAGCCACCTCCCTGCAGGAACCGGATGCCGTGGCCATCTTGGATCTGGGCCTGCTGCAGCAAGGAGGAGGTAAGAGACCCTCGGAGCAACGCGATCACATCGCGTTGCTCCGGGGGTCTCAGGGAAGCATGCAGGGAGCCCCCTCCCTGCGCGATGCTTCCCTGCACTGCTGGAACACTGTGATCATGTTTGATCGCAGTGTGCTGGGGTTAATGTGCCAGGGGCGGTCCGTGACAGCTCCTGGCACATAGTGCCAGATGTCAGCTGTGATAGTCAGCTGACACCTGGCCACGATCAGCCACGCTCCCCCCGTGAGTGCGGCCGATTGCATATGACGTACTATCACGTCGGTGGTCATATGGGCCCACCCCACCTCGACGGGATAGTACGTCAGATGTCAGAAAGGGGTTAAGATCATCTAGCCAGGGGAGGAAGAAAAAGAGAGTATACAGACAGGGCCGCAGATGCTGTTTTCTGTGAAGTAAAACATTTCCCTCCCTGATTAAAACTATGTTTTACCTCACATAAAGAATCAGCTGTGATCACTTGTTTTAATGTCAGTATATTCTTTTGTGTCCTTCCCTGCCCGAAAGATATGGCATGCACAGACCATCTCCCGGTACAATCAAACACAGCCATTACACAGGACATAGCAGGGGCACATTTATAGGATCAAATCAGCACAGGAACAATTTTTTTAACACATAGATTTGCAAAAAATTGTTATTCCAAGATCTAATAATTAAAAGGGGTTGTTTATTGAACAACCCCTTAAGCCCCTCATAATCTTAGACATCTGTTATCTGAATCATGTTTCTGCCAATCGTTCGGCCGACATCTATCTCAACCGACTCTCTCATACTGTCTGTTGAGCATTTTCTGTGTTCTCTATGAAAGAGTTGCTGTCAGACATCTTTGGTGGTGGCTTACTTAAGGGAGAAAAAAAAAGATCAGGAGCCTGAAACTAACAAACATCGGTTCAGATCCACCGCATATGTCAGTTGGTCAGCCACACCCATGAATATAGGTAGATTTGGATGATGTTAGGGTACTGTCACACAGTGCAATTTTGATCGCTACGACGGCACGATCCGTGACGTCGCAGCGTCGTATGATTATCGCTCCAGCATCGTAGACTGCGGTCACACGTTGCAATCACGGCGCTGGAGCGATGCCGAAGGCCCCGGGTAACCAGGGTAAACATCGGGTTACTAAGCGCAGGGCCGTGCTTAGTAACCCGATGTTTACCCTGGTTACCAGCGTAAGCGTAAAAAAAACAAACAGTACATACTCACATTCCGGTGTCTGTCCCCCGGCGTTCTGCTTCTCTCCACTGTGTAAGCACCATAGCCGGAAAGCACAGCGGTGACGTCACCGCGTCACCGCTGTGCTCGCTTTCCGGCCGGCAGGCGCTCACAGTGCAGAGAAGCTGAGACGCCGGGGGACAGACACCGGAATGTGAGTATGTACTGTTCGTTTTTTTTACGTTTACGCTGGTAACCAGGGTAAACATTGGGTTACTAAGCGCGGCCCTGCGCTTAGTTACCCGATGTTTACCCTGGTTACAAGCGAACACATCGCTGGATCGCTGTCACACACAACGATCCAGCGATGTCAGCGGGAGATCAAGCGACGAAAGAAAGTTCCATACGATCTGCTACGACGTATGATTCTCAGCAGGATCCCTGATCGCAGTAGCGTGTCAGACACTGCGATATCGTAACGATATCGCTAGAACGTCACGAATCGTACCGTCGTAGCGATCAAAATTGCACTGTGTGACAGTACCCTTAGTCTAATTCGTGGGAGGCTTTACTCATGTTGCATGCATCCAATCATAGATCCTCTGTAGTCTAATTCTTTCTAATCTCAACACCTGCTGAGATGTGCCCATGGCGCTCATTTCATGAACACACCAGAGTCTCATACTATGTGTTTAACTTAATCTTTGAGCTCTTCAATTAGCCAAATGGCACAATATTTTTTGGGCCACTTTAACAAATAGTAGAGCAGACATTTCCCCATGTACTACTACTCTTAAGGCCCCGTCTCACTAAGCGATTTACCAACGATCACGACCAGCGATACGACCTGGCCGTGATCGTTGGTAAGTCGCTGTGTGGTCGCTGGGGAGCTGTCACACAGACAGCTCTCTCCAGCGACCAACGATCAGGGGAACGACTTCGGCATCGTTGAAACTGTCTTCAACGATGCCGAAGTCCCCCTGCAGCACCCGGGTAACCAGGGTAAACATCGGGTTACTAAGCGCAGGGCCGCGCTTAGTAACCCGATGTTTACCCTGGTTACCAAAAAAAACAAACAGTACATACTCGCCTTTCGGTGTCCAGGTCCCCTGCCGTCTGCTTCCTGCTCTGACTGAGCCGCCGTACTGTGAGAGCAGAGCGCAGCGGTGACGTCACTGCTGTGCTCTCACTTCTCACTGTATGGCCGGCAGTCAGTGAGAGCAGGAAGCAGACGGCAAGGGACCTGACGGACATCAGAAGGCGAGTATGTACTGTTTGTTTTTTTTTACAATTATGCTGGTAACCAGGGTAAACATCGGGTTACTAAGCGCGGCCCTGCGCTTAGTAACCCGATGTTTACCCTGGTTACCAGTGAAGACATCGCTGGATCGGTGTCACACACACCGATTCAGCGATGTCAGCGGGGCCTCAACGACCAAAAAAAGGTCCAGGCCATTCCGACACGACCAGTGATCTCGCAGCAGGGGCCTGATCGCTGGTACGTGTCACACATAGCGAGATCGCTATGGAGGTCGCTGTTGCGTCACAAAACTTGTGACTCAGCAGCGATCTCGCTAGCGATCTCGCTATGTGAGACGGGGCCTTTAGTTAGGGTAATATAGTCTAAAGATAAACTATAAGGGTGCCAGAATTGAATATATGTCCAAAAATTATCCTTCCTTCCATGTACACTGTTAATCCAGAGGTACAGGGTTTCAAATTTCAAATCTGCAGCAAAATGAAATTTATGTGAATTTTTTTTTATTATACAGGTCCTTCTCAAAAAATTAGCATATAGTGTTAAATTTCATTATTTACCATAATGTAATGATTACAATTAAACTTTCATATATTATAGATTCATTATCCACCAACTGAAATTTGTCAGGTCTTTTATTGTTTTAATACTGATGATTTTGGCATACAACTCCTGATAACCCAAAAAACCTGTCTCAATAAATTAGCATATCAAGAAAAGGTTCTCTAAACGACCTATTACCCTAATCTTATGAATCAACTAATTAACTCTAAACACATGCAAAAGATACCTGAGGCTTTTAAAAACTCCCTGCCTGGTTCATTACTCAAAACCTCCATCATGGGTAAGACTAGCGACCTGACAGATGTCAAGAAGGCCATCATTGACACCCTCAAGCAAGAGGGTAAGACCCAGAAAGAAATTTCTCAACAAATAGGCTGTTCCCAGAGTGCTGTATCAAGGCACCTCAATGGTAAGTCTGTTGGAAGGAAACAATGTGGCAGAAAACGCTGTACAACGAGAAGAGGTGACCGGACCCTGAGGAAGCAGTGGACTGAGTCTGGTGTGGAAACATCCAGAGCCACCGTGCACAGGCGTGTGCAGGAAATGGGCTACAGGTGCCGCATTCCCCAGGTAAAGCCACTTTTGAACCATAAACAGCGGCAGAAGCGCCTGACCTGGGCTACAGAGAAGCAGCACTGGACTGTTGCTAAGTGGTCCCAAGTACTTTTTTCTGATGAAAGCAAATTTTGCATGTCATTCGGAAATCAAGGTGCCAGAGTCTGGAGGAAGACTGGGGAGAAGGAAATGCCAAAATGCCTGAAGTCCAGTGTCAAGTACCCACAGTCAGTGATGGTGTGGGGTGCCATGTCAGCTGCTGGTGTTGGTCCACTGTGTTTCATCAAGGGCAGGGTCAATGCAGCTAGCTATCAGGAGATTTTGGAGCACTTCATGCTTCCATCGGCTGAAATGCTTTATGGAGATGAAGATTTCATTTTTCAGCACGACCTGGCACCTGCTCACAGTGCCAAAACCACTGGTAAATGGTTTACTGACCATGGTATTACTGTGCTCAATTGGCCTGCCAACTCTCCTGACCTGAACCCCATAGAGAATCTGTGGGATATTGTGAAGAGAAAGTTGAGAGACGCAAGACCCAACACTCTGGATGAGCTTAAGGCCGCTATTGAAGCATCCTGGGCCTCCATAACATCTCAGCAGTGTCACAGGCTGATTGCCTCCATGCCACGCCACATTGAAGCAGTCATTTCTGCCAAAGGATTCCCGACCAAGTATTGAGTGCATAACTGAACATTATTATTTGATGGTTTTTTTGTTTGTTATTAAAAAACACTTTTATTTGATTGGACGGGCGAAATATGCTAATTTATTGAGACAGGTTTTTTGGGTTATCAGGAGTTGTATGCCAAAATCATCAGTATTAAAACAATAAAAGACCTGACAAATTTCAGTTGGTGGATAATGAATCTATAATATATGAAAGTTTAATTGTAATCATTACATTATGGTAAATAATGAAATTTAACACTATATGCTAATTTTTTGAGAAGGACCTGTATATATTTTGCATGGAAAGACTAACATGCCGCAGAATTTAAATACGTGTATGCTATAGATTCTGTTGTAGAAAGGCAGAGGTAAAAATTAACTTCAAAATAAAAGGGTTAATTCTGTTGTGTAAATAAGCTCCATTTCCAGGGCAAAATCAGCGTGTTGCAGACTGGAAAATTAGCATACTTGTTTTTCCACAAAGAACATTTCTTTTACATGTTGAAAGCTTTTTTCGTGACCCTATCTATCGTAATTTACTGTGCAGAATCCCCATTGAAAATCTGCCACATCTGGATTTACTCTAATGAAGCAGCAATCTTGCATTACCATCATGGCATGAAATGATCATGGAGGTTTCTCTGCAGGTGATCATTTATAATGCAATATTTTTTGCCCTGATTGAAAATAGAACATTGGAAAACCAGTAAGTTTTAAGGAAATGTGTGATATGTTGGTCATATTCTTTAATATTACCATTGTAATAGGGAATGAAACTGACAATTCATGTTAACAATCTCATAATCAATACAAAACAGCCAATACTATAAATAACTATACAGTAACTACCAGACCTGTCACACAAATTGGGATTTTGTGTCAGAAATGTAATTTGGTAGTAGATTTTCATGTCATATTCTACATATGTTCTAGAGTAATTATATTGTGAGAGCCAGAAGTATAGAATAGTTAACTGGATATACCGTATATACTGTATGCTGTACAAACTATATGGCTTCAAAATATATTAATGATCGCAGGGCAAAACAAAGATTAGCATTTGTTTCATTTTTTATTGCCTAGCATGGCTTAATTTGTAGTTTAATGAGAAAGTGACATCTAGTAAATCTGAAAGTTTTTCATATTTTGGTGTAAAAATTATGAGAGATAACTTTTTTTTACTGATTTCACAATTCTCACAGCTGAAAAAAGGTACAGAACAGGGGTGTTATTGTATTTGCAAATATTCACCGTAAAGTCCTGTGCTTAACAAAAATAGATTCAAATGTTACTTTTAATTGCCCTATTTGATTAAAATATACTTATTTATAAAGTTCAAAAATTAACATAGAACTACCACCAGAGTATCAAAAAGACACTTGCAAAAGTACCATAAGGAAGTGCCTATCCCTATTACAAAGCTGAGCACCCTAACAGAGTAGGTTGGCATCCTATCCCCTGCGCTATGGCACCCCCACTTGTCAGTGATTTACCCTGCTGGCCCTATAGGCCCTATACGGGATGGGGAGGAAAACTGAGATCAGTCTAGGTTCGATGTTATGATGACATGTATGTGGCACTATAGTTAAGATGGGAATGCGGCTGATTACACAATGTATATAACCTGGTAGGAGATAACAAACAGTATACGTAGAAATATTTTATATACTGCCCCTCGGTGTTTAGTACTGCCTAATAGCTGGGGTTGATGAAGAGCAGGAAGGAGGTGTCATTCAATATGCTGCTGATAAAAGCTCAGCGGCCGGATAAAATCAAAGGAGTTTTATTGGTTTACAGGTCAATGAGTTTCAAGGTCCCACACGACCTCCTTCCTGCTCTTCATTTTCCCTGGGTCCTTTTGTGACCGATGTCCTGCAGCAGCTGTAATACATACTTATCTCATGTTGCTGAATTGCAACTACACCAGGTGAGTGGTCTCACTTTTCTCACTCTTGTGTATCATCAGATAAGAACCTATTATGCTATTTTGTCTCCTAGTTCATCCCTTTCCTAATAGCGGGGGTTGGTACCATAGATGCAGTAAAATTGGCACATCCGTTTAACGGCGGCTGTATCTCCTGTTCCTCACTGATGTATTAGAGATAGATTAGACTGAGAAGAACAATAGGAGGTAATTACTTGGTGTTTATGATATACATATAATTGCCCCCACACCTTGAGCTGCTTAACAGCGGGGTTTGGCACCTTAAAAATCAGCGACAATGGTGCCCCCGCTAGTCGGCAGCTGGCCCTCCTGTCCCTCACTAGATGTTACAGATGATAAGTAGTGATGATCGAATAGTGAATATTCAAATTCAAGAAAATCGGCACAAGTAATTTCTAATATCAGTGTATTCGTACAGAATAACGAATGCAAGCCAAAGGGAAAGCCAAATATTTCTCTGCTGGACCCAACAAACTGGTCTGGGGCAATGAGAAAAAATCTGAAATGGATGGGAAAGAGCTAGAACTAAATGGGAACAGCATGGAGAAGATGCCTGCATGCCTTTCTGACTCACATATGGTATCTGGGAATAATGTTGTCAGACTATTGCACAGGTTTTACGTACTTTTAAAAAGAGCTACTAAACCAAAAGATTGATTCAAAGGGAAAATGCTAAGAAACAATATTTACTTCAGAATTACATGTTTATAATTAAAAAAAACCCATATACCTTCCCTTTAGCATATGTTCACACGGAGCATTTTGGCTTTATATTTTACTTTAACATTTGTGGGGGTTCGCACTCCTACATTTGTCTGGAGCTCTGTCAGGAACTCACTTCTGTCTGGAACTGACTAACTTTCCCTACAGACTACCAGTTATATATATGTGGGGAGTGACCTAATAAATAGGAGCAAGAGCTCCCCCTGGTGGCCTGGAGTGTGAAATGTGTTGCATGTTTGTGATACCTGGATGCAGTTATCCTTCTTTGCCTCCAAACGTAGCATCACTCTCCCCGAGAGGAAAGCAATACCACTGCGATGACCAGGACCCTGGGGCGCCGCAGCAGCCAAGCACCGCAGTAGGTGGGCAGAACCCCTGGGTACAAAATCTTTCATGGGGAAACCACCCAGAGATTAGAGGATGAGTCTCAGACAGAACTGCCAGGACAGGAGGCCCATGCTGTGGTCCTGGAGCCTCCTTACATGGCAGACCCACCGAGGTCCCTGATAACAGACATTGAAGACTCAGCTTCAGACCAGTACCTGGCAGTCACACTAGGCCAGGGCCTGCAAGCTGACAATCAGAGCTTCCAGGAGGCCCTGTGGACAGATGTCAGTCTGGAAGAGCTCAGATGTCTTGCAGACCAACCCCCTGCTGCTTCTGGCAAAGACAGAGAATACTGGGACCAGAGCAGACTGTATACAGAGACTATCCCCATGGATACTACAGAATCTTGGGACTCTGAAAGGCGGCTGATCGTCCCTTATCCATTTAGGGAACAATTATTGAGAATTGCCCAAGAAATTCCTTTGCCGGTCATCTTGGAATACAAAAGACTAAAGCTTGCCTGACACATAACTTCTATTGGCCCAAGATGGGGACAGATATTGCAAATTACTGTCAGTCATGTGTAGTTTGTCAGCGAGTTGGAAAGTCTGGGAGTATACAGAAAGCTCCATTGATACCACTGCCTGTGATCAATGAGCCTTTCCAGCGAGTGGCTGTGGATATCATAGGGCCACTTGCAATCCCTAGCAGCTCTGGCAAAAAGTACATCCTCACAGTGGTGGACTATGCTACACGATACCCGGAATCCGTGGCACTGTCCTCCTTCCGAGCAGACAAAGTGGCAGATGCTTTACTGACTGTGTCCTCTCATGTGGGTTTCATGAAATACTGGTTGTGCACCTTTCTTGACCCATGGTACAAGGAGACATTTGCTTCTGTCATGTTGGAGGCAGATGTGCAATTTCAGTGCATGTATGCCAGAGGGCCGTTGTGAAAGACTTGCTAAAAAGATTAGCCTCAGACAATGCTGCTGGCAGAGGTACTGGCTCTTTTCACCCACAAGGATTACAGGAGAGGGCCACAAACACCAAGTGCAACTCGGGGGGGTGTGCTCACCAACTGGGCCATTTTCATGAAACTGTCACATCAGCAAGGGCTATCTATGGGTGTAACTATGATGAGGAGGGAGAAGTTGACCAAGATGGTAAAGGGCTTCTTAAGTGACCATACCAGCATCTTTCCATATTCTTCAGTGCCCTTAAACTATTGGCTGCACATTTGGCCTGACCTCTTCTTCTACACCTTGGAGGTGCTGCCATGCCCTGCTGCAAGTGTGTTGTCTGAGTTGGATTTTATTTTGGCACGTGCAATCATAACTAGTGTTGAGCGATACCTTCCGATACTTGAAAGTATCGGTATCGGATAGTATCGGCCGATACCCGAAAAATATCGGATATCGCCGATACCTATACCCGATACCAATACAAGTCAATGGGACACAAGTATCGGAAGGTATCCTGGATGGTTCCCAGGGTCTGAAGGAGAGGAAACTCTCCTTCAGGCCCTGGGATCCATATTCATGTGTAAAATAAAGAATAAAAATAAAAAATAGGGATATACTCACCCTCTGATGCGCCCTGGTAGTAACCGCTGTAACCGGCAGCCTCTGTTCCTAAGAATGAGCGCCTGAAGGACCTTCGATGATGTCGCGGCTTGTGATTGGTCGCGTGAGCACTCATGTGACCGCTCACACAAGCCGCGACGTCATCGAAGGTCTTTCACCCCTGCATTCTTAGGAACGGAGGCACCGCTAAGAGCAGGGGCCGCCGGACGGGTGAGTATATCAATATTTTTTATTTTTATTATTTATTTTATACATGAATATGGATCCCAGGGCCTGAAGGAGAGTCTCCTCTCCTCCAGACCCTGGGAACCATACGCACTGCACACTTCCGATTCCGATTTCCGATATCACAAAAGTATCGGAACTCGGTATTGGAATTCCGATACCGCAAGTATCGGCCGATACCCGATACTTGCGGTATCGGAATGCTCAACACTAATCATAACGCATAGGCACACACGCCTGTCAACGGAAAGTGCAGACAGGCTAACTCTTCCAAAATTGAGCAAAGGCTGGATTTCTAGTGACTTTGTAAGCCCTATGGATCACAGCAACATAATGTAAAAGCAGCCCCAATCTTTTGTTTGAGAAGTTGTCTTAACATCCATCCCTTACCATTCAAACCCATTTTGTTCATGAAATCACTTCCACCTCCTCTTCTTCTGCAACAAGTACTTAGTGGTTCTGCAACAAGTACTTCTGCAACAAGTACTTAGTGGTCATGTATGTATAACCTACGTGCATAATGTTTTGTACTTTGTGAAAATTTGGCACATTGTGCAATGATTCCCTTGCTGAGACACTCCAACAGCGGAGTAATGAAGATTATTGCCCTTGCTAAATTGTCACGTAAGATTATCTCTACCCAGATTGCGCCAGTCGCACAACTGCTTGACAAATACTAAGTATTTTAAGTGGAAAGAGCAAAGAGCTGAAGCATGTACTTTCAATGATGAGATCTCCCAGGTGCCTGCCTTTCAACCACCATCCCTCCTATTAAATCTCTCCCTACTAAATCCACATCTAACAAACAACTTATCTTGACAATCTTCAGCTCTTAAAAGAGCTTTTTGGAATAAATAATGCTCATTTTAACCTCATATCACTTTCTGTACACTCCTTTCACTGTTCCTATTCTGAAACTATGTTCCCCCTACACTATTTCCGGCAGCAATGTGTGCAAGATGGCACCAGCAGTCTTTAAGTAGTCCCTATGATGCTGTAAGGCCAGCCAATCACAGTAATGCCACACCAAATATGGTGACGGCATTACTGTGATTGGCAAGCTAGCCCAGCATGTTCATTGGATGCAAATAAAGCACCAAACATGATTGGAAGGTCACTTGATTATACTGCAGTGAATACCTAATTACTCGCCAAGTAACAAATAGCCTGAATGCCATACTATTTGTGCGAGTTACGAATAGTGCTGAATGTATTCGCTCATCAATAAAAATAAGGTGAAAATAGAAGTTAGAGGTGATACTACCCATAGTCTTCATTTGTTGCGTAGTCTAGCAAAAAATATATATGTACATCATTGATAGGCTCCATCAAACAAGAAAGGACAGTTATAGAAATATCAAAATGAGAGGGGCCATAACGATTTCTCAAATTCAGTTAAATATATAATAGTGTTTACGTTATCAACCAAAAAAAGATTAAGGGTATGTGCACATGTTCAGGCTCTTTCACGTTTTTTTTTCACGTTTTTTTGCAATAAAAATGCTATAAAAACTCATTAAAATTGCATACATTATGCATCCTATCATTTAGAATGCATTCTGCATGTTTTGTGCACATGGTGCGTTTTTTCCGCGAAAAAAACGCATCGCAGTAAAAAAAGCAGCATGTTCATTAATTTTAAATACCACAGAATCTCACATCTAAATACGTATACCTCTAATAACACTATATCACAATGACCCCTATTGTATATTAATCAATGAGGTGAAGAGTTTTTCCAAAAAATCAATATTTTATTATACAAACAATATTTACATAAGAATAGAGTACCACAAACCAAGCAGGTAGAGGGGAAGTACAACCAGGTATGTTATAAATAACAATTTACACCATTAGCATTTAGTAGAAAAAAATGCTATAAAAGGTACCATATATATCCGTATTTTGTGCAAAGTTTGCTGTGTATGGTGAAAAAACCAAAGGGATATATGGCCCTTTAAGAGAAAGGTAAGTATAGATTGGCCTGGGACGCCAATATATATCTAGTTAAACTATCCTAAGTACTCATTAAAGCTGAAAGGGAATTAAGTATATAATCCGCATGTGCACATAGTATAACCCTACCAGGAAAATGAGTACCGGGTGCTATATAAACTACATTATGCATCCCAAATCAAAAGGCAACTTACTTAAATGGAGACCTGGTACGCCCGCCTGCCGTGCCGACGCGCGTTTCGCTGTTTTCTTCTTCAGGAGACGTGGCTAAATGTTGAGCTCATATCCGTATATATATACAAGACTGACCAATAGAGGGTTTGCAATTGTAATTAAAATCAGCCAATGTTCGGCGCATTCGCAGATATTCCCCGGCCCTTCATGGATACTTCCTCCAACGCTCCTGAGACGCAAGCGATCCACCGCTGCTTAGCAGCAGGGAATGCCTGCGTATCACGTGAGGGCATCGGGAAGATCCGAGCACAGGAATCCTCGGGCATGCGCACTGGCTGAAACAATGTCCGAGCATAAAAAGCCCCACTGTCATGCGCACTAGTAAACAAGTGTGTCTCAACGGCAAGTGCGTAATGGGCTTCAACACGGGAGCAAAAGGCATAATAAGACTAAGTATAAATTAAGGTGCACTTTGAATTTCTTCATGTTCTCTCTGATGACCACCTGTCCCTATTACAAAAGGGTTTAACTTTTTCTCCTCCTCAATCCATAGACCTCTTCACGACAGTAAAAGACGTCCATTTATTTGCGAGAAAATTGATTTTAAAAAGGTATCATGAGAAAACTAATATGGGATTGGCACTGAATTCAATGGAGGAATCAGAAGCACTGGCCATTTTGGAATCCTTAGCTGAAGAAAGTGATTCTCAGGAGATGGTGAGCAAATTTCCTAATTTTTTGTTCAATAAGTCAAAAAAATTTCCAAATATCAATACTTGTCCTGCTGTAGAGGTATTTGTAAAAATGGTGACCAATGATTTGGAAAATATGAATCATAAACATCATGATAGGTCCTTTGATATAAAAGAAAGAAACATTTTCCAGGAATTACAGGGATGGAAGGATGTAACCTTTAAAATGGCAGATAAAGGTGGTAATTTGGTCATTTGGCCTAACCACCTTTATGAGAAACAGGCATTTAAATTGCTTCATGATACTAAATGCTACAAAAAGTTGCCGTACATTCCTCTACAAGAATTTCAAAGGGAATTAGTTAACATCATATTGGATGCATATGGCAATGGAATTATTCCTAAAAAATTGTTGGAATCTATTGAAACTTTAAAACCTAAACTACCGACCTTTTATCTCTTCCCTAAATTGCACAAGAGCCCTAGTGATCCACCTGGTTGGCCTATTGTGTCAGGGAATGAGGGACTCAATGAACTGGCTTGTAAAATCATTGACTATTATTTAAAACCTTTGGTTTCCAGTTTACCTTCACATATCCTTGACACAACAGCGGCCTTAAGAAGACTAGATCAACTACATCTAGAGGACCATATGATTCTAGTTACAGCCGACGTCGAAGCGTTATATACATCAATTAGACATTCCCAAGGACTAGCGGCGGTGTCATGGTTTCTGCATAACAGCAATTTGGATAATGAATTGGTAAAATTTATTTTGGTACTTCTAGAATTTGTGTTAACACACAACTGTTTCACCTTTAAGGAACAAGTGTTCCTGCAATTACAGGGGACTGCTATGGGGGCGGCTTGTGCCCCCTCATATGCAAATCTGTTTTAAGGTCTTTGGGAGAGAGACATCTTTCAGTGCTCCACAATTCCAGGTATGGAGAAGATACAAAACTGGATAAGATATATCGACGACATTATGTTTGTCTGGGAGGGCACTGAAGATGAACTCAACAATTTGATGACATCTCTCAATAATAATGGCTTAAATATACATCTAACATATTCCTTTGGGTGGAGAGTTACATTCCTGGATATTGATATATCTGTTAACCAGGATGGCACAATTCTTACTACTATTTTTAGAAAGCCCACATCTACCAACTCTTTATTGCACGCAGAATCGTCTCACCTACCCTCTACTATTAGGTCCATTCCAGTAGGCCAATACCTTAGGGCTAAAAGGATTTGTTCTACTGAACATGCTTTTCAATCTCAAGCAGCTGATCTCTATTCCAGGTTCTGAGAAAGAGGTTATGGACACCGACCAATCCGCTATGCTTATAACAGAGCTCAGAATGTTACAAGAAATAAGCTCCTTTACATGAATAAGGATAAGAAACCAAAATCTGACCATGTAAGACTTATCACTACTTTCAACGGAATGAATTAACCGAAATCATACACAATCGTTGGGCCATTTTATTAACGGACCATATCTTAAAGAGAACTCTGACATCTGAACCTCTTATAACGGCTAAAAGATCAAAAAATTTGTCTGATTAACTTGTGAGGAGTCATTACGCCCCCAAAAAATCTACCCAAATGAATCTCTTTGGTGAAGTACAAGGTTTTTTTCCTTGCAAAAAATGCAAAGCTTGTGCGAATACAGTTAAGAGCAAAGAATTTCACAACTTTGACAAATCACAAACTTTTTCCATTAGGAAATATCTTACCTGTACATCACAGGGGGTAATATATTTGGCTTACTGTTCTTGTAACAAATTATACATTGGCATGACTTCCCGTGAATTTCGTATCAGGATACGGGAACATATAAGCGACATAGAAAAATCCAAAGAAGCAAAACAGAATGAACAATTAAAGACACTTGCTAGACATTTTCAAGCCGTTCACAACTCTGATGCCAGTAATCTTCGGTTCATGGCGATTGACCAGGTAACCTTGGGTATCAGGGGAGGGAATTTATTTAGAGTCTTATCTCAAGTGGAAAGTCGTTGGATTTTTAGGTTGAATACGTTAGTTCCATATGGACTAAATAACTAGATATATATTGGTGTCCCAGGCCAATCTATACTTACCTTTCTCTTAAAGGGCCATATATCCCTTTGGTTTTTTCACCATACACAGCAAACTTTGCACAAAATACGGATATATATGGTACCTTTTATAGCGTTTTTTTCTACTAAATGCTAATGGTGTAAATTGTTATTTATAACATACCTGGTTGTACTTCCCCTCTATCTGCTTGGTTTGTGGTACTCTATTCTTATGTAAATATTGTTTGTATAATAAAATATTGATTTTTTGGAAAAAACTCTTCACCTCATTGATTAATATACAATAGGGGTCATTGTGATATAATGTTCATTAATTTTGTGGATTTTCCTCGTTGTTCCCGCAATTCTATGCATTTGGAAAAAAACGCACAAAAAACGCACAAAAAACACGTCAAAAACGCGAAAAAACTGCATGCAGATTTCTGGCAGAAAGGTCCGGTTTTTGTCAGGAAAATTTCTGCAAGAAATCCTGACATGTGCACATACCCTAAAAGCCGAGGGTCACTGAGGCAGTAATCCCACTGAAAGCTAGTACTCAAGTAAACAAACAAATAGTAATGCTAGTAATATAGCCACTATGAGCAATCTATACTAGCGTGACTCAGGATACCATCATGGCCACCAGAAACTATCTATAACAGCAAAATATGGTACGTTGGGGAAAAAAAGTATTTAGTCAGCCACCAATTGTGCAAGTTCTCCCATTTAAAAAGATGAGAGAGGCCTGTAATTGATATAATAGGAAGACCACAACTATTAGAGTCAAAATGAGAAAGCAAACCCAGAAAATCTCCTTGTCTAATTTGGCAGAATTTATTTTGCAAATTATAGTGGAAAATAATAGTGATGAGCGAATATACTCGTTATTCGAGATTTCTCGAGCATGCTCGGGGGTCCTCCGAGTATTTTTTAGTGCTCGGAGATTTCGTTTTTCTTGTTGCAGATGAATGATTTACATCTGTTAGCCAGCATAAGTACATGTGGGGATTCCCTAGCCACCAGGCAACCCCCACATGTACTTATGCTGGCTAACAGATGTAAATCATTCAGTTGCGGCAAGAAATACTAAATCTCCAAGCACTAAAAAATACTCGTAGGACCCCTGAGCATGCTCGAGAAATCTCGAGTAATGAGTATATTCGCTCATCACTAGAAAATATTTGGTCATTAACAAAAGTTTCAATATTTTGTTATATATCCTTTGTCGGCAATGGCAGTGGTCAAATGTTGTCTATAAGTCTTAACAAGGTTGGCACACACTGTTGGTGGTATGTTGGCCCATTCCTTCATGCAGATCTCCTTTAGAGCAGTGATGTTTTGGGCCTGTTGCTGGGCAACATGGACTTTCAACTCCCTCCAAAGGTTTTCTATGGGATTCAGATCTGGAGACTGGCTAGACCACTCTAGGACCTTCATATGCTTCTTATGAAGCCATTCCTTTGTTGCCTTGGCGGTGTGCTTTGGATCATTATAATGCTGAAAGACCCATCCATGTTTCATCTTCAATGCCCTTGCTGATGGCAGGAGTTTTGCACTCAAAATCTCACGATACATGGCCCCATTCATTCTTTCATGTACATGGATCAGTTGTCCTGGTCCCTTTGCAGAGAAAAAGCTCCAAAGCATGATGTTGCCACCCCCATGCTACACAGTAGGTATGATGTTCGTTGGATGCAACTCAGCATTCAGTCTCCTCCAAGCATGACATGTTTTGTTTCTACCAAACAGTTCTACTTTGGTTTCATCAGACCATATGACAATCTCCCAATACTCTTCTGGATAATCCAAATGCTCTCTAGCAAACTTCAGACGGCACAGACATGTACTGGCTTAAGCAGGGGGACACGTCTGGCACTGCAAGATCTGAGTACCTGGCAGTGCAGTGTGTTACTGATGGTAGCCTTTGTAACGGTGGTACGAGCTCTATGCAGGTCTTTCACTAGGTCCGCCATGTGGTTCTGGGATTTTTGCTCACCGTTCTTGTGATTATTTTGACCAAGAACTAAACAAAAACTAATTTATACAAAATCTTTATTCCAGAACTAGGATAAACAAACCAACACAACCCCTTAAAAAACCCCTCTATATGAGACTGGGTTTACAGACTGGCCTGCATGTTCATGGGCAAAAAAGGGTGGGATACCCGTCCAAAATCTAATACCTGCACGTCCCTAGGGTACCCCCTGCCTATCTGCGGAGGTTGGCACCCTCTTGGACGCAATATGGTGCCCCCGCTCCTCGACGGCTGACCCTGTATGCCCTACGGGTCCCTAATAAATGTTCTTGGACACCAATGATTGTTCTTGGACACCACACACTTGCCCACACCTAGGGCCCAACCTTATGTGAACAAAAACAGAAGCCAGATGATATTTCACCAAAATGCCACAATAACAAAAACCAATATACTGCCTCAAAAGGCTCAATTAAATTACGTGTGGCACACCTAACCGTCTACTCTAAGCCTCCTTCACTGGCTATTACACCCTTGCGCGTCCCTGCCCGGACCGCCCTGCCTGACAGCGGAGGTTGGCACCCTCTTGACCGCAAAGTGGCGCCCCCGCTCCTCGGCGGCTGTCCCTCAAAAGCCCTAGGCAAATCCCTACAGAAAGATGAACCTGCTAGGAGAGAGTGCCTATGGGGCTGTACTTGTGGGCTACAATGGAAGCATAAGTATATGGCAATGTAAGCAAAATGCACAGTGAATTAACCCCGGTATCCATATGCCATATATCAACTTTGTTTGTAAATTATCACAAAGACAGAGGAGATACAATAATCTCTATATATTAAAGGCACATAAATACCATACCAATTTTATCTTAGAGTATACACATGGTGAAAGATCAAAAATAAATCATTAAAAAACCTGATACACTTATCTGTGCTCAGATCTCGCCTCTACGCGTTTCCCCCCCATGATATGGTTCCTCAGGAGGCACATGGGAAAAAGAACTGTGTGTTACAGCCACATCGGTGATATGCTGTGCCTGGTTGCAGGTGCAGGGATAACACTGACAAAAATATACTTATATAGCCCCCGCCCAAATGGCGGTATTAAGGGAGTTAGTTAGGACTTACGGATTACGGATTAGTGCACACTTCGTAATGCAGATGTCCAGATAGACGCCTCCGGACTGTATCTCCACGCTGCACATAGCGGCCACCATTCTTCCTATGTCATTATCGGCGTTCCTGTACTGCGCATGCGCCGTTTTCAGACCCTAGAGGTCTGTTGCACCCTTTCAAACAGCGCAGGCACTCAAAAAAACTCCATTTTGTTGTAGATCCGTTCTATCTCCCTCTTCGGTCATTGCTACTGTGCAGGCGCCATTGTCCCCCGCAGACAATGCAGAATATACAATGTACCGTATGTCAGGAGGGTAAGATTGAATGTAGTGCACCAAGACTTTTCTGCATAATCTCTAACGTGCACAAATACCAAAAAACACCTCCCAATTATATTGCTACATAATAGTCGTATGTTAGACCTAGTCGCTTAGAAATACCAGCTTATGTATAAATATGAATAACGGGGAGCAGTGCAAACCATACATGAACCCCCAATAGAGGGTATTTCTGGATTTGTCAACTCAGACCTGGACTCATTCTCAAGTGATCATAATTGAGCATCCCCATTAAACATAAACCCATCCCCCACCTGCAGTAATCTTATCCTAAAGCCCATTACTGGCGGATAGTTGGAGTTACAATCTTAAGTAACCTCCTATATTAAACACTGCAAACCATCTATTAGGTCTGCACAACCTCTCTACTCATGTCAGGGAAACGGGGAAGCCTGAATCAGTGAAAACAGTTCACACGAAGCAACTAAAAGTTAATCGTTCATTGAGTCCCCTAGGGACAACTGACTCCATTCTAAATATCCACTGGGTCTCTCTTTGTAGGATGACCTTGTCCCAGTCACCCCTTCTCCCATTTTGCTTAACCACCTCCAGGACACAAAAGGAGAGTACCCTATTGTCACCCTGGTGAACTTCCCAGATGTGGCGTGCTACGGGAGTATCCCTGCAGTTCTTAATGTCACCCAAGTGTTCCCCGATCCTCCTCCTCAGCTCTCTCTTGGTCTTCCCTATGTAATTTTTCAGACATCCGCAAGTGGCCATATATACCACACCCATGGTCCTGCAATTAGAGAAATCCCTGCAGAAAAATTGTTTACCATTAGATGCACTGGCAAAATTCTTGCAGGGAGCTATGAAATCACAGAACGAGCAATTTCCACACCTAAATGTGCCATTTACCCGTCTATCAAGCCAGATTCCCACTTGCTTTTCTCTTTTATAATGGCTATGTACAAGCCGATCTTTCAGAGAGCGTCCTTTCCGGAAGGTGATCTGGGGTCTACTTGGGATGACATCTGTCAGGGTTTCATCCATCTGTAGAATGCTCCAATGTCTTTTGAGGATACTGAACACCCGATTAGTTTGGTTATCATACGTCCCAATGATCCTCGGAGCATTCTCAGTTTCTATTTTTCGGTTGGTATACAAGAGGGACCGTCTATCCCTCCCCATAGCATTCTTAAAGGCTGGATCCAATACCTCATCCGGATAATCCCGATCTCTAAATCTCTCCCTTAGATCGTAAGCCTGTGCCCTGAAGGTGGCGGGACTGGAACAATTCCTCCGAGCCCTGAGGTACTGACCCCGCAGAATGCCCCTCTTCAGGGGAACCGGGTGATGGCTCTCCCACCGAAGAAGGGCATTGGTGGCAGTTGGTTTACGAAACAATCTTGTATCCAACATGCCATTGGCATTGATAGTAATTTTGACATCAAGGAAGGCCAGTTCACGCGTATCACTCTCTGATGTGAATCTTAGGCCAACCCTGTTACTATTCAATTCCTGTACAAAGCTGTTGAATTCCGTTTGTGTACCTCTCCATATGACCAGGACGTCGTCTATATATCGGTACCGTGCCGATATTTTATTGCTCCACCATCCCTCAATTTCGGGGAATACCACGGTTTCCTCCCACCAGCCCAGGAGGAGATTTGCATACGAGGATGCACAGGAACAACCCATCGCAGTCCCCCTGAGCTGGTGGAAGTACTTTCCGTCAGAAAGAAAATAATTGTGGGTTAGAACAAATTCCATCAACTCCACCACAAATCTATTGTGTCCTTCAAAGTAGATGGCCCTAGTTTTTAGATAGTACTCTAGTGATCTAAGGCCCTCTGTGTGTGGAATGCTGCTATATAGGGCCTCTACGTCAATCGAGCCCAAGATGGTACCCTGTTCCACCACAATGCCATCTATCTTTTGGAGTAAATCTGACGTGTCCCGCACATAGGAGGGTAAAGATGTTACAAACGGACGCAGGATATTATCTACATAAATGCCAACATTCTGACTCAATGAGCCAACACCCGAGACTATAGGACGTCCTCTTAGGGGCGAGAGACCTTTGTGGACCTTAGGGAGGGCGTAAAAAGTAGGAATCATGGGAGTACGAGGAACCAAGAACTTATGCTCATTATGAGAGATCAACCTGCCACTCAAACCTGCATCTAGGATGGAAACCAGCGACATGGTGTACTTATCAGTAGGGTCACTAGCAAGTCTGCCGTACGTCTCCTTATCATCAAGGATCAAATTACACATTCCTACATATTTTCGGTGGTCGAGGATGACCAAATTACCGCCTTTATCGGATGGCTTTACAATAATTTGATCATTTTTCTCAAGTGTCTCCAAAGCCTCCCATTCTTCACCACTCAAGTTTGGCGGTGTATTACCATTTTTTCGGCAAACTTTTTTAAGGTCATCCTCGACCACCTTAGGGTATGTGCACACGTTCAGGATTTCTTGCAGAAATTTCCTGAAGAAAACCGGAAATTTTCTGCAAGAAATCCGCATTTTTTTTTTTGCGTTTTTTTTCCGTTTTTTTCGCGTTTTTTTAGCATTCTGCAAGCGTAATTAGCTTGCAGAATGCTAAAGTTTTCCAAGCGATCTGTAGCATCGCTTGGAAAACTGACTGACAGGTTGGTCACACTTGTCAAACATAGCGTTTGACAAGTGTGACCAACTTTTTACTATAGATGCAGCTTATGCAGCATCTATAGTAAAAGATAGAATGTTTAAAAATAATAAAAAAAATAAAAAAATGCTTATACTCACCCAGACATCTCCTCAGCGGCGTCCGGCTCCTCTTCCTATAGCTGGTCTGTGCGCACAGGACCTTCCGTGACAATCACAGGACAGTGACGTCATCGGCAGGTCTTTCGCCGCACACCAGCTACAGGAACCGAACGGCAGCGTGCAGTGGAGGCGGGAAGACATCGAGGGTGAGTATAGGACTGTTTTTTATTTTAATTCTTATTTTTTTGACCACTTATATGGTGCCCAGTGCGTGGAGGAGAGTCTCCTCTCCTCCACCCTGGGTACCAACCGCACATAATCTGCTTACTTCCCGCATCGTGGGCACAGCCCCGTGCGGGAAGTAAGCAGATCAATGGACCCCTAGGTGTGCGGAATCCCCTGCAATTCCGCATTTTAATGAACATGTTGCTTTTTTTTCCGCGATGCGATTTTTTCGCGGAAAAAAAGGCTACATTTGCACAAAAAATGCGGAATACACTTAAAATAATAGGAGGCATATGTAAGCGTTTTTTTCGCGTTTTTATCACGTTTTTATAGCGAAAAAACGTGAAAAAAACGCGAAAAATACTGAACGTGTGCACATGGCCTTAAGAACATGTCAATATTGGTATAGTCACCAGGGGGGGGCATTTTGTTGCTCTTTAACTTAAGGTTAGTATGTGGACCTAAACCCTCCTCCCTCTCATTATCCTCCAGAAGACCCGTCAGGATGTTAACTCCTTCCAGATCCTCTTCGGATATACCAAGTTCTAGACATTGTTGTTTATCATGTAAAGAAAAAAACTTTTTCCATTTTAACTTACGACAGTACAGGTTTAGATCTTTCACCCATGAGAAGGTATTAAACAATGTTGTGGGGACAAATGTTAGTCCCTTTTTAAGTACACTCATCTCTCCAGACGACAGAGCATGGCTACTGAGATTCAGGATTTGATTATCATCATAACCGATTTTTACACTCGTTTCCTCAAATCGTACCCCCCAAGGGGTCTCTGTTCTAAAAAAGAGGAGGAGGGCATAGAGGTAGATAAAGACGAAGATGGTGCCATTTGCGCCAGGGATCTTGGGGGTATCCCAAAGCCACCAGCTCCATTTGTTGGACCACCATAACCCTGATCCTGATCCCTGCCACCTTGATACCTGTTTTTGTAATTTCTTGGTTTCTGCCATCTTCCTCTTCCCCTATATGGCGTAGAGCCCCCTCTCCCTCTTTGTCTCCAAAAACCACCCGCTCTCTCTGTGTCTGAGCCTTCTGCCTCCGAGGAAGAAACCTCTGAGGTTGTGTCCACACTTCCTGTAAAGTTATATGCCCTGTTAGTTCTAAACTCCTCGGAATCCCGCATAAACTGTGTATGCTTCCGATTTTTTAGCTGGTTCTGGTAACGTTCCACCGATATCTGCAGAGTGCTCTCTTTTTTATTAAATTCTGAGTCAGATTTGAACTGTAAAGTTTTTTCTATTAGTTCATTTAGTTGTTTAGAAGTGATCTCCAGAATCTTTTTCTCTTCCTCTAACAGCAATTTCATAAACCTAACAGACGAAGCTGTAGACTCCTCCTGCCAGGCTTTAAGCAAACAGGGGTTATTTACTCTTGGTGATGGAAAGATGTTTATCCGTAATCCCTTAGGAACAATACTATTTTTAATATAGTTCTCTAAGGCTTTTGTTTCCCACAGAGATTTTAGGTACCTCTTATAACACCCAGTAAGTTCCTTAAAAATGGAATATATAGATGGATTGGAGTCAGTACCCGTATATCCCGAGTCAACTGAAAACACACGATCCGCTTCACTAACCCAAGTTTCAGAACAGATAGGCCCTGACAGGAATCCGGCCATATTACAAAAACAATTGTATGAACCTTTATTAAATGATGACCCAAAATTAGTATTAAACAAGAACTAAACAAAAACTAATTTATACAAAATCTTTATTCCAGAACTAGGATAAACAAACCATCATTTAATAAAGGTTCATAAGATTATTTTGACCCCACGGGGTGAGATCTTGCGTGGAGCCCCAGATCAAGGGAGATTATCAGTGGTCTTGTATGTCTTCCATTTTCCTATTATTGCTCCCACAGTTGATTTCATCACACCAAGCTGCTTGCCTATTGCAGATTCAGTCTTCCCAGCCTGTTGCAGGGCTACAATTTTGTTTTTGCTGTCCTTCAATATCTTTTTGGTCTTCACCATAGTGGATTTTGAAGTGTGACTGTTTGAGGTTGTGGACAGGTGTCTTCTATACTGACAAGTTCAAACAGGTGCCATTACTACGGACAATGAGCGGAGGATAGAGGAGCCCCTTAAAGAAAAAGTTACAAGTCTGTGAGAGCCAGAAATATTTTTTTTAGGTGGCCAAATACTTATTTTTCACCATAATTTGCAAAATAAATCTTGCCAAATCAGACAAGGTTAGTTTCTGGATTTGTGTTCTCATTTTGGCTCTCATAGTTGTGGTCTACCTATGATGTCAATTACAGGCCTCTCTCATATTTTTAAGTGGGAGAACTTGCACAATTGGTGGCTGACTAAATACTTTTTTCCGCACTGTATATAGAAAACATCCCTTAATGCGTTTCCACTCTCTCGAGGTTCACCAGGAGTAAAATGATAATATAAATAATGAGAACTTAACTGTTGCTGCTTTATATAATGTTAGATGGAATGGTGTTCATAAGGTCCAAGATCTCCAAGGTCATTCCCCTCCAATTAAATGCATTGCACCCACAGCTGTTAGGGGCACATTTCAGCTGATTTAATCAGCTGACATGTGCCAAAAAAAGATGTGGACTCAGCACTAGAGTCCACATCAAAGTGGGAGACCCGACATGCGCTGTACATATTTGGACAATATCCCTATTTCAGCTGTTTTAGAAGTATCAGTGCTCAGAATGCTGAGCTTAGTATAGCCCCACCCAAATCACTGATTGGCAGATTCCTGTGGGCACTGTACATTGTCAGCAAGCTGTCAATCAATGGTGGGGACAGGGTTACACAAATCCTGACTGGCCTGCATGTGAGATCTAGTCTGCAGTGATAATCTCCAGCTGATAAAACACTAATTGTATTGAAACTACCACACAAAGCCGAGTAACTGACAAACACCTGGAATAAGGGTATCTACCCATATGACATACTGCTCCCATATTGTTCTCAGACTAGGGAACCTGCCATGTGAATAAATGCTATTTACCAGCAGATTTGAGGTTAATCTGCTGGTTAATATTATCAGTGGCATTAAAAGGGTTAAGATGTCTGAATGCTTCCAACAAGAATTGCAGCTATTAGAGGTAAATGCCAGCCATGTAACACAGCTGACATCTGCCGTGTTGAGCAGATTCAGCTCCTGTGCTTACTCCACTACTTATCCATTAATGGAGTGTTAAGGGGTTAAATTTGATTAAAAGTTGTTTTGTGTAAATTTAATAAAATATATAGTTTTGAATGATTCTGTGACATAATTGCCCATTCTATATGTAAAACCTTTGCTGCACTCCACCATCAGTAGATGATATAGAGAAAAGTTTGCTGCTAAATGTGACAAACCAACAAAAACGTAAAAGGCCATCTTATTCTTTACGCTGTTTCCTCTCAGGTCAGGCCACACAGTAGTTTTTTGTCAGAATATATTTTTTAAGGATATGATCAAGAATGTCATAATAAAGTAGATACAAGCTTTAGACTGGATGAACACATACATTTTTTTTTCTCAATATTTTTTCTTTTTAAGTTGCAAGTTGTTTAGGGTTTCGGTCTTTTAGTTGTTTTCCCACTGTATGGGGGAAAAAAGAAAAAAAACATGAAATATGTTATAATAAAAACACAAAAAAAGTGATACATCCTTTTTCAAGGACTTCAATACTATGATATGGTGAAAAAATGTCTAATACACTCCAACTACTGATTATTTCTCTTCAAATACAGTTCTGATGAGGGGCGACATTAGAGCTGCAGAAAAACTACTGTGATGCCCCAGGGTCCTGGTCATTACAGTGACATTGCTATCCTCATAGGGAGAGTGATGTTACGCTTGGAGGCAAGGAAGGATAATTCTCACTAGGCAAACACAAACATGCAACATGTTCACACTCCAGGCCACAAGGGGGAGCTTTTGATCCTATTCCTAGGTGACTCCCCTATATATATTGTGTTTTGGAGGGAAAGTCAGTCAGTTCCTGTCAGAGAGACACAGGGAAAAGAAGCAGAGGGGCCGTGCAGCCATGAGAAAGTGCTGCAGCTCCTGGAGAGATATAATACCGAAAGCAGAACAGATTACAGCGAGCGTGTAGGACACTGAAGCACGGGAGAGTGACATCAGGGGAGGATAGCTGCGAATGAGCGATCCACCTCTGAAACGCAGATAACCGGTAGCCGGAACAACGAGGTTCTAAGGGACTCTAAGTCTTACAGCAGAGACCGGCAGGACAGCTGAACTACAAGTTACATGTTCACCTCAATACCCAGGAGGCACAGTGACACATAGAGCCTGGGTCGTGATAGAGACCCTGTAAAAAGGCTTGAGTCACCTGTGTTTGTGTCCTATCGTATATGGAGGACAGAGAAGAACTGTAAGGACCTTATCAGAAGCCATAGGCAGTAAGGGACTACGACACCACCGCGCTAGAGGAAAGCTTTTAACTCCACCTGGATAAGGGGACTCCCAACTTGCCTCCAAGCCGGCCGGACTCTGCCTATCCTGTGATCTAATGCCCTGGACTGTGGCTGCCTGAAGTCTTCAGTAAACCAGGTAAAGAGACTGCAAACCTGTGTCCTCATTCCTTACTGCACCCTTCACCATCCTCCATCTACACATCGGGAGCCCTGGGGATATACTTCACCTGTGGGAAGTTATACCATCTAGCTGCCATAACATCACCCCAGAGGACCCCTTAAAGCAGTGTCGGTCCCCACTGACCGAATACCACAGGTGTTGTCATGAACATAAACTATAATCAATACCCCTTTTACATGGGCGCCCAGGGCCATGGACCGGGTCGCCACCGTGACATCCCCCTGTGAACACCGGACCCGGTACCACATACCCCATGACCCTGGCGGCCGACTGACTACAGTCTGTCTAGAACGTGTTCTAACGAATGAGCAATAAGGTGATCAATAGTCTGTGATGCCCAAGGTTCAAAGATCACTGTGGTTTGGTCCTGATTAGGGAGGTTTAGAAACCTTGAAATGTGCTGATAATAAACCGCGTTCATGCTTCACCTTTGTTTCTCTGAACCACTAATTGGACTGCGTCACCAATTCTGGACTGAAGGATTCTGGGTAACAGACATTGCCAAGTACCAAAAAGCTGAGTTCACGCTGGAATGATACAGTAATGAAGGCATGGTAGGTGGTGTCTTGGAGACCACAACCTTGAGGAACTATACCACAGTGTGACTGGACACAAATAAGATTGCCTCTATGTTTTATTAATATAACCCCTTCACCACCTTGGGATTTTCCATCTTTGTATTTTGTTTTTTGCCTCCCTTTTTCCCTAGAGTCATACCTTTTTTGATTTTTCCATCAATATGGCTGTGTGAGGGCTTGTTTTTTTCAAGACGAGTTGTACTTTTAAAGACACCATTTATTTTACCATCTAGTGTACTGGAAAATGGGAAAAATCCAAGTGCTCTGAAATTGTAAAAAAAAGTGCAATTCTACAATTGTTTTCTGGATTTTTTTTTTACTATGGTCACTAAATTCTAAAATTGACCTGTCATTATGATTTTCCAGGTTAATACAAGTCTGTGGATACCAAACATGTATGGGTTCTTTTTTATTTAAGTGGTGAAAGAGAAATCCAACATTTTTTTTAAATGGCACCATTTTCCGAGACCTGTATCCATTTTTCAGGATATGGGGCTGGCTGAGGGCATATTTTTTTGCATGCCAAGCTGACGTTTAATTAATAACATGTTTTGTAGATGCGATGTTTTAATCGCTTGTTACTGCATTTTATTGCAATGTTGTGGCGAACAAAAAAAATGAAGTTCTAGTGTTTTGGGTTTTCTTGTTACGCTGTTTACCCATCAAATTAATATTTTCATATTTTGATAGATTGGGCGTATCTGAATTTGGTGATTTCTAAATATATGTATTTTTTATTTTTTTTATTTTTTATTTTTAATGGGTTACAAGGAGGGTGATTTGAACTTTTATATTTTATATTTTTATTTTTTTTATATTTTAAAAACATATATTTTTTTTATTTGCTTCAATAGTCTCCATGGGATCGGATAACACAGGGGACCAATGTTATTTTTGGGACAGTGCTGATCATCGTTTTTTACTCATACTGATTCACAATGAGATAAAAGCATGCTGCGATTTGTAGAGCAAATCGGATGTCACACACCCATTAGGCTTTTTTCACTTGCCGTGTTTTTTGCGGCCTGTTTTTGCGGGCTTTTTTGCGGGCTGTATTGCCGTAATTTTCACAGTCTGCCACAAAAATGGGTAGCAAAAATTTTCTCGGATCACCGTTTTTCTGGTTTGGAATAGGTCCATCTCGTGTTTCTGTAGGCCTTCGAAGTGATAAACAGAAAGTACATGGGAGTCTAAAAATACGTCGTTCCACAAATACGGTCTTCACGGTGTACCGCAAAATCAACACACTGGGCAAGCTTCCATTGTTTTTTGTGGCCCCATTAATTTCAATGGGGGCCGTGTCAGTAAGCAGGCTCGATTTTTTCCATGGCCGTTAATACGGCCCTCATGGCCATGCGGTGAACAGCACTCTGACCAATTTTTACGGCCAATTTTTGCTTCCCCATATAAATCTATTGGGGCCACATAAACGGCCCGCAAAAACACAGCAAGTGTAAAAGAAGCTTACAAGTGGAAAATCAGACTGCATTCGTTTGACATCTGAGTGCAGTTCGATTTCCGAGAACTCACAGAATAAAGAAGATGGAGACATTTTGTTTTCCATTTTCTTCTCACCTGTGATATGATTCTCTCATCCAAGGGAATCAGGTCACACTAAGCTGACACTCTGAGCAAAATCGGCTTAACATAATTGATCCAATTCTCTTGCGTGAGAGAATTTATGATAGGCTGGGGTCACACTTGCATTAAACTTGCACGAGTTTCACATCTCATTACCCGGCACTGCCACCGCCACTCGGACTGGAGCGCTCAGCTGCATAGAAATACATGCAGCCGCACACTCCGGTCCTGAGTGCTGGTGGCAGTACCGGGTATTGAGAGATGTGAGACTCGTGCAAGTTTCTCACAAGTGTGACCTCGGCCATAGAGTGACCCCAGCCTCAATGACAGGTTCTCTTTAATTGCGAGATTATGTAGAATCATGCCTTGTTTGACAAAAGGAAAGGTAACACCCAGTTGTCAGTATACTTAGAAATATTCAGGAAGAACAGTACAATTGCAGGATTAAGAGACCATATGCTCCAGAATTTTCATTTCTTGGGGATTTTAAATGGTTACAAGTCAGAAATTTCAGAATTGGTGAGAGGTCCTCTTTATAATCTTTAATTACAATTAGTGATGAGCGAATGTGCTCGCCACTACTCGTTACTCGTCTGAGTATCAGTATGCTCGGTGTACTCGGCGAGCAGCGAGCATTTCTGGGATTATTCTGGGATAATCATCCGCACCGTATCAGGCTGAGCCAGACGCTGGGATCGACATCTCCACTGAGCAGGCTCCACTGCGGCTGGAGAATGGGAGACCGCAGCAGAGGTGGTTTGAGATTTTCCCTGTGCAGAGGCGGGAACTTGACCCCTAACAGACAGACAGTCTAGGTCCTGGTATACGAGAGATGCCTTAATGTGGCTACCAGATACACATGAATTGGCCAATTTATGTGCTAAACGCTCTCGTTTTTTCATATTTCTAATGCAGTAATGCAGTTCAATTTTCATGTTTGCATGTTTTGGCGCTGCAGTGTGCTGCCTTGTTTATTTGACTGTATACGAGTTGGTGACTCTAGGTTCAGCATCTGTTCACACTTATTCTATGTTTGGAAGTGACGGTCAGTTTTTTTAAATTTGGTTATTTTTTAAAGACTCTGCCGATCACCCCAAACAGGCCATTTGCAGCACCTGTCATGCTCGCATCAGCAGGGGTAGCAAAACAACCAGCCTGACCACCACCAGCACGATCAGGCACATGGCAGCAAAGCACCCGACTTTGTGGGCCGAATCCCAGGCTCCAGGACCACTGTCTGCTGGTCACACCACTGCTTCTTCCACTATTTTGCATAGAAGCCAATCCCCAGTACACCATGCATGTGAAGATGCCTCTAGCCCTGCACCGGTTGTTGCCCTCAGTCAAGCAGCACCGTCATCAAACCCGTCCACGTCCTTGTCCTAGCACAGCCTTCAGTTGTCTATACCCCAGTCTTTGGAACGTAAGCGGCAATACCCAGCCAATGCCCCACAGGCCACAGTCCTAAATTCTAACATTTCTCTTCTGCTTAAGCTCGAAATGTTGCCTTTTAGGCTAGTTGAGATGAAAGCTTTCTGCAACCTGATGGCGGCCATCCTAAGGTACTCGGTCCCCAGTCGCCACTATTTCTCCCGGTGTGCCGTACCGGCATTACACCAGCAGGTGTCCCACAACATTACCTGTGCCTTCAGCATTACTGTTAGAGGAAAAGTCCAGCTAAACACGGACACATGGACAAGTGCTTGTGGGCAGAGACGGTACATCTCACTGATGGCACACTGGGTTAACATAGTGGAAGCTGGGACCCAGTTGGACCTTGGGATGGAACAAATCCTCCCCATGCCGGGGATTGCTGGCCCTACATCAATTAGGGTTGTCCCCACAGTCTACAGCTCCTGCACCTCCTCCTCCTCCTCTTCATCCTCCATCTCTGAAATCAACACATCAGTCAGAAGCTGGAAGCACTGCAGCACTGCCTCAGCCAAGCGGCAACAGGCTGTGCTGAAGCTTATCTGCATAGGTGACAAACCGCACAATGCAGAAGAGTTGTGGACAGACCTGAAAAAGCAGTCAGATATTTCGATGACACTGCTGAACATACAGCCAGGCATGGTTGTGTGTGACAATGGCCGTAACCTGGTGGCAGCTCTGAGGCAAGGTGAGCTCACACACCTACTTTTCTTGGCCCATGTTCTTAACCTCATGGTTCAACATTTTCTGAAAAGCTACCCGGAGCTGCCGGATCTGCTAGTGAAAGTACGCCGTCTGTCTGCCCATTTTAGAAAGTCAGCTACAGCTTCAGCTGCCCGTGCCGTGCTTCAGCAGCGTTTGCAGCTTCCAGCTCACCGACTGGTGTGTGATGTCCCCACGCACTGGAACTCTACGCTGCATATGTTGGAAGGGATGTGTGAGCAGAAGAGGGCAGTTGTTGACTACCAACATCAACAAGGCCATCACTATTCAGTTCAGACTCCACACAAAAGACCTCAGGAGTGGACATGGATGTCAGACATATGTACCATCCTCCAAAACTTTGATGACTGCACCAAGATGGTTGTCAGGACTCTGAACATTTTTTACCTTTTGTGCATTACTGCTCTTTTCCAAGATGGCATATTTGGTCTCATGTGCACTGTGTCTTCCTGCTATAAAACTCCATCCCAGCCTTCAGTCTGTGCTAGAGTATTCTGCCTTGCATCCAGCTCCTGACCTCTGATTACTCCCTGTCTATATACCTGCTCCTGTGAACCTGTGTGGTGATCCTGCTACTCTGCTCTGAGTTCCTGCTGCTTACACCAGTTTCCAGTAATCCTCCTTCATCTGCTGCTCGTGTTTACTTCTATCTGCATTTGCTGGACATGTAAGCTGTTTCTGATCTGCAAGAACCTGAGACTATTAACCAGGCCTCCCTGGTTGAGCTAAGATATGATTTGAACTGCCTTATAAGCTTATCTATCTGTGTTTGGACTAAGACAAGGATTTATTTGTGTCAAGTATCCTCAAAAATAACTGTGCTTCATAGACTTTCTGCTTGATTGCATTTTCCTCTGAAGTTTCCTTTAGACTGCTAAGCTGCGTTTATTATTTGCACCAAGTGTTGTGGACTTGAGTTTCTCTCTGAACCTGTTTGAATCACCGTGTAATAATATAGACTTTACCACTTATAAAACTGTGTCCTGTAGTTGTCTTGTTCCACTCCTGAGTTATCCCCTATAATTATTACAATGGTGAGCGGCGATGACACCATAATTAGCATCACCATCCCACTTCTCAGCATTCTGAAAACCTCTCTGCTCGCAATTAAAGAGGATGCATTGTTGGCAGAGCGTGAGGACATGGAACAAGCAACCATACAGAGGGATTACACTCAGCCCATCCTCATGCCTTCTCAACGTGGATTGGTAGGCAATGAGGAGGAGGAGGAGGAAGAACAGGAGCTACTTTCATGCGCTATAGATGCTACTACAAGCACAGCTGTCATACCGTCTGTTCAGCTTGGATGGCCTGAGGACAGGGAGGAGGAGGATGAGGAGGAAGACAGCATGGTCAGCCGTCCTGTTGGTGAAGACTAGTGTTGAGCATTCCGATACCGCAAGTATCGGGTATCGGCCGATACTAGCGGTATCGGAATTCCGATACCGGGATTCCGATACTTGCCGCGTATCGGATACCGGAATCGGAAGTTCCCAGATTCAAAATGCAGAAATTCAGCCAATGAGAATGATTTCAAGTGTGGGCACATCCTGTTCAGCATGGAGGGCATGAAACTACTGGCATGGCTGTGATTGGCTGCTGAAATGATGTCATGATGCAGTTTAAAAGTCGCTGGCGCCATTTTGCGATCACTCTGCTGTGAATTCAGTTAGTGACAGGACGCTGTTTGCTGACTGAGGGACAGTTTAGAGATAGCGATTTGCTTCTTTGTGCTTTCCAAAGGCTAATTTAGCAACCGCTGTGTTCACCTACTATTCACCTTCCTTTTGCCTTGTAGCGCTGTTTTCACAGCGATCTGCAAGGTCTCTCTGTGTGTGTGTGTGTGAGTGCAGCCCACTCTCTAGTCTGAGTGCAGCCACATAGGCCATCCATAGCTGGTTGTATTCAGTTCAGGGAGGGTGGTTCATTGCCTCATACTGTCCTTTTTTTTTTTTTTTTTGAAGTAGTGCAGGCTGCTGCACATTTTTTCCAAAAATTCCTATTAGTGTCTTTCCACCCGTCTCCAGCTAATTTGTGGAAAAACACTACATAGGATAAAGTAGAGGAGGGTTTTTGGGCCTTGCAGCGCCGTTTACGGCTGTCTGCACGGTCTCCGTGTGACTGCAGCTCGCCCTGTAATCTGTGAGCAGCTATAGCCTGGTTGTCTCCAGCTCAGGGTTTTTCACTGCGTCATACCGCCAAATCAATTTTCTTTTTTTTCAAAGTAGTGTAGTCTGCTGCTAATTTATTTTAAAAAATCCTATTAGTGTCTTTCCACCCGTCTCCAGCTAATTTGTGGAAAAACACTACATAGGATAAAGTAGAGGAGGGTTTTTGGGCCTTGCAGCGCCGTTTACGGCTGTCTGCACGGTCTCCGTGTGACTGCAGCTCGCCCTGTAGTCTGTGAGCAGCCGTAGCCTGGTTGTCTGCAGCTCAGGGTTTTTCACTGCGTCATACCGCCAAATCAATTTTCTTTTTTTTCAAAGTAGTGTAGTCTGCTGCTAATTTATTTTAAAAAATCCTATTAGTGTCTTTCCACCCGTCTCCAGCTAATTTGTGGAAAAACACTACATAGGATAAAGTAGAGGAGGGTTTTTGGGCCTTGCAGCGCCGTTTACGGCTGTCTGCACGGTCTCCGTGTGATTGCAGCTCTATCCGTTGTCAGTTCAGCCCCAAAAAAATAAATAAATAATAAAGTTCACCAAACACACCAGTTACACACCACTTTACATTTGTGTAGGCCACATTAGCTCATATTCAAGTCTAGTCCACACTTTAGAAAATTAGTGTGTCTTATACCTGTTAGGAGGAGTTGCTCAGGAATAAGCACACAAAGCCGTTAGTACTTTTCTGCTTATCTTTATCAGTCAACCAAGATGAAGAAGGCAGTGAGTAAGGCACGTGGGCGTGGGCGTGGGCGCGGAGCAGGGAGGGGACGTGGGGATTCTGTGCCTGCTGCGGGCACCGGTGAGTCATCAGCACCCACTTTCACAAGGGAACAGTCGTTCATGCGCAGCTTTGTCGCCGAGCGCCGTACACCGCTGCTGCGTGAAGACCAAATTGAAGCCGTTGTGGGATGGATGGCAGCTAATGCATCAACTTCCATTAGTGCCACATCCTCTCAGACACAGAGCACTGGAGAGCAGCCATCTGTCTCTTCACCACCTGCAAAATTGCCCAGGCAGACAGAGATCCCAGGACAGGAGCAGTCTCTACTTCTGTTCTCTGAATCATCTCTTGGCTTGGAAACAGGGGGCCAGCCAAGCAGCATTGGAGAAATGGAAGAAGAGGCAGGGTGCAGTGATGCCCAACCGCTTTTTCTGTCTTCCTCTGAAGAGGCGGGTGGGCCAGTGGCTCCGGTCACCACCTCGCAGGCCGCATCAGCTGATGATGACACTCAGGTGCCACTTACTGGTGCGTGCTCTGCTGCTGAGACTACCCAGGAGGAGCAGTTGGGGGCAGAGGGTAGTGTAGATGATGAGGTCCTTGACCCATCTTGGCGTCAGGGACAGGAAGGTGGTGGGAGCAGCTCTGAGGAAGAGATTCCCCGTACGGCCCAAAGAGGGAGAGGGAGGGGGAAGACTGCGGATCCTGCAGCCTCCGCTTTGGCACCCGTAAGGAGCATGTCTCTTCCAAAAGTCAAAAGGGGGGCTCCCAAGACTTGCAGTGCCTGGTCCTTTTTTGACCCAGTTGCAGATGACATTTGCTATGTCAGATGCAAGGTGTGTCATCAAAAAATCAAAAGAGGTCAAAAAGTCGCCAACCTCAATACCTCCAACATGTGGAAACATGTGCGCAACAGGCACCCGGCGGAGTTAGACAAACACACTGAAGAGCTAGGCCAACCAACAGCGGCAGCTACCACCTCTTCAGCTCGTGTTGCCTCTTCCTCTAGCTCACACGCAGCTGGTTCGGCTTCCTCCCAGGATCGCCGTGGAAGAACCTCTGGCCCTGTTGTCCAGAGACCCGCTGTCATTCCACCCGCAGCACCACTTTCCCAGTCATCCACACACTCCCAGCCCAGTCTACAGCCATCGGTAGTACAGGCATGGGAGAAAAGGCGGCCTTTCTCGTCAAACCACCCACGAGCACAGGCTCTGACTGCAGGCATTGCCAAACTTCTGTCACTGGAAATGCTGTCATTCAGGCTGGTGGAGACTGACAGCTTCCGTGACTTGATGTCATTGGCAGTCCCACAGTACAATGTGCCCAGCCGCTTTTACTTCAGCAGGCAAGCCGTCCCTGCCCTGCACAAGCATGTGGAGGGACACATAAAACACGCGCTACTGAACGCCGTCAGTAGCAAGGTCCACCTCACCACCGATGCGTGGACCAGTCAACATGGACAGGGGCGATACCTTTCCCTCACTGCCCATTGGGTTAATGTAGTTGAGCCGGGTACAGACCGTGCGAGTGGCGCAGGACGTGTCCTGCCCACTCCAAGGATTGCAGGAATCCATTCTGTACGCATTGACTCCTCCTCTTACACCAGTTCCTCAGAATCATCGCTGCAGGAGCCGTCACAGTCCACCTCCACATGGACCCGTGATGAACGTGTACCTGTTACGACCGACATGAGCACAGCCGTGGCCAAACGTCAACAGGCCGTCTTGAAATTAATTTTTTTGGGGAATCGTAGCCACACAGCGCAGGAGCTCTGGAATGCCATCAAGCAGGAGAGCGATGTGTGGTTTGAGCCAGCGAATCTCCAGCCAGGCATGGTAGTGTGTGATAATGGCCGAAATCTGGTGGCAGCCCTGGGCCTCGGCAACCTCACTCACATCCCATGTCTGGCACATGTGCTCAATTTGGTCGTGCAGAGTTTTTTGAGGGACTATCCGGATCTTGATGCACTGCTGCACAAGGTCCGCCTAGAGTGTGCTCACTTGCGGCGTTCCAGCACGGCAAAAGCGCGCATTGCGGCTCTGCAGCGCCGACACCGCCTGCCGGAACATCGCATCATATGTGACCTACCTACCAGGTGGAATTCCACGTTACATATGTTGGAGCGGTTGTGTGAGCAGCAGCAAGCTGTAATGGAGTACCAGCTGTATCAGGCGCAAAAAAGTCGCAGTCAGCGCCGTACAGACTTCACAACCACAGAGTGGGCCACTATGAAGGATGTCTGCCAGGTTTTGCGTCCCTTTGATTATTCCACGCGGATGGCGAGTGCAGATGATGCACTAGTCAGCATGACTGTCCCCCTTATCTGCCTGCTTGAAAAATCACTGCAAGCGCTAAGGGATGATGTTGTGGAAGAGGTGGAGGATGAGGATTCACCACTTCCATCATCTTCTGGACAGTCAGCGCCACGTGGTTCCTCACAAACGCGTAGGCAGGGGACAGTTTGTGAGGAGGATGAGGAGGAGTCAATGGAGGAGGAAGACATCCGTCCAGAGGAGGGAGTTACACAATTGTCCAGTACTCAGTGTGTACAGCGAGGGTGGGGTGATGACGAGCGGGCAGAGATCACGCCTCCAGCTGGGGACAGCGTTTCTTGGGCAGTTGGCAGTCTGCAGCACATGGTGGATTACATGCTGCAGTGCCTGAGAAACGACCGCCGCATCGACCACATTCTCAACATGTCTGATTATTGGGTGTTCACCCTCCTCGATCCTCGCTACCGGGACAACGTAGAAAGCCTCATCACACCGTTGAACCGGGAGCGAAAAATGCGGGAGTACCAAGACACACTGGTCAGTTCCATCATCTTCTCCATTCCAACTGAGAGAAGTGCTGCTACTGCATTCCAAAGCAGCTCAGTGCGTCCAGGCAGTGGTGGAGGCTCTGCACAAAGAGGGAGCAGAAGCAGTGCCTCTGCCCAAGGCAAGACCAGTATGGCCCAACTGTGGCACAGTTTTGTGTGCCCCCCACAAAAGTCTACACCATCACAGACGGCTCCAGTCAGCAGGAGGCAACGGTTCCGTCAGATGGTGACAGACTACATGTCTTGCCCTCTTGCTGTACTCCCAGACGGCTCTTCCCCTTTCAAGTTTTGGGTCTCAAAGCTGGATACATGGCCAGAGCTAAGCCAGTATGCATTGGAGGTGCTGTCTTGCCCTGCGGCCAGTGTATTATCGGAACGTGTCTTTAGTGCTGCAGGTGGTGTACTAACTGACCGTCGCATGCGACTATCCTCCGATAACGTTGACCGGCTTACTTTTCTGAAAATGAACAAGGCCTGGATCTCGCAGGAATTTGCCACTCCTCCTCCTGATTAAATAATTAGGTCACTGTATACGTTATCCAGGTCTCCTGTTGTGTTCATCTTTCTACCACCTGAACTTAAATTCCTGGGCTCCAACACCGCCAGTTGAGGCTCAGACGTGCCGTCTGCACAGTCAAAACATACGACCCAGTGTTATTGGGTTTCAGTAACGTCAGCTGATCCCCAGCTGTGTAGCCGGCAATGTGTCATGCGACCGCCACGCTGACACAACAACTGAAATGTAAGGGAATCTGTCCCCCCCCCCCAAGGCGTTTGTTACTGAAAGAGCCACCTTGTGCAGCAGTAATGCTGCACAAGGAAAAAGGTAGCTATTTTGGTTTTGCTCCTTGCACACGCAAAACTTAACACTTATAAAATGTGTCCACTGATACCGTAAAACCGTCCCGGAGGTGGGACTTTCCTTCGTAATAGGACGCAGCACAGCCGTCATTCCTACCCCCCCGGCGCCGCGCCCCGGCTCCTCAGCGTTGTTTGATTCCGTCCCGGAGCCTGCGCTGTTATGTTATCCCGTGGCCAGGCACACTTAGCGCTGCCCGTCTTCTGGCATCATTTGGTGTCAGGCTGGCTGCGCCTGTGCGGCCACGCTGGCCGAGAGCCCGCCTCGCAGTGTCTTCTGATTTAATCCCACTGGGGGCCTGGGATCTATGGACATGCGCAGTGCATATCTGAACCTCCACCTCTCACTCATCTCCCTATGGCTTCTTCAGACTGTTTGGTGTCAGCTGGTCCCTAATAGCATGCCACGGCCGTGACACCGCACAGTCTGAAAAAGAAGCCGTAGGGAGGGGAGTGAGAGGCGAGGATATGCACTGCGCATGGCCATGGATCCCAGGCCCCCAGTGGGATTACATCAGAAGACACTGCGAGGCGGGCTCTCGGCCAGCGCGGCCGCACAGGCGCAGCCAGCCTGACACCAAATGATGTCAGAAGATGGGCAGCGCTAAGTGTGCCTGGCCACGGGATAACATAACAGCGCAGGCTCCGGGACGGAATCAAACAACGCTGAGGAGCCGGGGCACGGCGGCGGGGGGGTAGTAATGATGGCTGTGCTGCGTCATATTACGAAGGAAAGTCCCACCTCCGGGACGGTTTCACGGCTTCAGGGGACACATTTTATAAGTGTTTAGTTCTGTGTTTGCAAGGAGCATGATGAAAAGAGCCACCTTTTCCTTTTGCATCTTTTGTGCTGCACAAGCTGGCTCTTTCAGCTACAAACGCCTTGGGGGGGGGGTTAAAGGTTCCCTTTCGACTTTCTCAGGCTTCGGCCTACATTGTGTTCCTCTGCTTTTCCACCTGCCCCTGGGCTCCAACACCGCTAGTTGCCGTCCAGAAGTGCTGTACGCACAGTCAACAGTCGCTCCTCTGTTATTGGGGTTCAGTAACGTCAGCTGTTCCCCTGCTGTGTGTGTGGCAATCCCTCCTACCTCCTCCAACCTCCTCCTCCTCCACCTGTCCCTGGGCTCCAACACCGCCAGTTGCCGTCCAGAAGTGCTGTACGCACAGTCAACAGTCCCTCCTCTGTTATTGGGGTTCAGTAACGTCAGCTGTTCCCCTGCTGTGTGTGTGGCAATCCCTCCTACCTCCTCCAACCTCCTCCAACCTCCTCCTCCTCCACCTGTCCCTGGGCTCCAACACCGCCAGTTGCCGTCCAGAAGTGCTGTACGCACAGTCAACAGTCCCTCCTCTGTTATTGGGGTTCAGTAACGTCAGCTGTTCCCCTGCTGTGTGTGTGGCAATCCCTCCTACCTCCTCCAACCTCCTCCAACCTCCTCCTCCTCCACCTGTCCCTGGGCTCCAACACCGCCAGTTGCCGTCCAGAAGTGCTGTACGCACAGTCAACAGTCCCTCCTCTGTTATTGGGGTTCAGTAACGTCAGCTGTTCCCCTGCTGTGTGTGTGGCAATCCCTCCTACCTCCTCCAACCTCCTCCTCCTCCACCTGTCCCTGGGCTCCAACACCGCCAGTTGCCGTCCAGAAGTGCTGTACGCACAGTCAACAGTCCCTCCTCTGTTATTGGGGTTCAGTAACGTCAGCTGTTCCCCTGCTGTGTGTGTGGCAATCCCTCCTACCTCCTCCAACCTCCTCCAACCTCCTCCTCCTCCACCTGTCCCTGGGCTCCAACACCGCCAGTTGCCGTCCAGAAGTGCTGTACGCACAGTCAACAGTCCCTCCTCTGTTATTGGGGTTCAGTAACGTCAGCTGTTCCCCTGCTGTGTGTGTGTGGCAATCCCTCCTACCTCCTCCAACCTCCTCCTCCTCCACCTGTCCCTGGGCTCCAACACCGCCAGTTGCCGTCCAGAAGTGCTGTACGCACAGTCAACAGTCCCTCCTCTGTTATTGGGGTTCAGTAACGTCAGCTGTTCCCCTGCTGTGTGTGTGGCAATCCCTCCTACCTCCTCCAACCTCCTCCTCCTCCACCTGTCCCTGGGCTCCAACACCGCCAGTTGCCGTCCAGAAGTGCTGTACGCACAGTCAACAGTCCCTCCTCTGTTATTGGGGTTCAGTAACGTCAGCTGTTCCCCTGCTGTGTGTGTGGCAATCCCTCCTACCTCCTCCAACCTCCTCCAACCTCCTCCTCCTCCACCTGTCCCTGGGCTCCAACACCGCCAGTTGCCGTCCAGAAGTGCTGTACGCACAGTCAACAGTCCCTCCTCTGTTATTGGGGTTCAGTAACGTCAGCTGTTCCCCTGCTGTGTGTGTGTGGCAATCCCTCCTACCTCCTCCAACCTCCTCCTCCTCCACCTGTCCCTGGGCTCCAACACCGCCAGTTGCCGTCCAGAAGTGCTGTACGCACAGTCAACAGTCCCTCCTCTGTTATTGGGGTTCAGTAACGTCAGCTGTTCCCCTGCTGTGTGTGTGGCAATCCCTCCTACCTCCTCCAACCTCCTCCAACCTCCTCCTCCTCCACCTGTCCCTGGGCTCCAACACCGCCAGTTGCCGTCCAGAAGTGCTGTACGCACAGTCAACAGTCCCTCCTCTGTTATTGGGGTTCAGTAACGTCAGCTGTTCCCCTGCTGTGTGTGTGGCAATCCCTCCTACCTCCTCCAACCTCCTCCAACCTCCTCCTCCTCCACCTGTCCCTGGGCTCCAACACCGCCAGTTGCCGTCCAGAAGTGCTGTACGCACAGTCAACAGTCCCTCCTCTGTTATTGGGGTTCAGTAACGTCAGCTGTTCCCCTGCTGTGTGTGTGTGGCAATCCCTCCTACCTCCTCCAACCTCCTCCTCCTCCACCTGTCCCTGGGCTCCAACACCGCCAGTTGCCGTCCAGAAGTGCTGTACGCACAGTCAACAGTCCCTCCTCTGTTATTGGGGTTCAGTAACGTCAGCTGTTCCCCTGCTGTGTGTGTGGCAATCCCTCCTACCTCCTCCAACCTCCTCCAACCTCCTCCTCCTCCACCTGTCCCTGGGCTCCAACACCGCCAGTTGCCGTCCAGAAGTGCTGTACGCACAGTCAACAGTCCCTCCTCTGTTATTGGGGTTCAGTAACGTCAGCTGTTCCCCTGCTGTGTGTGTGGCAATCCCTCCTACCTCCTCCAACCTCCTCCAACCTCCTCCTCCTCCACCTGTCCCTGGGCTCCAACACCGCCAGTTGCCGTCCAGAAGTGCTGTACGCACAGTCAACAGTCCCTCCTCTGTTATTGGGGTTCAGTAACGTCAGCTGTTCCCCTGCTGTGTGTGTGGCAATCCCTCCTACCTCCTCCAACCTCCTCCTCCTCCACCTGTCCCTGGGCTCCAACACCGCCAGTTGCCGTCCAGAAGTGCTGTACGCACAGAGCCAAACACCTCGCCTATGTGTTAGTGGGGTTCAGCACCGCCAGCTGTTCCCCTGCTGTGTATACGGCAACGTGTACTGCGACCACCACGCAGGCACAACAAGTTAAATTTAAGGGAACCTGTCCCCCCCCCCCATGCGTTTGTTACTGAAGGAGCCACCTTGTGCAGCAGTAATGATGCAAAGGGAAAAAGTGCCTCTTTTCGTGGTGCTCCTTGCATATGCTGAACCTAACACTTATGAAATGTGTCCCCTCACAGCGTTCAACCGTCCGGTAGGTGGAACTTTCCTTTGTCATGTGACGCAGCACAGCCGTCATTTTTACCCCCTTGTCGCCGTGCGCCGCCTCCTCAGCGTTGTTTGAATCTGTCCCGGAGCCTGCGCTGTTAGGTTACCCCTTGGCCATGCACACATTTTGCGCTGCCCGTCTTCTGACATCATTTGCTGTCAGGCTGGCTGCGCCTGTGCGGGTGCGCTGTCCGAGATTCAGCCTCGCGGTGTCGTCTAATGTAATCCCACCGCGGGCCTGGGATCCGTGTCCATGCGCAGTGCATATCCTCGCCTCTCACTCCCCTCCCTACGGCTTCTAAAGACTGTTCGGTGTCAGCTGGTCCCTAATAGCATGCCACGGCCGTGACACCGCACAGTCTTTAGAAGCCGTAGGGAGGGGAGTGAGAGGCGAGGATATGCACTGCGCATGGACACGGATCCCAGGCCCGCGGTGGGATTACATTAGACGACACCGCGAGGCTGAATCTCGGACAGCGCACCCGCACAGGCGCAGCCAGCCTGACAGCAAATGATGTCAGAAGACGGGCAGCGCAAAATGTGTGCATGGCCAAGGGGTAACCTAACAGCGCAGGCTCCGGGACAGATTCAAACAACGCTGAGGAGGCGGCGCACGGCGACAAGGGGGTAAAAATGACGGCTGTGCTGCGTCACATGACAAAGGAAAGTTCCACCGACCGGACGGTTGAACGCTGTGAGGGGACACATTTCATAAGTGTTAGGTTCAGCATCTGCAAGGACCATAATTAAAAGAGCTAAGTTTACCTTTTCCAGCATTAGTGCTGTACACGATGGCTCTTCCAGCTACAAACGCCTGGGGGGGGGGTTAAAGGTTTCCTTTCAACTTGCTCCAGTGCAGGCTTCGGCCTACACTCCGCTCCCCCTGCTCCTCCTGCTGACCCTGGGCTCTAACACCGCCAGTTGGGGCCCAGATGTGCTAGCTGCACAGAGAAAAACACCTCGCCAATGTGTCAGTGGGGTCCAGCACCGCCAGCTGTTCCCCTGCTGTGTAGCCGGCAACGTGTCCTGCAAAAGCCACGCAGACACAACAGACCCAAAGCTGCCGCCAGTGCAGACTTCGGCCTACACTCCCCTCCCCCTGCTCCTCCTCCTCCTGCTCCTCCTCCTGCTGTCCCTGGGCTCTAACACACCGCCAGTTGGGGCCCAGATGTGCTAGCTGCACAGAGAAAAACACCAGCCAATGTGTCAGTGGGGTCCAGCACCGCCAGCTGTTCCCCTGCTGTGCAGCCGGCAACGTGTCCTGCAAAAGCCACGCAGACACAAGAACTGAAATTGAAGGGAACCTGTCCCCCCTCCCCCAGGCGTTTTTACGTTATCCAGCCACCTTGTACAGCGGTAATGCTGCATGTGTGCAAGGTGGCTCAGAAACGTATTCTCCTCGCACATGTGGAACTGAAAACACGTCTGAAATGTGTCCTCTGTGTGACCAGTTAACCGTCCCGGTGGTGTGACTTTCCTTTGTAATGACATGCTGCAACCCCCTTGGTAGCGCTGCCCGTCTTCTGGCATCATTGTTTGGCTGGCTGCGCCTCTGCGGCCGCCCTGACCCACACAACGCCCCTCGGTGTCTTATTTATTGGGACTGCGAGGGTGTGATTCATGGGCAGGATCAGTGCATCAGTTCGCCTGTCCCTCCTCTCCTTCCGCCTTCTTCGGACTGTGCGGCTTCATGGCCGTGGCATGCGATAAGGGATCAGATGACGCCGCACAGTCTGAAGCGGGTGTAAGGACCCGAGTGTGAGAGGCCAACATATGTGCTGCGCCAGGCCCTGAATCCCAGCCCCGCAGTGTTTTAACAATGTTAAGACACTGCGGGGCTGGGATTCATGGTCATCGCGAACCGCACCGGCCGACATTACATGATGCCAGAAGATGGGCAGCGCTAACGGCGCTAGGCCAGGGGATAACACGACAGCGCAGACTCCTGTACAGCAAATAACAACGCTCGGGAGGCTGCACCCAGCACCAAGGTGGGATTCTTGACACCTGTGCTGCGTCTCATTACAAAGGGAAATCGCGCCTCCATTACACAGTTTGACTGTATAAAGGGCTGAATGTTATACGTGTTCCATTCAGCGTGTGCAAGGAGAAAAATTACAAGAGCAACCTTTGACTTGCGCAGCACTGCTGCTGCATAAGCTGTGGCTCTTCTACTTTGTAACCCCTGAGGGGGGGTTAAAGGTGACTTTTGAAATCGGTTCAATTAGGCTTCGGCCTACACTCTGCTCCACCTGCAGAGCCCGGGCTCCAACAACGCTAGTTGCTGTCCGGAAGTGCTGGCTGCACAGAGCCAAACACCTCGCCAATGTGTCAGTGGGGTCCAGCACCGCCAGCTGTTCCCCTGCTGTGTAGCCGGCAACGTGTCCTGCAAAAGCCACGCAGACACAACAGACCCAAAGCTGCCGCCAGTGCAGGCTTCGGCCTACACTCCCCTCCCCCTGCTCCTCCTCCTCCTGCTCCTCCTCCTGCTGTCCCTGGGCTCTAACACACCGCCAGTTGGGGCCCAGATGTGCTAGCTGCACAGAGAAAAACACCAGCCAATGTGTCAGTGGGGTCCAGCACCGCCAGCTGTTCCCCTGCTGTGCAGCCGGCAACGTGTCCTGCAAAAGCCACGCAGACACAAGAACTGAAATTGAAGGGAACCTGTCCCCCCTCCCCCAGGCGTTTTTACGTTATCCAGCCACCTTGTACAGCGGTAATGCTGCATGTGTGCAAGGTGGCTCAGAAACGTATTCTCCTCGCACATGTGGAACTGAAAACACGTCTGAAATGTGTCCTCTGTGTGACCAGTTAACCGTCCCGGTGGTGTGACTTTCCTTTGTAATGACACGCTGCAACCCCCTTGGTAGCGCTGCCCGTCTTCTGGCATCATTGTTTGGCTGGCTGCGCCTCTGCGGCCGCCCTGACCCACACAACGCCCCTCGGTGTCTTATTTATTGGGACTGCGAGGGTGTGATTCATGGGCAGGATCAGTGCATCAGTTCGCCTGTCCCTCCTCTCCTTCCGCCTTCTTCGGACTGTGCGGCTTCATGGCCGTGGCATGCGATAAGGGATCAGATGACGCCGCACAGTCTGAAGCGGGTGTAAGGACCCGAGTGTGAGAGGCCAACATATGTGCTGCGCCAGGCCCTGAATCCCAGCCCCGCAGTGTTTTAACAATGTTAAGACACTGCGGGGCTGGGATTCATGGTCATCGCGAACCGCACCGGCCGACATTACATGATGCCAGAAGATGGGCAGCGCTAACGGCGCTAGGCCAGGGGATAACACGACAGCGCAGACTCCTGTACAGCAAATAACAACGCTCGGGAGGCTGCACCCAGCACCAAGGTGGGATTCTTGACACCTGTGCTGCGTCTCATTACAAAGGGAACTCGCGCCTCCATTACACAGTTTGACTGTATAAAGGGCTGAATGTTATACGTGTTCCATTCAGCGTGTGCAAGGAGAAAAATTACAAGAGCAACCTTTGACTTGCGCAGCACTGCTGCTGCATAAGCTGTGGCTCTTCTACTTTGTAACCCCTGAGGGGGGGTTAAAGGTGACTTTTGAAATCGGTTCAATTAGGCTTCGGCCTACACTCTGCTCCACCTGCAGAGCCCGGGCTCCAACAACGCTAGTTGCTGTCCGGAAGTGCTGGCTGCACAGAGCCAAACACCTCGCCAATGTGTCAGTGGGGTCCAGCACCGCCAGCTGTTCCCCTGCTGTGTAGCCGGCAACGTGTCCTGCAAAAGCCACGCAGACACAACAGACCCAAAGCTGCCGCCAGTGCAGGCTTCGGCCTACACTCCCCTCCCCCTGCTCCTCCTCCTCCTGCTCCTCCTCCTGCTGTCCCTGGGCTCTAACACACCGCCAGTTGGGGCCCAGATGTGCTAGCTGCACAGAGAAAAACACCAGCCAATGTGTCAGTGGGGTCCAGCACCGCCAGCTGTTCCCCTGCTGTGCAGCTGGCAACGTGTCCTGCAAAAGCCACGCAGACACAAGAACTGAAATTGAAGGGAACCTGTCCCCCCTCCCCCAGGCGTTTTTACGTTATCCAGCCACCTTGTACAGCGGTAATGCTGCATGTGTGCAAGGTGGCTCAGAAACGTATTCTCCTCGCACATGTGGAACTGAAAACACGTCTGAAATGTGTCCTCTGTGTGACCATTTAACCGTCCCGGTGGTGTGACTTTCCTTTGTAATGACACGCTGCAACCCCCTTGGTAGCGCTGCCCGTCTTCTGGCATCATTGTTTGGCTGGCTGCGCCTCTGCGGCCGCCCTGACCCACACAACGCCCCTCGGTGTCTTATTTATTGGGACTGCGAGGGTGTGATTCATGGGCAGGATCAGTGCATCAGTTCGCCTGTCCCTCCTCTCCTTCCGCCTTCTTCGGACTGTGCGGCTTCATGGCCGTGGCATGCGATAAGGGATCAGATGACGCCGCACAGTCTGAAGCGGGTGTAAGGACCCGAGTGTGAGAGGCCAACATATGTGCTGCGCCAGGCCCTGAATCCCAGCCCCGCAGTGTTTTAACAATGTTAAGACACTGCGGGGCTGGGATTCATGGTCATCGCGAACCGCACCGGCCGACATTACATGATGCCAGAAGATGGGCAGCGCTAACGGCGCTAGGCCAGGGGATAACACGACAGCGCAGACTCCTGTACAGCAAATAACAACGCTCGGGAGGCTGCACCCAGCACCAAGGTGGGATTCTTGACACCTGTGCTGCGTCTCATTACAAAGGGAAATCGCGCCTCCATTACACAGTTTGACTGTATAAAGGGCTGAATGTTATACGTGTTCCATTCAGCGTGTGCAAGGAGAAAAATTACAAGAGCAACCTTTGACTTGCGCAGCACTGCTGCTGCATAAGCTGTGGCTCTTCTACTTTGTAACCCCTGAGGGGGGGTTAAAGGTGACTTTTGAAATCGGTTCAATTAGGCTTCGGCCTACACTCTGCTCCACCTGCAGAGCCCGGGCTCCAACAACGCTAGTTGCTGTCCGGAAGTGCTGGCTGCACAGAGCCAAACACCTCGCCAATGTGTCAGTGGGGTCCAGCACCGCCAGCTGTTCCCCTGCTGTGTAGCCGGCAACGTGTCCTGCAAAAGCCACGCAGACACAACAGACCCAAAGCTGCCGCCAGTGCAGGCTTCGGCCTACACTCCCCTCCCCCTGCTCCTCCTCCTCCTGCTCCTCCTCCTGCTGTCCCTGGGCTCTAACACACCGCCAGTTGGGGCCCAGATGTGCTAGCTGCACAGAGAAAAACACCAGCCAATGTGTCAGTGGGGTCCAGCACCGCCAGCTGTTCCCCTGCTGTGCAGCCGGCAACGTGTCCTGCAAAAGCCACGCAGACACAAGAACTGAAATTGAAGGGAACCTGTCCCCCCTCCCCCAGGCGTTTTTACGTTATCCAGCCACCTTGTACAGCGGTAATGCTGCATGTGTGCAAGGTGGCTCAGAAACGTATTCTCCTCGCACATGTGGAACTGAAAACACGTCTGAAATGTGTCCTCTGTGTGACCATTTAACCGTCCCGGTGGTGTGACTTTCCTTTGTAATGACACGCTGCAACCCCCTTGGTAGCGCTGCCCGTCTTCTGGCATCATTGTTTGGCTGGCTGCGCCTCTGCGGCCGCCCTGACCCACACAACGCCCCTCGGTGTCTTATTTATTGGGACTGCGAGGGTGTGATTCATGGGCAGGATCAGTGCATCAGTTCGCCTGTCCCTCCTCTCCTTCCGCCTTCTTCGGACTGTGCGGCTTCATGGCCGTGGCATGCGATAAGGGATCAGATGACGCCGCACAGTCTGAAGCGGGTGTAAGGACCCGAGTGTGAGAGGCCAACATATGTGCTGCGCCAGGCCCTGAATCCCAGCCCCGCAGTGTTTTAACAATGTTAAGACACTGCGGGGCTGGGATTCATGGTCATCGCGAACCGCACCGGCCGACATTACATGATGCCAGAAGATGGGCAGCGCTAACGGCGCTAGGCCAGGGGATAACACGACAGCGCAGACTCCTGTACAGCAAATAACAACGCTCGGGAGGCTGCACCCAGCACCAAGGTGGGATTCTTGACACCTGTGCTGCGTCTCATTACAAAGGGAACTCGCGCCTCCATTACACAGTTTGACTGTATAAAGGGCTGAATGTTATACGTGTTCCATTCAGCGTGTGCAAGGAGAAAAATTACAAGAGCAACCTTTGACTTGCGCAGCACTGCTGCTGCATAAGCTGTGGCTCTTCTACTTTGTAACCCCTGAGGGGGGGTTAAAGGTGACTTTTGAAATCGGTTCAATTAGGCTTCGGCCTACACTCTGCTCCACCTGCAGAGCCCGGGCTCCAACAACGCTAGTTGCTGTCCGGAAGTGCTGGCTGCACAGAGCCAAACACCTCGCCAATGTGTCAGTGGGGTCCAGCACCGCCAGCTGTTCCCCTGCTGTGTAGCCGGCAACGTGTCCTGCAAAAGCCACGCAGACACAACAGACCCAAAGCTGCCGCCAGTGCAGGCTTCGGCCTACACTCCCCTCCCCCTGCTCCTCCTCCTCCTGCTCCTCCTCCTGCTGTCCCTGGGCTCTAACACACCGCCAGTTGGGGCCCAGATGTGCTAGCTGCACAGAGAAAAACACCAGCCAATGTGTCAGTGGGGTCCAGCACCGCCAGCTGTTCCCCTGCTGTGCAGCCGGCAACGTGTCCTGCAAAAGCCACGCAGACACAAGAACTGAAATTGAAGGGAACCTGTCCCCCCTCCCCCAGGCGTTTTTACGTTATCCAGCCACCTTGTACAGCGGTAATGCTGCATGTGTGCAAGGTGGCTCAGAAACGTATTCTCCTCGCACATGTGGAACTGAAAACACGTCTGAAATGTGTCCTCTGTGTGACCATTTAACCGTCCCGGTGGTGTGACTTTCCTTTGTAATGACACGCTGCAACCCCCTTGGTAGCGCTGCCCGTCTTCTGGCATCATTGTTTGGCTGGCTGCGCCTCTGCGGCCGCCCTGACCCACACAACGCCCCTCGGTGTCTTATTTATTGGGACTGCGAGGGTGTGATTCATGGGCAGGATCAGTGCATCAGTTCGCCTGTCCCTCCTCTCCTTCCGCCTTCTTCGGACTGTGCGGCTTCATGGCCGTGGCATGCGATAAGGGATCAGATGACGCCGCACAGTCTGAAGCGGGTGTAAGGACCCGAGTGTGAGAGGCCAACATATGTGCTGCGCCAGGCCCTGAATCCCAGCCCCGCAGTGTTTTAACAATGTTAAGACACTGCGGGGCTGGGATTCATGGTCATCGCGAACCGCACCGGCCGACATTACATGATGCCAGAAGATGGGCAGCGCTAACGGCGCTAGGCCAGGGGATAACACGACAGCGCAGACTCCTGTACAGCAAATAACAACGCTCGGGAGGCTGCACCCAGCACCAAGGTGGGATTCTTGACACCTGTGCTGCGTCTCATTACAAAGGGAACTCGCGCCTCCATTACACAGTTTGACTGTATAAAGGGCTGAATGTTATACGTGTTCCATTCAGCGTGTGCAAGGAGAAAAATTACAAGAGCAACCTTTGACTTGCGCAGCACTGCTGCTGCATAAGCTGTGGCTCTTCTACTTTGTAACCCCTGAGGGGGGGTTAAAGGTGACTTTTGAAATCGGTTCAATTAGGCTTCGGCCTACACTCTGCTCCACCTGCAGAGCCTGGGCTCCAACAACGCTAGTTGCTGTCCGGAAGTGCTGGCTGCACAGAGCCAAACACCTCGCCAATGTGTCAGTGGGGTCCAGCACCGCCAGCTGTTCCCCTGCTGTGTAGCCGGCAACGTGTCCTGCAAAAGCCACGCAGACACAACAGACCCAAAGCTGCCGCCAGTGCAGGCTTCGGCCTACACTCCCCTCCCCCTGCTCCTCCTCCTCCTGCTCCTCCTCCTGCTGTCCCTGGGCTCTAACACACCGCCAGTTGGGGCCCAGATGTGCTAGCTGCACAGAGAAAAACACCAGCCAATGTGTCAGTGGGGTCCAGCACCGCCAGCTGTTCCCCTGCTGTGCAGCCGGCAACGTGTCCTGCAAAAGCCACGCAGACACAAGAACTGAAATTGAAGGGAACCTGTCCCCCCTCCCCCAGGCGTTTTTACGTTATCCAGCCACCTTGTACAGCGGTAATGCTGCATGTGTGCAAGGTGGCTCAGAAACGTATTCTCCTCGCACATGTGGAACTGAAAACACGTCTGAAATGTGTCCTCTGTGTGACCATTTAACCGTCCCGGTGGTGTGACTTTCCTTTGTAATGACACGCTGCAACCCCCTTGGTAGCGCTGCCCGTCTTCTGGCATCATTGTTTGGCTGGCTGCGCCTCTGCGGCCGCCCTGACCCACACAACGCCCCTCGGTGTCTTATTTATTGGGACTGCGAGGGTGTGATTCATGGGCAGGATCAGTGCATCAGTTCGCCTGTCCCTCCTCTCCTTCCGCCTTCTTCGGACTGTGCGGCTTCATGGCCGTGGCATGCGATAAGGGATCAGATGACGCCGCACAGTCTGAAGCGGGTGTAAGGACCCGAGTGTGAGAGGCCAACATATGTGCTGCGCCAGGCCCTGAATCCCAGCCCCGCAGTGTTTTAACAATGTTAAGACACTGCGGGGCTGGGATTCATGGTCATCGCGAACCGCACCGGCCGACATTACATGATGCCAGAAGATGGGCAGCGCTAACGGCGCTAGGCCAGGGGATAACACGACAGCGCAGACTCCTGTACAGCAAATAACAACGCTTGGGAGGCTGCACCCAGCACCAAGGTGGGATTCTTGACACCTGTGCTGCGTCTCATTACAAAGGGAACTCGCGCCTCCATTACACAGTTTGACTGTATAAAGGGCTGAATGTTATACGTGTTCCATTCAGCGTGTGCAAGGAGAAAAATTACAAGAGCAACCTTTGACTTGCGCAGCACTGCTGCTGCATAAGCTGTGGCTCTTCTACTTTGTAACCCCTGAGGGGGGGTTAAAGGTGACTTTTGAAATCGGTTCAATTAGGCTTCGGCCTACACTCTGCTCCACCTGCAGAGCCCGGGCTCCAACAACGCTAGTTGCTGTCCGGAAGTGCTGGCTGCACAGAGCCAAACACCTCGCCAATGTGTCAGTGGGGTCCAGCACCGCCAGCTGTTCCCCTGCTGTGTAGCCGGCAACGTGTCCTGCAAAAGCCACGCAGACACAACAGACCCAAAGCTGCCGCCAGTGCAGGCTTCGGCCTACACTCCCCTCCCCCTGCTCCTCCTCCTCCTGCTCCTCCTCCTGCTGACCCTGGGCTCTAACAAACCGCCAGTTGGGGCCCAGATGTGCTAGCTGCACAGAGAAAAACACCTCGCCAATGTGTCAGTGGGGTCCAGCACCGCCAGCTGTTCCCCTGCTGTGCAGCCGGCATCGTGTCCTGCAAAAGCCACGCAGACACTTGCTCTTGTACCTTCTGCTCCCCATCCTGGTTCCAGTACCGTCAGCTGGTTCCGGGCAGAGCCTTTGGCTTAGGTGCCTCCCTTTGGTATCCGAGTTCCACCAACGTCAGGTGGTCCTTGGTAGTGCTTTCAGGCACGGGTACCTCCTGCTTAGTAACCGGGTTCCAGTAACGTCAGCTGGTCCTCGGTAGTTCCATTGGCTCTTGGACCTTCGGCTACCCATCCGGGTTCCAGCACCGTCAGCTGGTTCTCGGCAGTGTCTTTTGCTCTTGTACCTTCTGCTCCCCATCCTGGTTCCAGTACCGTCAGCTGATTCCGGGCAGAGCCTTTGGCTTAGGTGCCTCCCTCTGGGTATCCGAGTTCCACCAACGTCAGGTGGTCCTTGGTAGTGCTTTCAGCACAGGTACCTCCTGCTTAGTAACCGGGTTCCAGTAACGTCAGCTGGTCCTCGGTAGTTCCATTGGCTCTTGGACCTTCGGGTAGCCATCCGAGTTCCAGTTCCATCAGCTGGTTCTCGGCATTTTCTCAGCCTTCTTGTACCTTCTGCTACATTTCCAAGTTCAAGAGACTAAACACAATGACCCAGAAGACCACCCCTAAGATGACGACGACACCAGAGACGACAACCACCGTGATGACGACGACCCTGGAGACGATGACCCCGAAGACCACCCCGATGACGACGACCCCGGAGACGACGACCCTGAAGACCACCCCGATGACGACGACCCCGGAGACGACGACCCTGGAGACGACGACGACCTGGAAGACCGAGAAGCAGAAGAACAAGAGGCTGCAGAACAAAGAGCAGAAGAACATTAAGCATAACACTAAATATCAGAGCAAAAAATATTATCTAAATTATAAGCAGAAGAAGACTAAGCAGTGTATGGGGGTGAGTCCGTTCCTCCTCGTGGTGCCCCTGGATAAAGCCTGATGCTGCAGGCCAAACTGAACGCGGACAAATGTAACTGTTTTGTGACAGGCAGAACGGAAGGTGTAATCTTCAAACTTTTATAGATAACAACTACGGGAATGCCTGTCACAAATAAGAATATGATGAAGAAGTTGAATATGATGAAGATAATAGTAAAATAAAAAGAATATGAACAATGTAACCCAAAAAATAATAGGTAGAAGATGAAGAAGAAGATGAATAAGGTGAAGAAGTTGATGTCAAAGAAGCTGATGATGAGGATAATTAAGAAGAAAGCGTGGGAGAAGTAAAAAAGAAGGTGAAGGGCGTGGAAGTAGTGAAACATCAATATCTGACATAAAAAAAAAAAAAAAAACATAGTCAAATTCTTTCTAACGCCGAACTTCATAAAAAAAAATAAAAAATCCTGCTATTCTATTACATTGGGCTAAACCTCTGTCCCTTTAATATCTCCGCCACGTCCCCCAATACATCCTACAATATTCTTAGTTGTTTTCCTTCATGTAGAATGAACCTACAAGTGTATAAAGGGTTTATTTTAATTCCGATATTTTCGTCCCATTGACTTGCATTGGGATCGGGTATCGGTATCGGATTGGATTCCGATACTGTGACGGTATCGGCCGATACTTTCCGATACCGATACTTTCCGATATCGGAAAGTATCGCTCAACACTAGTGAAGACACATAAGTCTTGCCTGTTAGCAGTCTGGCACGCATGGCTGACTTTATGTTGTGCTGTGTTTCACGTGACCCTCACATTATAAAAATTTTTGGTGACACTCATTACTGGTTGGTGACACTTCTAGACCCACACTACAAGGAGAACTTTCAATCTCTTCTGCCAGAGGCAGAGAGATGCACTAAAATGTTGCAGTACTAGAGGGCCCTTGAAGCGGAATTACTTAGAAAATTCCCATGTGAGAACGCTGGCAGCAGATGTCAGAGTTTGTTGTACAACCAAGAAGTCCAAGCAAGACAGACAGAAGTACAATCCTGCTCAGGCCGGGGAACAATGGCAAAGTTCTGGGACAGGTTTCTCAGACCCTCCCATCGTGACGGCACAGAGGCAAGGGGTGCTGTCACAAGAAGTGCAATGTTTGTTAAAATTGTTAGGGAGTACCTAGCAGATCGTACAAACATCCACCGTGATTCCTCTGTACCTTTTAATTATTGGGTACCCAAGCTGGACACGTGACATGAACTGGCCCTATACGCCTTGGAGATCCTGGCCTGCCCTGCTGCTAGCGTTCTGTCAGAGCGGGCTTTTAGTGCTGCTGGTGGAGTTATAAAAGATGAGCGCATCTGCCTGTCAACTGAAAATGCTGATAGGCTGACTCTTATAAAAATGAACAAGGGCTGGATTGGGAAAGAATTCTGTACACCACCAAGTGAAAACAGCGAAACATAACCTCAAATACATTCGCTGTTTTGGGGAGGTGTATTCTCATGCACCTTATCACAACCACACATGGGTATACACTTCCAGATTTGGTCTATTTGTTCTTACCCTCCTCTTTATCCTCATCCTCATCATCCAGAACCACTAGATGACTAGGTTGAACGTGTTCTGTACTGTTATAGTGAATTTAGGGCAAGGGGGCTGTGATGTAACTATTTTATTTAGTAAAAAAGGGACCTCACATTGGGGAATTAGGCATTACATTACATTGGGCCTACTTCTTAACTCTGTGTCCTGCAATGTCTCTTTTAACTGCCACTAGATCACCAGGGTGAACAGGCTCTGTATGGTGAATTTTGGGCAAGGGGCTGTGATGGCACTATTTTATTTAGTAAAAAAAAAACCCACATTGGGGAATTGGGCATTACATTACATTGGCCCTACTTCTTATCTCTGTCTCCTGCAATGTGTCCTTTAACTGCCACTAGATGACCAGGGTGAACGTGCTCTGTACGGTGAATTTTGGGCAAGAGGGCTGTGATGGCACTATTTTATTTAGTAAAAAAAGGACCTCACATTGGGGAATTGTTTGTCAGCTCATACCCTCCATTACAAGTCTCAGAGACCCACACCCCTACATTGGGCTTACTTCTTAACTCTGTTTCCTGCAATGTCTCTTTCTTATCTCCAATGACATGGCCTGGGTGAACGTGTTCTGTACTTTTATAGGCACAGAATTTTGAGCAAGGTAGGCTGTGATGGCAAAAGTATATTTTTAAAAAAGGTACCCCCATGTGAAACCACATCCTTGTTGGCAAAAACTTCATAACGTTTGTGTACCTTAAAGAGCTCACTTGAAATGCTCCTTTTTGTGTTGCCTGGTTGCTCACATTGGACACAATACACTTCATATAAATTTGATAAAGCAATGCTTTTAGTTTGGATCAGTAGTTCATTACAAATATTTCTTTGTTGACTATATTAGTTTCTCTCCTTGAGAGCCATAACTTTGGCTGCCTCAAATGTACAAATGGCGAATATACAAATGGTGATTTGGAATCCCGATTAAAATACTGTATACCGAATGCATTCAGGCAATCACATAGCTGCATTTCTTGAAAAACATTTACAGATGTGACAGACAATGCTCATAGTGACACAATCTTGAGAAATGTTTGTTTATCACTTCACAAACAGTTCTAAGCCTCTATATGTTTGCTGCTTGTCATTGTAAAACATTAAGGTTTACTGAAACTCTGCCTGTGGTGGTTTGATCTAAATCATTGTGGCTTTTATTTTCTAGGAGTTTATGGCCCCTCTTCTGATGACTCCATGATATCTAAGTTTCATGCAACCTTGACAGCTGGCCACTTGAAGGGCTGGGTGAAACTAGTGTTACTACATAGTGTAAATCACTCTATAAGACCAAAGGAACATGTGTCATGATCTCAATGGCAAGAGAACATAGCATAAGCATATATAGGAACTAGCTCTTGGAAGATGGGAACTGAGCTGACCATGAACTAAACCTAACGCACAACTAGCAGTGGCCGGGTAGCATGCCTACGTTGATTCTAGATGCCCAGCCCAGCCGGAGGACTAAATAAAGCTAGCAGAGGAAAATATTAGTCCTAGCTCACCTCTAGAGAAATACCCCGAAAGGAGACAGAGGCCCCCCACATGTATTGGCGGTGAGTTGAGATGAAATAACAAACGTAGTATGAAAATAGGTTTAGCAAATTTGAGGTCCACTTACTACATAGCAGAAGACAGAAAGGACACTTTCATGGTCAGCTGAAAACCCTATCAAAAACACCATCCAGAAATTACTTTAAAACTCTGGCATTAACTCATAACACCAGAGTGGCAATTCCCGTTCACAAGAGCTTTCCAGACACAGTAACGAAACTACAGCTGTGAACTGGAACAAAATGCAAAAACAAACATGGACAAGAGTCCAACTTATCTAGTAGTTGTCTAGGAGCAGGAACAAGCACAGAGAGGCTTCTGATAACATTGTTGACCGGCAAGCAACAAACAGAGCAGCAAGGTTATATAGCGACTCCCACATCTTGATGGGAACAGGTGAACAGAGAAGATGAAGACACCAGTTCAATTCCACCAGTAGCCACCGGGGGAGCCCAGAATCCAAATTCACAACAGTACCCCCCCCTCAAGGAGGGGGCACCGAACCCTCACCAGAACCACCAGGGCGATCAGGATGGGCCCTATGAAAGGCACGAACCAGATCGGAGGCATGAACATCAGATGCATTCACCCAAGAATTATCCTCCTGGCCGTATCCCTTCCACTTGACCAGATACTGGAGTCTCCGTCTGGAAACACGAGAGTCCAAGATTTTCTCCACAACGTACTCCAACTCACCCTCAACCAACACCGGAGCAGGAGGCTCAACGGAAGGCACAACCGGTACCTCATACCTGCGCAATAATGACCGATGAAAAACGTTATGAATAGAAAAGGATGCAGGGAGGTCCAAACGGAAGGAAACAGGGTTAAGAATCTCCAATATCTTATACGGGCCGATAAACCGAGGCTTAAACTTAGGAGAAGAGACCCTCATAGGGACAAAACGAGAAGACAACCACACCAAATCCCCAACAGAAAGCCGAGGACCAACACGACGGTGGCGGTTGGCAAAAAGCTGAGTCTTCTCCTGGGACAACCTCAAATTGTCCACCACCTGCCCCCAGATCTGATGCAATCTCTCCACCACAGCATCCACTCCAGGACAATCCGAAGATTCCACCTGACCAGAGGAAAATCGAGGATGAAACCCCGAATTACAGAAAAACGGGGACACCAAAGTGGCAGAGCTGGCCCGATTATTGAGAGCGAACTCCGCCAATGGCAAAAAAGCAACCCAATCATCCTGGTCAGCAGACACAAAACACCTCAGATATGTCTCCAGGGTCTGATTAATCCGCTCGGTCTGGCCATTCGTCTGAGGATGGAAAGCGGACGAAAAAGATAAATCTATGCCCATCCTAGCACAGAATGCCCGCCAAAATCTAGACATGAATTGGGTCCCTCTGTCAGAAACGATATTCTCAGGAATACCATGCAAACGAACAACATTTTGAAAAAACAGAGGAACCAACTCGGAAGAAGAAGGTAACTTGGGCAGAGGAACCAAATGGACCATCTTAGAAAAACGGTCAAACACCATCCAGAAATTACTTTAAAACTCTGGCATTAACTCATAACACCAGAGTGGCAATTCCCGTTCACAAGAGCTTTCCAGACACAGTAACGAAACTACAGCTATGAACTGGAACAAAATGCAAAAACAAACATGGACAAGAGTCCAACTTATCTAGTAGTTGTCTAGGAGCAGGAACAAGCACAGAGAGGCTTCTGATAACATTGTTGACCGGCAAGCAACTAACAGAGCAGCAAGGTTATATAGCGACTCCCACATCTTGATGGGAACAGGTGAACAGAGAAGATGAAGACACCAGTTCAATTCCACCAGTAGCCACCGGGGGAGCCCAGAATCCAAATTCACAACAAACATGACTAAGACAGATTCCAAAACTGGGGTACCTGTACATGTACAGTGTGCTGATACCTGCATAATTGGGGACGCCCATGCAGTGTAGGTAATCTCCCAGGGGTTCTCTGTCTTGGTGTTGCTTCTCTGATATTCCAGACAGATGATGTTTAAAAGCCTCTTGTGGATGATGTAAGTATACTGTATGTAGTTAATCTTTATATATACTTAATCACTATATGTATTTACTCCTTATTTGTACTTATTAACCTTTGTATGTTAACATATACAAAAGTGTATGCACTCACACTATTCAATCATATTATTCCTTGAACTTTGCAGTTTGCAATAAAATTGCTTTGTATTGCAAGTATTAGCCTTATTTAAAGCCTCATTTGAACCTTAATGTTAAAAACATGTCAACTAAAATTGCAAAATTCTCCTGTAAATAATTATGCAAAGAGGGAACCATCATACCATTAAAAAAATACCAGTGGATTTTCATGGGCCCATCCAGTATGTGGGTTCCAAGGCGTAATGGGGTGCATATGACTATGCAGCAGGGCTGGCCTTGCTGTCAATGTGTAAAACAAAGGAGTATAGGAGTACAAAATGAAAATTGTGAAGTGGATTTTCATGGGCCCATCCACTATGTGGGTTCCAAGGCATAATGGGATGCATATGACTGAGTATGCAGCAGGGCTAGCTTTGCTGCCAATGTGTAAAACAAAGGAGTATGGAGTACAAAATGCATATTGTGAAGTGGATTTTCCTGGGCCCATCCAGTATGTGGGTTCCAAGGCCTAATGGGGTGCATATGAATTGGTAGAAGGGCAGGCCTTGCATTCAATGCAACATTTTTTCAGGAGGCCCTCCTGGACATCTTATGACAGGGGTATTCCGGTGTGTCATAATTCTTGGCAGCCAATCCACTCACAGCATAGGCTACAACAGTTTAGGAGACCTACTGTGTAATAATGGCCCTTTAAGAAGAATAATGCCGCCTGAGGCACCAGTAAAAATAGTGTCTGTGACTTTAAGAGTCCCTCCTTCATAAATGAATCAAGATGGGTCTGCTTATGTGTCACACACCACATGGCCAGCTAGGGTTGTTAAATGTTACAATGACATTTCCCAGTGAATGCATTTGTAGTGGTTGAAAACAATGTTAAAGTTGAAAAACGCTTGAAAAACGCTGCTTTTGAACTAAGCCTAAGTGGGGGAGGAAATTTTCAGCCAGGGGTTAAATATTTTAGCTTTATATACAAGTCATTAAACTGCAAAGGATGTACCTTGACAACCGTTTTGGTTTCGTTTTAGTGTGCTTTTTGTTGCATCGGAAAAATGGCATGAATCTCGGAAAAAATATTCTTTACAGCTGTGAACTAGGAGTCAGGAATGCTTCCAGGGGCGATCCCCATGATATTTCTGTGTCAATTGAGCAGTGTTTCCATCATTTTCAGACCTTAAAAGGACCCCCGGGGGAGATCACGGTAAAAATACTCGGGTCTCCCATAGACTTACATTGGGCTCGTTGTTCTGGCTGAGTACCCGAGTATATCAATCTGCTCGACCCGAGCAACGAGCACCCGAGCACTTTAGTGCTCGCTCATCACTAATTACAATACTTTGTTTTTAAAGGACACAATAAATACATTGTATGAGATGAATACCCATATTATTGATGATTGATAGCAATCACATTTTATTTAATCTCTTGGAATTGATCCCACCAGATCAACTCTAGTTAGGACTAGTGATACTTTTCCTAGGCGCTCCTGTACATTGACAATGTTGTAGATATTTTTGGAACCGCACGAGAATAACTGCATGATAAAACAGGAATGTAAGTCAATTTATATTGTTAGTCATTTTATTTTGCCTTCAAACAATCAATATATTTTTGTTTTCCTCCGGTTCATTTTACAAGTTTGTTTTGTTCCTTTTTCTGTATACAGAAATATTGAACACTTAGCACTGAGATGGCAGATTTTAACCAGGGCATCGTCTGTCACAAGGACTTTAACAAGAGGGACTTAACATTGTGATCTTGGAACGAAGCCTCTTCTTCTTACTTTACAAAGTACACACTCCAGATTATTTGTCTAAAATGTTCTAAACTGAATAACTGCAATAGTTGTAAGGTTAGTGATGTTTTATCCAGCACGTTTACACTGATTATAGTATAGCTGAATACGCTTTGTTCTCTTTGAATGTCTAAGTGCTTTCTAAGAGGATACCATGGGGCACCGGGCTTGCCTTTCTATTATTCTGTACAAGAAATTTTCAAAGGCTCACTTGCAGGTTCTAAATTGACCCTTTTACAAATTCTGCCATTTTTCCTGTTGTGGAACAATAATGAGACACTTTGGAGACTGCTCACATGTAGGACTGCCAGAAAAAAACATGATTCACGTGTCACCGCTTCCTATTATATAGAGCTGTGCCTGACAACAATGTTCCGACTGCTCCTTTCCAGCATCACAACAGATATACTGTACGCCTTCTGTCACCGGCATGGATGATCACACCACGTATGATGTAATCCAGACCATGAAACAGATCTTATCAGATTAAAAGCCTCCAATTTTGCTTCAGATGAAAATGCTAAATTAAGTTGTTACAGTTTAAGAAAGTAAATTATGTATTTATTATCATTAATTTGTTTAAAAAAATAGAAATGTTTTGATAATAAATATGAGACCGATATCAAAACAAAAAGAGATAAATAGATCAATATGAAAGATAGGACAATTTTATGTCAATGCCTGGAATGAAGACAAGAAAAGGGACGAATGTAACTTCTCCCTTTTACAGGTTCCCGTCCTGTCGACATAAAAAAAAGATACATAAACAATTAGGATGTGTGAATTTGGTCTTATCAGGCTGAACAAGCAGCACAGTTTAGTGACAGCCTAAGATCTACTACTGTATTTCAGTAACTCATGTTTCTCTTACCACACATTATTAATACTACTAGTCTACTTTTATGATTCTTGCTAAAGATATGTCCTATTTTATTCATTTATGTTTTTTTCTTTTTTAGGCTAAAATATTTTTTTTTCTTGCTTTTATTAGCAGGACTTGTTTGTTGTACTTTTGTGTCTTATTTTATTCATTTTTTTCTTTCTTAGGTTAAAATATAATTTTTTCTTGTTTTTGTTAGTAGGGCTTGTTTATTGCCGTTTTTTGTCCAATTTTATTCATCTTTTTCTTTCCTAGGTTTAAATATATTTTTTCTTGTTTTTGTTAGTTTGTTTTTTTTTGTGTCCCATTTTATGCATTTATCTCTTTCTTAGGTTCAAATATTTTTTTCTTGTTTTTGTTAGTATGACTTGTTTGTTGTACTTTTTTGACCTATTTTATTCATTGTTTCTTTCCTTGGTTCAAATATATTATTTCTTGTTTTTGTTAGTATGACTTGTTTGTTATACTTTTGTGTCCTATTAAATTCTTTTTTTTTTCTTAGGTCAAAATATGTTTTTTCTTGTTTTGTTAGTAGGACTTGTTTGTTGTACTTTTTATGCATTTTTTATCTCTTTCTTAGGTTCAAATTTTTTTTCTTGTTTTTGTTCCATCTCATGAGAAGAGAACTATTAGATTTTACATTAAAACTTTTAATAAAGAATATGTAATGAAGGAAAAGATGTTATCTAACTCACCTTAATCATCTAACTACTTGGAAGAGATCCAAAAACAGAAAAAGGAACAAATATCAGTACATGGAAAAGAAAAGGTTAGGCTGCATACAGTATTACTAGTTCCTTCACTAAGTCCTTGAGAAGTTTACTTTTATTAATGCGCTGAGGTTTTGTAGATCGTACCGTACATTGCCTGCAGGCTGTTAAAGGTCTTCTGTAACCACTGATTCTTTTATATATATTGAAACATGTAATTTATGATTTATTATTTTAGGAATGATCAGACATGACCATAAAGAGGAAAATACATATTGTACGTTTAAGCCAAGGGCTCTATAATTTTCTCAAAACAATTGCAATAAAATAAGTATAATAGAAGGAACATAAAACAAAATATATGTATATGGAAGATAAATCCACTTATTGCATATATTCGAGACGTTGTCTGCTGAATACATTTTATCTGTGCCAGCAATGTCCCAGCCATTTGCCCCTAAGAAGCTATGTTAATGTTCATAAATTGTTTTAATTATATATTCTGTTTAATTAGAATTTGTTTTTGTGAATACATGGCTTCTATCATACGTCTGCAGTGATCCCTATGACAGCCCAATGCTGTTGGTGTCGGGATTTCAGCTACGTCCTATATATACATGCTCCAAGTGGAAAACAAATATACAGAGAGGATATATATCAGTGCTAGTATAATTAATAGTAAGCATAACACCCAAGCCCATATTCCCAAAAGGAATGGGCAACACTTCACATAGTACTAAAACATACTGAAACCACAGGTAAATAAACTGTGTTCAAAGAAGTGTCACAGGAATATATTAAAACAAATTTTATTTATAAATAGTTAAAATACAGACGCAAACATAAACATACAATAAGGTGCCTCAATACAACCAACAATTTTGAATAAAGTCAGCTAGAACAGGACACTTTCTATTTTAAAGCAGGAATAAGATAGAGCATAGGAAAAAGCAGAATGAGAAACGCACGTCGGGGCTGGAAGGTACAGCGCTATTTGGCCAAGCACATTGGGAGAGACACTGTGCAGGTAATATGTGCAGGGCATGGGGTGCATTGTCAGCTATTTTATGATTATAGCAATGGTGCAACAATAAGCAGTATAAGGGGATCTGATTGATCCATGGCATTGGTTTCAGGCTAAGTCCAGAGGATTGCAACAAACAATAAGTATGCATGTAATACCCTGGTACATGCTTTTTTTGAATTTTGTTATGGCACTGAGAGAATTGCAGTAAACTACATGCATGTCCTAACAATTTTATATATGCTCTATCTTATTCCTGCTTTAAAATAGAAAGTGTCCTGCTCTAGCTGACCGTATTCACAATTGTTGGTTGCATTGAGGCACCTTATTGTATGTTTATGCTTGCGTCTGTATTTTAACTATTTATAAATAAAATTTGTTTCAATATATTCCTGGGACACTTCTTTGAACACAGTTTATTTACCAGTGGTTTCAGAATGTTTTAGTATAATTAATAGTAACAAGTGCCGCCAATGTGGATTTAATTCCTGGTGACCATTTGGATAGAAAATAGCCACTTTGTCCTTTTTTGATAGCATAGATATACACTGCTCGAAAAAATAAAGTGAACTCTAAAATCCCACATCCTAGACATCACTGAATGAAATATTCTAGTTGTAAATCTTCATTCATTACATAGTGGAATGTGTTGAGAGCATTAAAACCTAAAAATTATCAACATAAATCACAACTAATATCCCACGGAGGTCTGGAGTTGGAATGATGCTCAAAATCAAAGTGGAAAATGAAGTTACAGGTTGATCCAACTTCAGTGGAAACGTCTCAAGACAAGGAAATGATGCTCAGTAGTGTGTGTGGCCTCCATGTGCCTGTATGCTCTCCCTACAATGCCTGGGCATGCTCCGGATGAGGCAGTGGATGGTCTCCTGAGGGATCTCCTCCCAGACATTGACTAAAGCATCCGCCAACTCCTGGACAGTCTGTGGTGAAATGTGACGTTGGTAGATGGTGCAAGACATGATGTCCCAGATGTGTTCAATCGTATTCAGGTCTGGGGAACAGGCGGGCCAGTCCATAGCTTCAATGCCTTTATCTTGCATGAACTGCTGACAGACTCCAGCCGCATGAGGTCTGGCATTGTCCTGCATTAGGAAGAACCCAGGGCCAACCGCAAGAGCATATGGTCTCACAATGGGTCTGAGGATCTCATCTCGGTACCTAATGGCAGTCAGGCTACCTCTGGTGAGCACAAGGAGGGCTGTGTGGTAGATTTGAGCGACTTTTACTTTTTTTGGATCAAGTCGAGTTTCGCGAAACCCGACTTTGTCAAAAGTCGGGTAGGGTGAAATCGGCCGATCATTGCGAAAAGTCGGGGGCCGACTGAAACACGAAACCCAATGCAAGTCAAAGGGGAATCAAAGTCGGCAGTGAGTGGAGGACAGGAAAACACCTACAGTGCCCATTATAATGCCAAAAACATCAATTCTTATTACTTAAGCATGTCAATCATAATTTCCTTTATAATAATAGTTAGGCATTGAAAACTGGGGGTTATTTGGCTAAAGTTGTGGGGAGGTAGGGCTGGCTCAAGATTTTCATGGGCCCAGGAAATGCGGAATATGTCACGGCGGTGAAGCAGAGAGAGGTAAGTATTTCAACTTTGCAAGTGCTGTGATCCTGAGCAAGCAGGGGGGCCCACTCATTCGTAGGAAGGTGCAGATGAAAGTGCAGGTTCCTTCATCAGGTGGGGGGCATACTCGTTGGTGACGTCACTGGCACAGGGCCCTTCATAGTACGGCAGTGTGTTTGACGGCGGGTGGCGCCTCCCACTGGCAGAGACACTTTTGCATACTATGAGGGGCCCTGTGCCAGTGACATCGCCAACGAGTATGCCCCCCCACCTGATGAAGGAACCTGCACTTTCATTTGCACTTTCCTCTTTGTCCCTGTGTAAGGTGGTATAGTATGCGGGAAGGGGAACCTGACTTTCAGCAGGGTCAGATTCTGTCTGTGTAGAGTGCAAGGGGAATGTAGTGGTCTGGGTCAATGTACCAGCAGACTCATCTAGCAGTGGCTGGGCAATGGGCAGGATGAGGAGGAAACACAGTTAGTAGGCCCAAATAATAAAGTAGGCTAAATGCAGTTCAAATGTGGTAACAGGACTAAACAGACGGCATTGCTTTGTTCAGTGGAGGAGAACTGTAATGAGTAGCAGGCACAGTTAGTAGGCCCAAATAATAAAGTGAGCTAAATGCAGTTCAAATGTGGTAACAGAACTAAACAGGTGGCATTGCTTTGTTCAGTGGAGGAAAACAGTAATGAGTGGCAGACACAGTTAGTAGGCCCAAATAATAAAGTGTTCTAAATGCAGTTCAAATTTGGTAACAGGACTAAACAGGCAGCATTGCTTTGTTCAGTGGAGGAAAACTGTAATGAGTGGCAGACACAGTTAGTAGGCCCAAATAATAAAGTGGGCTAAATGCAGTTCAAATGTGGTAACAGTACTAAACAGGCGGCATTGCTTTGTTCAGTGGAGGAAAACTGTAATGAGTGGCAGACACAGTTAGTAGGCCCAAATAATAAAGTGGGCTAAATGCAGTTCAAATGTGGTAACAGGACTAAATAGGCGGCATTGCTTTGTTCAGTGGAGGAAAACTGTAATGAGTGGCAGACATAGTTAGTAGGCCCAAATAATAAAGTGGGCTAAATGCAGTTCAAATGTGGTAACAGGACTAAGCAGGTGGCATTGCTTTGTTCAGTGGAGGAAAACTGTAATGAGTGGCAGACACAGTTAGTAGGCCCAAATAATAAAGTGGGCTAAATGCAGTTCAAATATGGTAACAGGACTAAACAGGCGGAATTGCTTTGTTCAGTGGAGGAAAACTGTAATGACTGTTGTGAATTCTGCTCTTGGGCTCCCTCCGGTGGTTGTTGGTGGTAGTGCAGTTGTCTTGGGGTTGTAATCCAGGCAGGTGTTTCTGCTGATTGCAGCTCTATTAGGTATTTAGGTGTGCAGGATCCATGAGTCCATGCCAGTTGTCCATTGTACTTGGAGGGATTGCATCTCTCTCTGGCTCCTCATGCCCTGCTGCCAATTCAGCTAAGATAAGTGTCTGGTTTTTTGTCATGGCATTTGTGGATTCAGGCGCCGCTTTGAACTTAATGGACTTTGAATTTGCCAGGCATTGTGGTTTCCCCTTGCAGTCTTTGCAGAACCCTATTCCTTTAAGGGGCATTGATGCTACACATTTGGCTAAAAATGAACCCCAGTTTTGGACACAGGTGACCATGTGCATGGCGCCAGCCCATCAGGAAGATTGTCATTTTCTGGTGTTGCATAATTTGCATGATGCTATTGTGCTGGGTTTTTCATGGTTGCAGATACATAATCCTGTGTTGGATTGGAAGTCTATGTCTGTGACTAGTTGGGGTTGTCAGGGGGTTTATAATGACGTTCCTGTGATGTCAATCTCCTCTTCCTCCTCTTCTGAAGTTCCAGAGTTTTTGTCTGATTTTCAGGATGTATTCGATGAGCCCAAGTCCAGTTCCCTTCCACCGCATAGGGACTGTGATTGTGCTATTGACTTGATTCCAGGCTGTAAGTTTCCTAAGGGCCGACTTTTCAACCTGTCTGTGCCGGAACATACCGCCATGCGGAGTTATGTTAAGGAGTCTTTGGAGAAAGGGCATATTCGGCCATCTTCTTCACCGTTGGGAGCGGGATTTTTTTTGTTGCTAAGAAGGATGGCTCCTTGAGACCCTGTATTGATTATCGCATCTTGAACAAGATCACGGTCAAGTTTCAATACCCTTTACCTTTGCTTTCCGATTTGTTTGCCAGGATTAAGGGGGCTAGTTGGTTTACTAAAATTGACCTTCGGGGGGCATATAATCTTGTTCGTATTAAGAAGGGTGACGAATGGAAAACTGCGTTTAATACACCCGAAGGCCATTTTGAATACCTTGTGATGCCATTCGGGCTCTCTAATGCTCCATCTGTTTTCCAGTCCTTCATGCATGATATCTTCCGGAATTATCTTGATAAATTCATGATTGTATATTTGGATGACATCTTAATTTTTTCCAATGATTGGGATTCTCATGTGAAACAGGTCAGGATGGTATTTCAGATCCTTCGTGATAATACTTTGTTTGTGAAGGGGTCTAAGTGTCTCTTTGGAGTGCAGATGGTTTCTTTTTTGGGCTTTATTTTTTCTCCCTCATCTATAGAGATGGATCCGGTTAAGGTTCAGGCCATTCATGATTGGATTGAACCCACATCTGTGAAGAGCCTTCAGAAATTTTTGGGCTTTGCTAATTTTTATCGCCGTTTCATTGCTAACTTCTCCAGTGTGGTTAAACCCCTGACCGATCTGACGAAGAAAGGCGCTGATGTAACGAATTGGTCCCCTGTGGCTGTCTCTGCCTTTCAGGAGCTTAAATGCCGATTTACTTCTGCCCCGGTGTTGCGTCAGCCAGATGTTTCTCTTCCGTTTCAGGTTGAGGTTGACGCTTCTGAGATTGGGGCAGGGGCCGTTTTGTCTCAGAGGAATTCTGATGGTTCCTTGAGAAAACCGTGTGCCTTCTTTTCCGTAAGTTTTCGCCTGCTGAATGCAATTATGATGTCGGCAATCGGGAGTTGTTGGCTATGAGGCGGGCGTTTGAGGAATGGCGACATTGGCTTGAGGGAGCCAAGCACCGTATTGTGGTCTTGACTGATCATAAAAATCTGATTTACCTCGAATCTGCCAAGCAGCTGAATCCTAGACAGGCTCGATGGTCCCTGTTTTTCTCTCGTTTTGATTTTGTGGTCTCGTATCTTCCGGGTTCTAAGAATGTTAAGGCTGATGCCCTCTCTAGGAGTTTTTTGCCTGATTCTCCTGAGGTATTTGAGCCGGTCGGCATTCTGAAGGAAGGGGTGGTCCTTTCTGCCATTTCCCCTGATTTGCGACGGGTTCTGCAAGAATTTCAGGCTGACAAACCTGACCGCTGTCCAGTGGGGAAACTGTTTGTTCCTGATAGATGGACTAGTAGAGTGATTTCGGAGGTTCACTGTTTTGTGTTGGCTGGTCATCCTGGTATTTTTGTTACCAGAGATTTGGTTGGTAGGTCCTTTTGGTGGCCTTCTTTGTCGCGTGATGTGCGTTCTTTTGTGCAGTCCTGTGGGACTTGTGCGCGGGCCAAGCCTTGTCGTTCCCGTGCTAGTGGGTTGCTTTTGCCTTTGCCGGTCCCTGAGAGGCCGTGGACGCATATTTCTATGGATTTTATTTCAGATCTTCTTGTTTCCCAGAGTATGTCGGTTATCTGGGTGGTTTGTGACCGGTTTTCTAAGATGGTTCATTTGGTGCCTTTGCCTAAATTGCCTTTCTCTTCTGATTTGGTTCCATTGTTTTTTCAGCATGTGGTTCGTTTGCATGGTATTCCGGAGAATATTGTGTCCGACAGAGGTTCCCAGTTTGTTTCTAGGTTTTGGCGGGCCTTTTGTGCTAGGCTGGGCATTGATTTGTCTTTTTCTCCTGCATTTCATCCTCAGACAAATGGCCAGACCGAGCGAACTAATCAGACTTTGGAAACTTATTTGAGATGCTTTGTGTCTGCTGATCAGGATGATTGGGTGGCTTTCTTGCCATTGACCGAGTTTGCCCTTCATAATCGGGCTAGTTCGGCTACCTTGGTTTCGCCCTTCTTTTGTAATTTTGGTTTTCATCCTCGTTTTTCTTCGGGGCAAGTTGAACCTTCTGATTGTCCTGGTGTGGATTCTGTGGTTGACAGGGTGCAGCAGATTTGGGCTCATGTGGTGGACAATTTGGTGTTGTCTCAGGAAGAGGCTCAGCGTTTTGCTAACCGTCGTCGGTGTGTTGGTTCCCGGCTTCGGGTTGGGGATTTGGTCTGGTTGTCTTCCCGTCATGTTCCTATGAAGGTTTCTTCCCCTAAGTTTAAGCCTCGGTTTATTGGTCCTTATAGGATTTCTGAGATTATCAATCCGGTGTCTTTTCGTTTGGCCCTTCCGGCCTCTTTTGCCATCCATAATGTTTTCCATAGATCTTTATTGCGGAAATATGTGGTGCCCGTTGTTCCCTCGGTTGATCCTCCTGCTCCTGTGTTGGTTGATGGGGAGTTGGAGTATGTGGTTGAGAAGATTTTGGATTCTCGCTTTTCGAGGCGGAGGCTTCAGTACCTTGTCAAATGGAAGGGTTATGGCCAGGAGGATAATTCTTGGGTTTTTGCCTCTGATGTCCATGCTGCTGATTTGGTCCGTGCCTTTTATCTGGCTCGTCCTGATCGGCCTGGGGGCTCTGGTGAGGGTTCGGTGACCCCTCTTCAAGGGGGGATACTGTTGTGAATTCTGCTCTTGGGCTCCCTCCGGTGGTTGTTGGTGGTAGTGCAGTTGTCTTGGGGTTGTAATCCGGGTAGGTGTTTCTGCTGATTGCAGCTCTATTATGTATTTAGGTGTGCAGGATCCATGAGTCCATGCCAGTTGTCCATTGTACTTGTAGGGATTGCATCTCTCTCTGGCTCCTCATGCCCTGCTGCCAATTCAGCTAAGATAAGTGTCTGTTTTTTTGTCTCTGTGCACACATGCAGTGTGCTTTGCAATTCAGTGCAATTCATTGTGCTTTTGTCCAGCTTAGACTTTGTTTGGATTTTTCAGTCATGCTGGATTCTCAGGAGATGCAGATATACTTTTTATGTCTTTAGTTAGATGTAGAATATTTGTATTATCTGCTGTGGATATTTTTAGGATTTTAATACTGACTGCTTAGAATTCTGTCCTATCCTTTTCTATTTAGCTAGAAGTGCCTCTTTTGCTAAATCCTGTTTTTCTGCCTGCGTGTTTTTCTTCTTATACTCACAGTCAATATTTGTGGGGGGCTGCCTATCCTTTGGGGTTCTGCTCTGAGGCAAGATAGAATTCCCATTTCCATCTATAGGGGTATTTAGTCCTCCGGCTGTGTCGAGGTGTCAAGGACGTGTTAGGTACATCCCACGGCTATTTCTAGTTGCGGTGTTAGTTTAGGGTTTGCAGTCAGTACAGGTACCACCTACTCCTGAGAAAGTCTCTCATGCGGCTCCAAGGTCACCGGATCAAAACAAATGAGGGTCAGACACAGTAGTAGGCCCAAATAATAAAGTGGGCTAAATGCAGTTCAAATGTGGTAACAGGACTAATCAGGCGGCTTTGCTTTGTTCAGTGGAGGAAAACTGTAATGAGTGGCAGACACAGTTAGTAGGCCCAAATAATAAAGTGGGCTAAATGCAGTTCAAATGTGGTAACAGGACTAAGCAGATGACATTGCTTTGTTCAGTGGAGGAAAACAGTAATGAGTGGCAGACACAGTTAGTAGGCCCAAATAATAAAGTGGGCTAAATGCAGTTCAAATGTGGTAACAGGACTAAACAGGCGGCATTGCTTTGTTCAGTGGCGGAAAACTGTAATGAGTGGCAGACACAGTTAGTAGGCCCAAATAATAAAGTGGGCTAAATGTCTGCCAAAAAATTGTTCATAAATAAACAGGTGGCATAGCTAGGTACAGGGGAGGGCTCCTCTGCTGAGTATCAGACAGTGGTAGTAGGCGCAAAGTATTAACTGGTCTAAATGGAGGCCAGGGCCCCTGTATATTTTACCTATCATCTATCATTTCAGCAAATTTGTATTGGCAGTGCCATTGAAGGATTTAACAGCACAGACTACACAGTGGTGGAGCAGGGAGAGGTAAGTATTGAAAGTGGTAGAGCACTGTTCGAGCTGGGGGGAACACTCTCTCGTGGGTGGCGGTACTGGCACAGAGCCCCTCATATTACCACGGTGTGATGACGTTGTTTGTGCACCACCATGGTCAGAGACACTTCATTGTACTATGAGGGACCCTGTGCCAGTGCCGTCGCCCAAGAGTGGGCCCACCCACCAGTCCAGGCAAACGGTACTCGCACGGGTGCTTGCGCCAGGTGGTGACCACGGCCCTGTGGGGGGAGTCAGCCCATTTAGGGAGGTATAAAAATGGCCTATGGTGGACATTCAGCAGCTGCAAAAGGAGGAATTGGAGAAGTCAGTAAGAGGAGGCCAAAAGCAAGACATTTTTCAGGCAAGCTACATGTCAGTAGGGGAAGGTGGGGCAAAATAATTTGAAATCCATGATTGGTTCATTTTAATGAAGGTTAGATCATCAACATTTTGGGTAGCCAGACGTGTCCTTTTTTCGGTCAGTATTGAGCCAGCAGCACTGAAGACTCTTTCTGATAGCACACTAGCAGCTGGGCAAGCGAGCTCCTGTAATGCATATTCTGCTAATTCAGGCCAGGTGTCTATTTTAGATGCCCAGTAATCAAAGGGGAATGACCTGTGAGGGAGAACATCGATAAGGGAGGAAAACCGCCCACGGGCTCTTCCACCAGACTTCCTCATTTTTTGGAAAATCTAACCAAAATTACAACAGTTATATGGTACTGTAAAGCAAGGTAGAAGGTGTATATAAACTTGTTGAGAATTTAAATCTCCCTTTTTTGGGGGGAGACTGAACCAAAACTCAGGCCCTGTGCATAAAACACAATGTAAGTGGCAGAAAGTGGCTGGCTGATATACGGCAAACTAACAGGACTGAAGTATATCCACTTTGTGAGAATTTGAATCTCACTTTTTTGGTGGGAGACTGAACCAAAACTCAGGCCCAGTGTATAAAACAACACAATGTAAGTGGCAGAAAGTGGCTGGAAGATATATGAAAAAATATAAGGACTGTAGTACAATTTCAATCTCCCTACAATTATGTCAGGACAAGTATGGCAGCAATAAAAAGGACTGCTGCACACAAATAAACAAGATAACTGTGCAGAAAGGAGCAACAGGATTTTTGCTGTTAAAAAAGCAGTTGGTTTGCACAGCAGCGTGCAAACAGCAATGCAGCTATCAGGGAGCCTTATAAGGCAGCCTAATAAGCTACAGAGCTGATGCACAAAAATATAGCCTCCACTGTCCCTGCAAAAAAAGGTGGTGTTGGACAGTGGAAATCGCTACAGCACAAGCAGTTTGGGGGTTAATCTTCCCTCCCTAACTATATCCCTTCTTCTGATGAAGCTGCAGCAACCTCTCCCTATGCTAAGATCGGCAGAAGTAAGATGGCGGTTGGCGTGCACGCCCCTTTATAGCCTCTGTGATGCCGCAGAAAGCAAGCCAATCAGTGTCATGCCCTTCTCTAAGATGGTGGGGACCGAGACCTATGTCATCACGCTGCCCACACTCTGCGTCCTCCTTCATTGGCTGAAAAATGGCGCTGAAAGCGTCATATGAAACGCGACTTTGGCGCGCAGATCGCCGACCTCATGGCCGATCCCACACTTTGCCGAAAGTCAGCGATTTTTGAATTTGTCTGATCCGTTTCGCTCAACCCTACTGTGCAGCCTTCCAAAGAAATGCCACCCCACACCATTACTGACCCACTGTGACACCGGTCATGCTGAAGGATATTGCAGGCAGCAGATTGCTTTCCACGGCGCCTCCAGGCTCTGTCATGTCTGTCACATGTGCTCAGTTTGAACCTGCTTTCATCTGTGAAGAGCACAGAGCACCAGTGGCGTATTTGACAATCCTGGTGTCATGCATGGTGTTGGGCTGTGAGAACAACCCCCATCTGTGGACGTCGGGCACTCAGACCATCCTCATGGAGTTGGTTTCTAACCGTTTATGCACACACATGCACATTTGTGGCCTGCTGGAGGTCATTTTGCAGGGCTCTGGCAGTGCTCCTCCTGTTCCTCCTTGCACAAACGCTGAGGTAGCGGTCCTGCTGCTGGGTTGTTGCCCTCCTATTGCCCCCTCCACGTCTCCTGGTGTACTGGCCTGTCTTCCTTTCATCTGTAGGACCCGTGGAAGCGCAGCAGCGTGAAACGGCCGTCGTCTGTCACAATTCACATTCTGCCCTGCTGAAGATTCTTCCGTTGCAATAAAGGACTATTTTTAGGATGGTGAGTGCTCTCAGTTTTCTTCTTTCATTGGACCTGTCTCCTGGTAGTGCCTCCAGCCTCTGGACACTACGCTGACAGACACAGCAATCCTTCTTGCCACAGCTCGCATTGATGTGCATCCTGGATGAGCTGCACTACCTGAGCCACTTGTGTGGGTTGTAGAGTCCGTCTCATGCTACCACCAGTGTGAAAGCACAACCAACATTCAAAAGTGACCAAAACATCAGCCAGAAAGCATTGGTACAGAGATGTGGTCTGTGGTCCCCACCTGCAGAACCACTCCTTTTTTGAGTGTGTCTTGATAATTGCCAATAATTTCCATCTGCTGTCTATTCCATTTGTACAGCAGCATGTTAAATTGATTGTCAAACAGTGATACTTTCTAATTGGACTGCTTGATTTCACAGAAGTTTGATTTACTTGGAATTATATTCTGTTGTTTAAGTGTTCCCTTTATTTTTTTGAGCAGTGTATATATATATATATATATATATATATATATATATATATATATACTGTATATATATATATATATATATATATATATATATATATATTTTTTTTTTTTTAATCAGTCCTATATAGACCCATCCTACTGTAGTTTGGCCGACTAATGCTGATACCTATTGGTAATGTTCTACTATGCAAATTGGTGCATTTGGCATTGTAGGCATGACTATAGAAACAAAGGTCGTTTCTTTGGGTCTTCCTGTCTGCTGAGATGGTAAAGCTCTAAAAACCTTTGTTTCTGGAGAATCAGTCCAAATTCTCCAGTGCTATAGATAATGAAGGGAGGGTTTGGGTCTACCGGCAGACAGACAGCAGTCAGTAGTGTAAAGGGCAGGAGAAACACTCTCCCAATGGAAATAGGGGACTCAGAACTGGAAGTCCAAGTATAAGACCTAAATTCTATGAATCAGAAGACATCATCTTTGGCCGAAAAATGCAGTTGACCCTTCACAATCGTATGCTGGTCCTTGACAGGGCAGAATATGGTGCTGACATATCCACTGAGGTCACAACGAGAAAGATTTATCAAAACTGGTGCCAAGAAAATGTGAAGCTGGCCACAGCTACTAATGGGAGTTCAGCTAACATTGTTTCAAGAATTGAAGGGTATTATTATATTTGTACAGGCAACTGCTCTACAAGCCCATCCTAAGTGAGAGGTTCTCAAGGCCATGGGATGGCAACTGTTTGCATCCCCCCCACATTGTATAACAGGAACCTCTCTGCCTCATTTTTGATAGTAGCATTATATTAAAGCACCACTCTGCTGGAGAGGTGCTACTAATCTAAGGTCCCTGCCTAGAGCCTTGTACTTACCCAATGGCGTCTTCACCTTTAATTGGCGCCACTCCGTTCTCATGGCACAATCTTGTGACTGCAATTTCTGACTGGCTGGAAGTTGGAGGTAACGGTCACAAGCTCTCAATGCAAATCTATGAGGCCACAACAAGGCTTTCACAGACCTGCTTAACCCCTTCGCGACATGCGCCGTACTAGTACTGCGCTGCCGGCACTGCATTAGTGCCAGCCGCAGTACTAGTACGGCGCCCCGATCACCGCGGTCTCGCGCTGAGCGCCGCGGTGATCGGGTGCGGGTGTCAGCAGTATATGACAGCTGACACCCCGCAGCAATGCCCACGATCGGCGCTGTCACCGATCGCGGGCATTTAACCCCTCTGATGCCGCTGTCAATAGTGACAGCGGCATAGAGGAGGATCGCGCAGGGACGGGGGCTCCCTGCGCTCTCCCACGGAGCAACGCGATGAGATCGCGCTGCTCCGGTGACCTGGAAGGAGTCCCCGGATCCAAGATGGCCGCGGGACTCCTTCCGGGTCATGAGATGACCCTGCTTGCCGGCGTCTGCTGAGAATTCCTCATAGCAGGCGCCGGCAAGCCTCTGCAATGTGCCTGTCAGATCGGTGATCTGACAGAGTGCTGTGCACACTGTCAGATCACCGATCTGTGATGTCTTCCCCTGGGACAAAGTAAAAAAAAAAATTTTTCCACATGTGTAAAAAAAAAAAAATAATAATAATTCCTAAATAAATAAATAAAAAAAAAAATATTCCCATAAATACATTTCTTTATCTAAATAAAAAAAAATCACACAATAAAAGTACACATATTTAGTATCGCTGCGTCCGTAACGACCCCACCTATAAAACGGTATCACTAGTTAACCCCTTCAGTGAACACCGTAAAAAAAAAAAAAAAAAAACGAGGCAAAAAACAACGCTTTATTCTCATACCGCCAAACATAAAGTTTAATAACACGCGATCAAAAAGACGGATATAAATAACCATGGTACCGCTGAAAACGTCATCTTGTCCCGCAAAAAAAAAGCCGCCATACAGCATCATTAGCAGAAAAATAAAAAAGTTATAGTCCTCAGAATAAAGCGATGCAAAAACAATTATTTTTTTATATAAAATAGTTTTTATCGTGTAAAAGCGCCAAAACATAAAAAAATTACATAAATGAGGTATCGCTGTAATCAAACTGACCCGAAGAATAAAACTGCTTTATCCTTTTTACCAAACGCGGAATGGTATAAACGCCCCCCCTAAAAGAATTTCAGGAACTGCTGGTTTTTGTTCATTCCGCCTCCCAAAAATCGGAATAAAAAGCGATCAAAAAATGTTATGTACCCGAAAATGGTACCAATAAAAACGTCAACTCGTCCTGCAAAAAACAAGATCTCACATGACTCTGTGGACCAAAATATGGAAAAATTATAGCTCTCAAAATGTGGTGATGCAAAAACTATTTTTTGCAATAAAAAGCGTCTTTTAGTGTGTGATGGCTGCCAACCATAAAAATCCGCCAAAAAAACGCTATAAAAGTAAATCAAATCCCCCTTCATCACCCCCTTAGTTAGGGAAAAATAATAAAATTTAAAAAAATATATTTATTTCCATTTTCCTGTTAGGCTACTTTCACACTAGCGTAGGTACGGGGCCGTCGCGCTGCGTCGGCCCAACATACCGACGCATACTGTGCAAGCGCCGCACAATGGGGGCAGCGGATGCTGTTTTTCCACGCATCCGCTGCCCCATTGTGAGGTGCGGGGAGATGGGAGCGGAGTTCCAGCCGCGCATGCGCGGTCGGAAATGGTGGACCGTCGGCACAAAAAAGTTACATGTAACGTTTTTTGCGGCTGGCGGTCCGCCACAACACGACGCAACCGTCGCACGATGCTTGCGACGTGTGTCAATACGTCGCTAATGTTAGTCTATGGGGAAAAAACGCATCCTGCAGATGACTTTGCAGGATGCGTTTTTTCGCCAAAACGATGCATTGCGACGTATGCAAAAAAACGCTAGTGTGAAAGTAGCGCTAGGATTAGGACTAGGGTTAGGGCTAGGGTTAGGGCTGGGGTTGGGGTTGGGGTAGGGTTTCACTTAGAATTGGGGAGTTTTCACTGTTTAGGCACATCAGGGGCTCTCCAAACCCAACATGGCGTCCGATCTCAACGCGTTTGTTTGCGTTAAAAACGTATGCGTTTTTATGGAAAAAAAACAGAACACACACTGAAAAGTCACCCACCACCATCAAGGTGATAAAGGGATCCAAACCCTAACCGTACCCCTAAACTCACCCCTAACCGTTTAATGAACATTTTCTGACAGTCATAGTGCCACGTATTTCAGTGCCACGTATTTCAGTGCCACGATATTTCAGTGCCACGTATTTCAGTGCCACGATATTTCAGTGCCACGTATTTCAGTGCCACGTCTTTCATTGCCACGTCTTTCAGTGCCACGATATTTCAGTGCCACGCATTTCAGTGCCACGTATTTAAGTATTAAGTTTAAATATCGTGGCATTTACATGAAATACGTGGCACTTATATACGTGGCACTTATATACGTGGCACTTATATACGTGGCCACTGAAATATCGTGGCACTTATATACGTATATACGTATATAAACGTATTTCAGTGCCACGTATTTCAGTGCCACGTATTTCAGTGCCACGTATTTCAGGTTAGGGTTAGGGGTATGGTTAGGGTTATGGGTAGGGGTAGGGGTAGGGTTAGGGGTAGGGTTAGGGTTTTTTGTTTTTTTCTTGTTTTCTTGTGTTTTTCTATAAAAACGCATGTGTTTAAAAAACGCATGCAGATAAAAACACAAGTGTGAAACCAGCCTTACCCTTGGGAAAATAAAAACATGGGGGCTAAAATATAATTTTCGTGGAAAAAAATATATTTTTTATTTTCGCGGCTCTGCGTTATAAACTGTAGTGAAGCACTTGGGGTTTCAAAGTTCTCACAACACATCTAGATAAGTTCCGTGGGGGGTCTAGTTTCCAATATGGGGTCACTTGTGGGGGGTTTCTACTGTTTAGGTACATCAGGGGCTCTGCAAATGCAACATGACACCTGCAGACCAATCCATCTAAGTCTGCATTTCAAACGGCGCTCCTTCCCTTCCGAGCTCTGCCGTGCGCCCAAACAGTGGTTCCCCCCAATGTATGGGGTATCAGCGTACTCAGGACAAATTGGACAATAACTTTTGTGGTCCAATTTCTCCTGTTACCCTTGGGGAAAAAAAATTGCGGGCTAAAACATCATTTTGTGGAAAGAAAAAATGATTTTTTAATTTTCACAGCGCTACATTCTAAACTTTAGTGAAACAACTGTGGGTTAAAAGTGCTCACCACACATCTAGATAAGTTCCTTAGGGGGTCTTCTTTCCAAAATGGTGTCACTTGTGGGGGTTTCCACTGTTTAGGCACGTCAGGGGCTCTCCAAGCACGACATGGGTTCCGATCTCAATTCCAGCCAATTTTGCATTGAAAAGTCAAATGACGCTCCTTCCATTCCGAGCTCTGCCATGCGCCCAAACAGTGGTTTATCCCCATATATGAAGTATCAGCGTACTCAGGACAAATTGCACAACAACTTTTGGGGTCCAATTTATCCTGCTACCCTTGGGAAAATAAAAAATTTGGGGCAAAAAGATCATTTTTTGTGAAAATTAATATTATTTTTTTTTACGGCTCTACATTAAATACTTCTGTGAAGCACTTGGAGGTTCAAAGTGCTCACCACACATCTAGATTAGTTCCTTAGAGGGTCTACTTTCCAAAATGGTGTCACTTGTGGGGGTTTCCACTGTTTAGGCACGTCAGGGGCTCTCCAAACACGACATGGGTTCCGATCTCAATTCCAGCCAATTTTGCATTGAAAAGTCAAATGGCGCTCCTTCCCTTCCAAGCTCTGCCATGTGCCCAATCAATGGTTTACCCCAACATGTGGGGTATCGGCGTACTCAGGACAAATTGTACAACAACTTTTTTGGTCCAATTTCTCCTGTTACCCTTGGTAAAATAAAACAAATTGGATCTGAAGTAAAAATTTTGTGAAAAAAAAGTTAAATGTTCAATTTTTTTTAAACATTCCAAAAATTCCTGTGAAGCACCTGAAGGGTTAATAAACTTTTTGAATGTGGTTTTGAGTACCTTGAGGGGTGCAGTTTTTAGAATGGTGTCACTTTTTGGGCATTTTCTGTCATATAGACCCCTCAAAGTCACTTCAAGTGTGAGGTGGTCCATAAAAAAAATGGTTTTGCAAATTTTGTTGCAAAAATGAGAAATCGCTGGTCAACTTTTAACCCTTATAACTCCCTAACAAAAAAAAATTATGTTTCCAAAATTGTGCTGATGTAAAGCAGACATGTGGGAAATGTTGTTTATTAACTATATTATGTGATATATCTCTCTAATTTAAGGGCATAAAAACGAAAAATTTGAAAATTGCTAAATTTTCATAATTTTCGACAAATTTCTGTTTTTTTTCACAAATAAATGCAAGTCATATCGAAGAAGTTTTACCACTATCATAAAGTACAATATGTCTCGAGAAAACAATCTCAGAATCACCAGGATCTGTTGAAGCGTTTCAGAGTTATGACCTCATAAAGTGACAGTGGTCAGAATTGTAAAAATTGGCCGTGTCACTTAGGTGAAAACAGGCTTTGGGGTGAAGGGGTTAAAAAAGTGACCTCCGGCTCACATCTTGAAACTCTGCAGAGATCTGGCAAAAATGCTGGAGTGGGGCTTTAACTGAGGCTCCTTATGCAATATCCTTAAGGAGTCTTCATCAATGATCTTTGCTAACCAGGTCCCTTTGCTTGCTTTCCCGTACACATGTAATACAGCAGTATATCCATGTTTGTGTTATCATATAAGGAATAGTAGGCATTCAGAGAATGTATATTCCTTCTTTGTTATATAAGGGGCCTTCCGTCGGAGCAGGGGACAGATATAAATGCGTCTTATTAATAGGCTGTGGAGCGTTTTCTGACCAGCGGCGCTCGGCCATTGACCCAATACCACATTGGTCAGTCTGTGTCAGCCCCTGATGTATATAGTGGTCAAATCCACAAGTTTGTTGCTCTAATCAGCCTCTCTGTGATTCACAATCAGGAATACAAACCGTTATCTCATAAAATATGGATTCACTTGTCTCTTCGGTTTGTGTCCATAAGCAGTTTTGCTATTCACTTCATTAGCAGGAACCATAGAATAAGTATTACCCAAGTGCCACCCATAGGGTGCTCTTGTCAGGAAGGTGTGAGGATGGAGCATGTGCCAATAATATTGACTTATAATGATTAATAACATTTGGATGTAATTTACAATTCTAATGTTTAAGGTTTTTTTGGGGACTAAAATTAAAAACGGTTTAGCAGGACCGATCGGATCCCTGCCTTGTGAGAACAAGTAGTCCCTATGTAATATGTAGTCATATTCCAATATTCCAGTGTTACATTGTATGTGCTTTACTATACTTGTGTAAATGGATCATTTATCCCCCCTGGAGATCAGGCTGCACACTATTAATATTCTATCCTTGCCATAAGAATAATAATAAAAAACCTAAATATTGATATTCTGATGAATTTCTGTGTTTACATAGTTTCAGCAAGTCGGACAAAGCAGAGCTGTCATGTAAAGCATGGAGGAGGGACACAGCATCAGCCTGAACGTCTGATAAGTGATGGCTGTCACACAACCTCCATCATCGCAGCTGAGCATAGCCGGAAAGCAACGAGCAATGAATAACATAATTATCAGGTATTAGCCATAGTAGTGACTAAACGTCATATTACTCCTGGCCGCTGTCCGAGGGCCGATTTACAGCAACATCTCTATCTGCAGACAGGTCATATGTCAAGAGAGATGTCAGGTCAGCGAAAAGCACAAAAAAGCGATTAGAGTCCCTGCATTTACATAAAGAGGAAATATAGGAACATTATATAAACATGTAATTACAGCAACATTAACTGTATCACATGATTAATAAAGGAGGAACGCGGAGTCACTATGTAAGGCAACTGTAATGGTCTAATCACTGAGTGACTCAGCAAAATGGACCTTCTATCCTCACTGTTTACACATCTATCTATCTATCTATCTATTATCTATCTATTATCTATCTATCTATCTATCTATCTATTTATCTATCTGTCTATCCATTATCTATCGATACATCTATCTATCTATCATCTATCTATCTATCTATCAATCTATTATCTATCTATTATCTATCTATTATTGATCTATCTATCTATCTATCTATCTATCTATCTATCTATCTATCTTCTATCATCTATCATCTATCTATCTATCTATCTATCTATTTATCTATCTATCTATCTATCTATCTATCTATCTATCTATCATCTATCTATCTATCTATCTATCTATCTATTATCTATCTATTTATCTATCTATCTATTATCTATCTATCTATTATTGATCTATCTATCTATCTATCTATCTATTTATCTATATATCTATCATCTATCTATCTATTATCGATCTATTTATCATCTATCTATCTATCTATCTATCTATCTATCTATCATATATCATCTATCTATCTATCTATCTATCTATCTATCTATCTAACTATCTATTATCTATCTATTTATCTATCTATTATCTATTTATCTATCTATCTATCTATCTATCTATCTATCTATCCATCTATCTATCTATCATCTATCTATCTATCTATCTATCTATCATTCTATCTATTATCTATCTATCTATCTATCTATCTATCTATCTATCTATCTATTTATCTAGATTTTAAAAAAATGGAACAGCACATACAATTAAATGGGTGCACAGACCTCCAAGCAACTAATCCATATACTTGCCAAATATAGAGGGACCAAAAAAATGGAAGGCAGCACTCCAGGTTTCAGCAAAAAATATCAGTGGACTTTATAGGACCCACATGGCGTGGTGCAACGTTTCGGCTTTCAAAAGCCTTTCTCGAGCTTGCTAAAACCTGGAGTGCTGCCTTCCATTTTTTTTGTATCTATCTATCTATCTATCTATCTATCTATCTATCTATCTATCTATCTATCTAATATATTATTATTATTATTATTATTATTTATTATTATAGCGCCATTTTTTCCATGGCGCTTTACATGTGAGGAGGGGTGTACATAATAAAAACAAGTACAATAATCTTAACAATACAAGTCACAACTGGAACAGGAGGAGAGAGGACCCTGCCCGCGAGGGCTCACAATCTACAAGGGATGGTTGAGGATACAGTAGGTGAGGATAGAGCTGGTCGTGCAGCGGTTTGGTCGTTTGGTGGTTACTGCAGGTTGTATTATCTATTATCTATCTATCTATCATCTATCTATTATCTATCATATCTATCATATCTACACACATGGTAAAAATTCTTGGTACCCCTCTTTTTATGACCAAAACACCCACAATGGTCACAGAAATAACTTGAATCTGACAAAAGTAATAATAAATAAAATATCTATGAAGATGAATAAATGAAAGTCAGATATTTCTTTTCAGCCATGCTTCCACAGAATTGTAAAAAAATAAAACTCATGAAATAGGCCTGGACAAAAATGATGGTACCCCTGAAAATAATGTGATGAAAGGGACATGTTAAATCAAGGTGTGTCCACTAACTAGCATCACAGGTGTCTACAATCTTGGAATCAGTGAGTGGGCCTGTATATAGGGCTACAGATACTCACTGTGCTGTTTGGTGACATGGTGTGTATCACACTAAACATGGACCAGAGGAAGCGAAGGAAAGAGTTGTCTCAGGAGATTAGAAAGAAAATTATAGACAAACATGTTAAAGGTAAAAGGTATAAGACCATCTCCAAGCAGCTTGATGTTCCTGTGACTACAGTTGCACATATTATTCAGAAATGTAAGATACATGGGACCATGGCCCGGGAGAGACATGTTTTGTCCATTTAACTGTAGGCTAATAGCTCAAGAGATTTACTGTATATACTCGAGGTTAAGCCAAGATTTTCAGCCCATTTTTTTGGCTGAAAGTGCCCCTCTCAGCTTATACTCGAGTCATTCCCAGGGGGTCGGCGGGGGAGGGGGAGCGGCGGCTGTCACATCATACTCACCTGCTCCCAGCACCGTCCCTGGCAGCTTCTCCGATGTTCTCCGGGCACCGGCAGCTCTTCCTGTGTTCAAAGGTCACGTGGTACAGCCCATTAAAGTAATGAATATAGACGTGACTCAACTCCCATAGGAGTGGAGCGCATATTCATTACTTTAATGTGCGGTACCAGTGACAACTGAACACAGGAACAAGCTGCCAGCCCAGGATGATGAAGCAGGGACCGTGCCGGGAGGGTGAGTATGACGGGGAGGGGGAGCATTGCGAAATTCACCTGTCCCCGTTCCAAAGCCAGTTTCCATCTTTCGCTTCCTCTGGCTGTGACGTTCAGGTCAGAGGGCGTGATGACGTGTTTAGTGCTCACCCTCTGCCTGAACAGTCACTGCAGAGATCCGGGAGCCACAGTGGCGGTGGAACAGGGACAGGTGAACATCGCAAGTGCCGGGGGTTTGAACGACGAGAGGTGACTATATCTTTTTTTTTTTCATCGCCGCAGCATATGGGTCATAATCTATGGAGAATCTTACGGGGCCATCAACCTTTTGTGCAGCATTATATGGGGCATATTTTAATATGGAGCATATTATGGGGCCCATCATGAACTGTATGGAGCATTATATGGGGCTCCTGATTCAACATGAATATTCAAAAACATTTAGCCTACTGATGTCTCAATTAATTTTACTTGTATCTATTTTTATTTTTGACATTTACCAGTAGCTGCTGCATTTCCCACCCTAGGCTTATACTCGAGTCATTAAGTTTTCCCTGTTTTTTTGTGGCAAAATTATGGGTCTTGGCTTACACTCGGGTCAGCTCGAGTATATACGGTATGTACAGTAGATCAGGGACCCATCAGAAAGAGGTCACGCTGCCGTGGTTGATGGGCACACATGAATTGGCCAATTTGTGTGCTAAGAATGTTCATTTTTGTAAGTTCATCTTACTGAATAATAATACCGTTTGCATTCAATATTTTCAGTGTTTGCATATATCTGGGCTCCTATAGAGTGATGCTGTGTTTTCTTTTTCAATATAACGCAGCTATCGCAACTGGCACATTGAAGGTGAATGTGCTGGTCAGGTTTGTTCACAAATGGGTATAGGGTGCAAAGCCTCATAGGTACATACCAGTCCTTCCAGATAAATTAAAAAAAGCTGAAGCAGCACACGATAGATCAAATATAAGGTGCTAATTAAAAGCCCATGTGGCAACGTTTTGCTCCATAAGTGTCGACCTATCTATCTATCTCTCTATCTATCTATCTATCTATCTATCTATCTATCTATCTATCTATCTTTCTATCATCTATCTATGTATCATCTATCTCTCTATTATATATTTATCTATCTAGTATCTAGCTATTATCTATCTATCTATATATATTATGTATTTATATCTCTAATATCTATTTATCTATTGCTCTATTATCTATTTATCTATCTGTTATCTATCTATCTGTCATCTATCTATCTATCTATCTATGTATCATCTATCTCTCTATTATCTATTTATCTATCTCTGTATTATCTAGCTATTAACTATTTATCTATCTACCTATATATCTAGTTATTATCTATCTCTCTAATATTTATTTATCTATCTCTCTATTATCTATCTATCTATCTATCTATCTATCTATCTATCTATCTATCTATAATCTAGTTATCTATCTATCTATATCTCTATTATCTCTTTATCTATGATCTATTTACCTATCTATCTATCTATCTATCATCTATTTATATATCTATGTATCATCTATCTCTCTATTATCTATCTATTATCAATTTATTTATCTATTATCTATCTCTCTATTATCTATCTATCTATCTATCTATCTATTTATCTATCTTATATCTATTATCTATTTATCTATCTACTTATAATTGTCTAAGGGTCACTTCCATCTTTCTGTCTGTCCTTCTGTCTGTCACAGAAATCCCAAGTTGCTGATTGGTCGCGGCAAAACAGCCATGACCAATCAGTGACGAGCACAGTCTGGTGGCAAAATGGCCACTCCTTACTCCCCGCAGTCAGTGCCCCCTCCATACTCCCCTCCAGTCAGCGCTCACACAGGGTTAATGGCAGCATTAACGGACCGCGTTATGCCGCGGTGTAATGCACTCCGTTAACGCTGCCTATGCATCAACAGTAAAAAGATCTAATGTTAAAAATAATTAAAAAAAATTAAAATAGTTATATACTCACCGTCCATCGGCCCCTCGGATCCAGAACAGGCCTTTCCCGCTCCTCGCGACGCTTCGGTGACCGCTCCATGCATTGCGGTCTCGCGAGATGATGACATAGCGATCTCGCTACGTCATCATCTCGCGAGACCGCAATGCACTCTTGGGACTGGAGCGCGCGAGGAGCATCGGTAAATGCTTTGCCTGGATTCGGGGGCCAACGGATGGTGAGTATATAACTAGTTTTTATTTTAATTCTTTTTTTTAACAGGGATATGATGCCCACATTGCTATGTACTACATGGGCTGTGCAATATACTACGTGGGCTGTGCAATATACTGCATGGGCTGTGCAATATACTGCATGGGCTGTGCAATATACTGCGTGGGCTGTGCTATATACTGCGTGGGCTGTGCAATATACTACGTGGGCTGTGCAATATACTACGTGGGCTGTGCAATGTACTACGTGGGCTGTGCAATGTACTATGTGGGCTGTGTAATATACTACGTGGGCTGTGCAATGTACTACGTGGGCTGTGCAATGTACTACGTGGGCTGTGCAATGTACTATGTGGGCTGTGTAATATACTACGTGGGCTGTGCAATATACTGCGTGGGCTGTGCTATATACTACGTGGGCTGTGCAATATACTACGTGGGCTGTGCAATATACTGCATTGGCTGTGCAATATACTGTGTGGGCTCTGCAATATACTACGTGGGCTGTGCAATGTACTGCCTGGGTTGTGTTATACACTACGTGGACTGTGTTATATACTGCGTGCGAGGGCTGTTATAAACTACGTGGCTGTGTTATATGCTATGTGGGCTGTTATACACTATGTGGGCTGTGCTATATACTCCATGGGCTGTGTTATATACTACATGGCTGTGCTATATACTCCGTGGGCTGTGCTATATACTCTGTGGGCTGTGTTATATACTACGTGGCTGTTCTATATACTACGTGGCTGCACTATATACTATGTGGCTGTGCAATATACTACGTGGCTGTGCAATATACTATGTGGCTGTGCTACTTAATACATGGGCTGTTATATACTCCGTGGCTGTGCTATATACTACGTGGCCGGCCGCAAACAATCAGTTCATGGCCGGCCACGTAGTATATAGCACAGCACGTAGTATATCACAGCTGAATCCTGTGTATTCAATGTACTTTTCTAAAATCTTCATAAATAAACTACATACATATTCTAGAATACCTGATGCTTTAGAATCGGGCTACCATCGAGTCTATATATATAATTGTCTAAGGGTCTGTTTGTTTGTAACCAAAATCCCGCATCACTGATTGATCGTGCCCGGCCGGCCTCGACCAATCAGCATTCATAAATAAACTACATACATATACTAAAACGAGAATAACATGAAGGACAGTCTGTGTGGGAGAGAATAACATGGAGGACAGTCTGTGAGGGAGAGAATAACATGGAGGACAGTGTGTGAGGGAGAGAATAACATGGAGGACAGTGTGTGAGGGAGAAAATAACATGGAGGACAGTCTGTGATGGCGAGAATAACATGAAGGACAGTCTGTGAGGGAGAGAATAACATGGAGGACAGCCTGTGAGGGCGAGAATAACATGAAGGACAGTCTGTGAGGGAGAGAATAATATGGAAGACAGTGTGTGAGGGAGAGAATAACATGGAGGACAGTCTGTGAGGGAGAGAATAACATGGAGGACAGTCTGTGAGGGAGAGAATAACATGGAGGACAGTCTGTGAGGGAGAGAACAACATGGAGGTTAATGTGTAAGGGAGAGAATAAAAATTTTCCCCGTTTTTAAGTTTATCATATGGTAAAATAAATGGTGTCTTTGAAAACTATAAGTCATCCTGTAGAAAACAAGCTGTCATACAGCGATAGATGACTAATAAAGTTTTGACTCTTAAAATAAAGACAGGAGAAAAACAATGGCAGTGTGTCCAATGGGTTAAAACATAAATGTAAGCCAATGTTTATATGAATACTAGATAGTGGCCAAATTCGAACGCATCGGGTATCTATATATATAATTGTCTAAGGGTTTTTCTGTCTGTCTGTCTGTCCCGTTCATTCATTCGCTGATTGGTCGAGGCCGCCTGGGCCTCGACCAATCAGCGACGGGCACAGTATCGACATAGAAATCCCGCATCTCTGATTGGTCGAGGCTGCCAGGCCTCGACCAATCAGCGACGGGCACAGTATCAACGTAGATGTCATAATGGTTGCCATGGCGACGATGATGTCAAAAAGGTTGCCTCGACCAATCAGCGACGGGCACAGTTGGAATCATCATTGTCCATATACTATGGGGACATGCATATTCTAGAATACCCGATGCGTTAGAATCGGGCCACAATCTAGTCTACTATATAATCATCTAAATCTGTCTGTTTGTCTGTAACGGAAATCCCGCGTTGCTGATTGGTGGTGGCCGGCCGGGTGCTGCTTGGTCGCGGGCAGCTGGCTAGACAGGCGGAGTCCGGCCTCGAATTGGCGCGAGGATTTGAACCACGCTTTGCTGATTGGTCGCGCGCGGTAGGCCATGACCAATCAGCGACAGGCGCAGTCCAGCCACGAATTGGCCCGGGATTTGAACCACGCTTCGCTGATTGATTGCACGCAGCTGGCCGCGACTAATCAGTGATATTGGCTTGGGATTTAAACCCCGCTGCGCTGATTGGTCGTGCCCGGCTGGACGCGACCATTCAGCAATATTGGCGCGGGATTTAAGCAACGCTTCACTGATTGGTCGCGCCCAGCCGGCCACGACCAATTAGCGACAGGCTCAGTCCGGCCACGAATTGGCGCTAGATTTGAACCACGCTTCGCTGATTGTTCACGCCTGGCAGGCCACGACCAATTAGTGATATTGGCTCGAGATTTAAACCCCGCAGCGCCCGGCTGGCCGCGACCAATCAGTAATATTGGCGAGGGATTTAAACACCGCTTCACTGATAATGGATATGTTTTTTTCCGTTAAATCCTGTGTATTCATTGCATTATTCTTAAATCTTCATAAATAAACTACATACATATTCTATATGCGTTAGAATCGGGCCACCATCTAGTCTATAATATCTATCTATGTATTATCTATGTATTATCTATCTATCAATTTATTTATCTATCTATATATCATCTATCTATTTATATATTATCTATCTATCTTCTATCTATTTATCTCTCCATCATCTATTTATCTATCTAGAATATCTATCTATTATCTATCTATCTCTATACTGTATTATCTATCTATCTATCTATCTATCTATCTATCTATCTATCTATCTATCTATGTATTTATCTCTATGTAATCTATTTATCTTTCTATAATATCTATCTATCTATCTATCTATCTATCTATGTATTATCTATCTATTATCTATTTATCTATCTATAAAATCTGTATATCTATGTATTATCTATCTATCATCTATCTATTATCTATCTATATATTATCTATCTATCTAGCTCTCATTATCTATTTATCTATATATAATGCCTATCTATTATCTATCTAGCTACCTATCTATTATTTTTCTATTTATATTTCTATCTATCTATTATCTATTTATCTATCATCTATCTCTCTATTATCTATGCATCTATCTATATCTATCTATATATTATCTATCTATTTATCTAAGATCAATCTATCTCTCTATTATCTATTTATCTATATCTATCTATTATCTATCTATCTATCTATCTATCTGTCTATCTATCTATATATTATGTATCTTTCTATCTATCTATCTATCTATCTATCTATCTATCTATCTATCTATCTATCATCTATCTATCTATCTAAATGAAAAAAAAATTAGCCAGCCCTCCAGTTCAAGGAAAAATTGTGGGATTTAATCCAGCAACAAGTGCTGCAACGTTTCGACCTCACAGCACGGTCCTTGTCAAGCATATCAATCTATCTCTGTATCTACCTATCTATCTATCTATCTATCTATCTATCTATCTATCTCTTATGTATCTATCTATTAGCTATCTATCAATCTATCAATCTATTATCTATCTGTATTATCTATCTATCTTTATTCTATCTATTATCTATCTACTTATCTCTCTATTATCTATTTATCTATCTATAACATCTATCTATCTATCTATCTATCTATCTATCTATCTATCTATCTATCTATTATCTACCCATCCATCTATCTAGTATCTATTTATCTGTCTATCAATCTAGTATCTATCTGCTTATCTGTTTGCATATCTATTATCTATCTATCTTTATTCTATGTATCTCTATTATCTGTCTATCTTTATTCTATCTATCTATCTATCTATCTATCTATCTAATATCTATCTATTATCTATCTATCTATCATCTATCTGTTTATCTCTTTGTATATCTGTTATCTATCTCCACTTTCTTTCTATCTTTATTTTATCTGTCTATATTATCTATCTATCTATCTATCTATCTATCTATCTATCTATCTATCTATCTTTCTATAGATTATCTATCTGCTTATCTGTTTGCATATCTATTATCTATCTATCTCTGTTATCTATCTATTCATCTATCTATCTTCTATTCTATCTTTCTATCTAACTATCTATCTATATATCTATCTATCTGTCTATCTTTCTAATATCTATCTATTATCTATCTATATATGTATTATATATCTGTTTATCTGTTTGTATATCTATGATCTATCTCTATTTTCTCTCTCTCTCTCTCTCTCTATCTATCATCTATCTATCATCTATCTATCTATCTATCTATCTATCTATCTACCTCTATTATCTATCTATCTATCTATCTATCTATCTACACTACCGTTCAAAAGTTTAGGGTCATCCAGACAATTTTGTGTTTTCCATGAAAACTCATACTTTTATTAATCAAATGAGTTGCCAAATAAATTGAAAGTCTAGTCTAGACATTGACCAGGTTGGAAAAAAAGATTTTTATTTGAAATAATAATTTTCTCCTTAAAACTTTGCTTTTGTCAAAGAATGCTCCCTTTGCAGCAATTACAGCATTGCAGACCTTTGGCATTCTAGCAGTTAATTTGCTGAGGTAATCTGGAGAAATTTCACCCCATGCTTCCAGAAGTCCATCCCACAAGTTGGTTTGTCTTGATGGGCACTTTTTGCGTACCATACGGTCAAGCTGCTCCCACAACAGCTCAATGGGGCTGAGATCTGGTGACTGCACTGGCCACTCCATTACAGATAGAATACCAGCTGCCTGCTTCTTGTCTAAATAGTTCTTGCATAATTTGGAGGTGTGCTTTGGGTCATTGTCAAGCTGTTTGCAAATTGCTTCTTCTGAGAAAAAGAGGACTTAAACTCTATAGCGCCACCTGTTGGAAGTAGCGATCCTACAAGTCACAATCAACCCTTTAACGAGTCGTGCAATATGACTTAGGATAAAAGCCAAATCAGTATCTCAATTCGCAGACATTGGTGTTTCAGGCTGTTGGCCCTCGTCAGTGTGAAGCATGAGAACTGATTTGGCTAGATGAGAGGCTCTGGACTGGGGTCTAAGGAACAACTTTTCTATTTGTGGAGAGTGACATACCAGCTGGCTTGTCAAGGTAAGGAAGCTGTGCAATGCTCCTCTGGGAAATTAAATATGCAAATTGCCTCTTCTGAGAAAAAAAGGACTGTTGTAGGATGAAATTGGCTCCAATCAAGCTCTGTCTATAGGGGACAGCATGGCGTTGCAAAATGGAGTGATATCCTTCCTTATTCAAAATCCCTTTTACTGTGTACAAATCTCCCACTTTACCGGCACCAAAGCAACCCCAGACCATCACATTACCTCCACCATGCTTGACAGATGGTGTCAGGCACTCTTCCAGCATCTTTTCAGTTCTGCGTCTCACAAATGTTCTTCTGTGTGATCCAAACACTTTAAACTTGTATTTGTCTGTCCATAACACTTGTTCCAATCTTCCTCTGTCCAATGTCTGTGCTCTTTTGCCCATATTAATCTTTTCCTTTTATTAGCCAGTCTCAGATATGGCTTTTTCTTTGCCACTCGCCCTGAAGGCCAGCATCCCGGAGTCGCCTCTTCACTGTAGATGTTGACACTGGCGTTTTGCGTGTACTATTTAATGAAGCTGCCAGTTGAGGACCTGTGAGATGTCGATTTCTTAAACTACATACTCTAATGTACTTGTCTTGTTGCTCAGTTGTGCAGCGGGGCCTCCCATGTCTCTTTCTACTCTGGTTAGAGCCTGTTTGTCCTCTCCTCTGAAGGGAGCAGTACACACTGTTGTAGGAAATCTTCAGTTTCTTGGCAATTTCTCCCATGGAATAGCCTTCATTTCTAAGAGCAAGAATAGACTGTCGAGTTTCACATGAAAGTTCTTTTTTTCTGGCCATTTTGAGAGTTTAATGGAAAAATAAATGTAATGGTCTAGATTTTCAACTAGCTCAAAGGAAGGTCAGGTTTATAGGTTCTATAATCAGCCAAATTGGTTTCAGCTGTGCTAACATACTTGCACAAGGGTTTTCAGGGGTATTCTAACCATCCATTAGCCTTCTTACACAGTTAGCAAACGCAAAGTACTATAAGAACACTGGAGTGATGGTTGTTGGAAATGGGCCTCTATACACCTATGAAGATATTGCTTTACAAACCAGACGTCTGCAGCTAGAATAGTCATTTACCACATTAACAATGTATAGAGTATATTTCTGAATCATTTAATGTTAGCTTAATTGGGAAAAACTGTGCTTTTCTTTAAAAAATAAAGAAATTTCTAAGTGTCCCTAAACTTTTGAACAGTAGTGTATCTATCTGTCTATCAAGATTTATAGAAAATAGATGCAGCACTGTGGAGTGGTTGTTTCAAAGCCCCAACACTCCAAATGCAAGCACATTTTTGGGGTGCATTTATTAATCCATTAATATAGTTTTTCTATCTATCTATTTATCTATCTGTTTAACATTCTTATTTCCATACGCAAATGTGCATTTTCAATAAAGAATTGATTTGTGATGAAATTCAAGGCATTGGCTGGACTTCAGAAATTCAGTTTGCATATGCATTTGCTCATACTGGCAAAATTTCTCAGTACTACTCCTCACAAATGCAGAAGATTGCATTAGCCATATAAGTATCATATGACTTCAGGTGCGACTGTTCTGGCAGCTTAATAATGCCTTGCATCTATTGCATCACATAATACAGCACAGCCTATCATAGACTGTATAAAAGCTGAAGTAGGGAATGCAGTGCAGCAACCATTGTAAGCATTTCATAGCCCATAGTCAGGCATGTGAGCTCATTTTTACATTGACAAGGATGTGTTTGTATTAAAGAGCTTGAGAGTGGTTGGATAAAGTCCTAGGAGACCTATTTTAGGGATATTAGAGTAGATATGAATAGAGAGGATCGAACCAAAACATTAAAGTTCTGGGTTTGTGCCAGTTAGTGTCTGGTGCTAAACTCCAAACATGGACTTCTCAAGGAAGTCCGTTTAAAAGTTTGTAGTTCCGGGGGGAAAGTCGAGACAGAGAGAAGTTTCCTGCTCCAAAGTTCTGGTCCCCATAGTTTTAGACTAAAGTTTGGGTCAGGAATCAGAACCCAAATTTTCCCTACCCGTCAATAGAATATTTTTTTTAATGGTGATTTTGATTTTCAAAATATTTGATCAATTCTAATATTTATGTAGAGAACTCACATCTATTGAACATACATCTATATAACTATCTCATATTTATCTATTTAATATCTATTTAGCACTGTATTTGGGTTGCCAGCTAGACCTGAGCATTCCTGCCTAGATTTCAGGTGTTTGTGTAGTTCAGTCCTCATACTGTTTGTCGATTATGCATATGAGTGTGTTTTATCCCCGTCTATCTAGATTTGGCTTTTGATTTATTGTTAAGTAAACATTTATTGATGCAGACATGTTCATATAATTGGTTGCTCTTAGACCTGGGGCAGAGATCAAAGAGTTTCCTTCCTTTTTGGCTCCTAATACATTATTCTAATCTATTTTATTACCCTAGAGGTATTACTATATCTAGCTTTGGGCATACAATGATAATCATCCCACATTTTAAATATATTAATAAAGGTTTGGATGGAATGTATTACAAGGACTGGAGAGACAGAGACAGATTTGAATTGTCAGCCTTTGCTGGATTGGGGGCTTGACTTTTCTATTACATTAGAAGGTGGACTCATCCTGTAAGGCCTTGATTTACACATCCTGATACATAGCATCATATGGTAAATACAACAGTTTTCCCAAAAATTAAAAAAAGAGCTTGAAAATGTCCAATAATTACATTTATTAAAATTTAAGAAATGAAAAATAAATATGAAATTTTTCATAAATCTGATACCAGATATTGTACATGTTCCTGATAAGTTTAATGACCTCAATCACACGTCAGTATTTGGTCAGTATTTTGCAAAAAAACAGGGGTGGAATTTACAGAAAAAACTCTAATTGAAAGACTGATGCCTGTCCTGTGTTTTGGCATACAAATAATGATAAAATACTGATCAAAAACAATGTCGTGTGAATAAAGCCTTAGGGAAATTTTCAATAAAAAATGTTAATTAGCATAAATTATCAATAGGAAGTTCTATAGAAAATGACTATCTCCAGTACTGTTACCGGTATCCCTACTACTATTACAGATGGAAGAAACAGGTTCACCACCATTTATTTTATGAAGTATAACTCAAAATTGAAGTGAAGAGCGGCGCTCCTTTAAAAAATGTAAAGTTCCGAGCAGTCCATCAATAGGAAGTTCTATAAAAAAAACAACTATCTCCAGTAGTATTACCGGTATCCCTACTACTATTAGAGATGGAAGAAACGGGTTCACCACCATTAATTTTATGGACTATTTATGGAGTATAGCAAAGTAACAAGTTTATTAACCATTTATATTAAAATGCCAATATAAAATACATACTCAGAGTCATAATAGCATAATACTGTGAATCATGGAAACAGGTAAACATGAACCACAGGTCACACCTATAGTATACGCCTTGAAAGCCCAGGTGAACACAGTAAGTAAGTGGCACTACCAGCTTACTAGTCCCACCAAAAGTATATCTAAGGTGAAAGACTAACAATAAATGAAAGACCGGGCCTTACCCACATTGGACGCAGTGTGTACCTGTGGAAACACCAGCCCCTACGCACGTTTCGCGTAGGCTTCTTCGGGGGGCTGTCCAGCATGTGTCACAGGGTGATTTATATGTGACACATGCTGGACAGCCCCCCGAAGAAGCCTACGCGAAACGCGCGTAGGGGCTGGTGTTTCCACAGGTACACACTGCGTCCAATATGGGTAAGGCCCGGTCTTTCATTTATTGTTAGTCTTTCACCTTAGATATACTTTTGGTGGGACTAGTAAGCTGGTAGTGCCACTTACTTACTGTGTTCACCTGGGCTTTCAAGGCGTATACTATAGGCGTGACCTGTGGTTCATGTTTACCTGTTTCCATGATTCACAGTATTATGCTATTATGACTCTGAGTATGTATTTTATATTGGCATTTTAATATAAATGGTTAATAAACTTGTTACTTTGCTATACATCTAAAGACAACTCGATGACTCTTTTTTTCGGATTAGTACATATATTGGTGGGGAGTTTTTGTTTTGTCCAGTTTTGGACTTATATGTGGCTGAGATCTAATTCTTTATATTTATGGAGTATAACTCAAAATTGAAGTGAAGAACGACGCTCCTTTAAAAAATGTAGAGTTCCGAGCCTTAAGATAGAATAAAAGTGGAATCCGGCACTCTTTTAGTTACATTTTATTAGCTTCTTAAGAATACTTAGGAAGTATTCTTATCGTTTAAGTCAACTGAGCTTCATCAGATATACACTAAAAGAACAGAAACAAAAAGAACCAGTATACGAAAACATACAAATATAATGCCGTATTGATAACCTAGATGAATGTACTTCATACAAATTCATAAATAATATAATATAACAACCAACAATAACTGGAGCTCGTACAATATCCCCTACTATGTCTTAATTTCTTTTGGTGTATATCTGATGAAGGGTCAGATGACCGAAACGTTAATAATACTTCCTATACGCTATTCTAATAAAATTCAGCTAACAGAATGCCGGATTCCACTGTTTCTGTATTTCTGAAGCATGAGCGAGCAGAGAGGCTCCTTTTCCTATTACATGTCTGCGTCACCAGAAATTGTCTGGCTGCCAGTATAATACATCCTTACAAATACAGACTATTAATGGCTTAGTCATCGAGCAATCACTGATTAGCTCCTGATCTCAATTACTCTTTATAGTCATCATGTTATGGTGCAATTATCGTTATCCTGCACCCCACATCTTCACTGTCGCTATTACGTGTTCTGTGGAGAGAAACCCCCCTAAGGCTGCATTATGTCCACCCTTTCTATCTGTACTGCACATACACAACCTCATCCCTGGGAATACGTGCAGCGCTGTAACCATTTCTGCACTGGAGGAGTGCGCTGTCAGTGCGGTTTATTGGTTTGATTTATTTTGTATGCTCGTATAGCGCCATCATATTGTGCAGCGCTTCACAGACACTATCATCACTGTCCCCATCGGCGCTCGCTGTTTAAATCCCACATCACTATGTCTTTGGAGTTTAGTGGATCACAAATAATTTGCCTTTTTACTATAACATGCTCAATCATCTGGGTTTCCGATTTGCCTGCGCTTAGATTGATTGCGTACATTCACTTGCCTTATAATATCTATTGACACTTAGTCTAGATTTTAGCAGCAGATCTGGTATATCACATTGTTCGAGTATTAATTTGCATGTCAACTTTCCCTGTGCACTAACGATGCAATTTAGTTCTACATCTGCGGTTAGAGACATAGATTGGGTTTTGTATTTAGTTGCATCAACCCCCTGACCTCCTGCCCCAAAACCATATAGATTGTAAGCTCACGAGGTCAGGGTCTGCTCCCCCTCAGTGCCGGTCTGTCACACTTTGGTTGCTGCACTATATAATTTATATTAATTATATGTATGTCAACCCATTTCACCATAAAAGTAATGGTGCTTTAAAAATAAATAATAAAAACGATACCAATGTTCGATTTAAAGTAACCCTCCACACTAGGCACTGAAAAGTGGCTAAACATTTGTCATATATAGTAACCCCGCTGGTGCCCTTTGTTTGTCTTCCACTGCCTCCTCCACGAATATAGGGTTACTCTACAAAATCCAAGATGGCACGGCAGTGTCATGGGGAGGGAATCAGTAAATCTGAGTCAGACCTCCCCTACTATTCCTGTACTCTTCAATCGGGGCTCAGAATTAGCACTTCTCCCGATGTCCTACAGAGGGCACTAGCTAGGATGACAATATATGACAAAAGTGTAGCCACTTTTCACTTCCAGGATTGAGGGTCTCTGTAATGGGTATTTCCGGGACTCTGTGAAAAATTAAAAATGTGCCTAAACACTAACAGGCAGGTAGCTGCCTGCTGTGCCTGATGCCGTTCATCACTGGTCAGAGTGGTCACAGACCGCTCCTGCCAGGGATTCAGCTGCCTCTGCTGACATCATGCCGACAGAGTGACTGCTTCTTTTCCACCCTACTCTGTTAATGGGGAATGGTTTCCTACATCATTATGATTGACAGTCGGCTCACCCAGTTAGGCAGCGGAAATCTGGCTGTCGATCCAAATGACTTTGAAGTGCCGTCAACAGAGCAGAGCAGAAAAGAAAACACCACTCTGCTGGCATGACATCAGCACATGCAGCTGAATTACCAGCAGGAGCGTTCTGTGACCGCTCTGTGCCAGTGAAGAACAGCGCAAGACATAACGGGCAGGTAGGTAGGAGCTAAAAATGTGCCTAAGCACTAAGTCCCTTAAACCTAAAGGTATAAAGTGTCTCTGCAGATGTACGAGTGTGTGTGTGTAAATGTATGGTGTAGGGTTCAGAGTCTGTGATCATTAATCTGTAGGTGTATGTGCACCATGTGACTGTGTTCGGTGTGCACCCGGTGATTTGGAGAGAAATATGATGTGCGTGGATATGTTATGTTTACGTGTGTATTGTATCTATTGGTGTATAATATTTCTTATATTTTGTGTGCATGTGCGTCAGTGTTGCTGTTAGGGTCTCTGCGTATGTGTAATGTGAATGTAATAGTATGCAGGTACTGAGTATGTCACCACGGAACAGACAGACTAACAGTTGAGGGTAGGGTTGAGCGAAACGGGTCGGCCATTTTCAGAAGTCGCCGACTTTTGGCAAAGTCGGGTTTCATGAAACCCAACCCGACCCCTGTGTGGGGTCGGCCATGAGGTCGGCGATCTTCTGAATCTGGTATCGGAATTCCGATACCGAGTTCCGATATGTTTGCGATATCGGAAATCGGTATCGGAATCCATATTTAAGTGTAAAATATAGAATCAAAATAAAAAATATTGATATACTCACCCTCGGACGCGCCCTGGAACTAACTGGCAGCCTTCCTTCCTAAGAATGAGCGCGTGAATGACCTGCGGTGACGTCGCGGCTTGTGATTGGTCGCCTGAGCGGTCACATGGGCGGCCGCGACCAATCACAAGCCGTGACGTCATCTAAGGCCCTTCACGCGCTCATTCTTAGGAAGGAAGGCTGCCGGAAAGAAGCCGAGGGTGAGTATATTCCTATTAGGTATATACTCACCCTCGGACGCGCCCTGCTTCTTTCCGGCAGCCTTCCTTCTTAAGAATGAGCGCGTGAAGGGCCTTAGATGACGTCACGGCTTGTGATTGGTCGCGGCCGCCCATGTGACCGCTCACGCGACCAATCAAAAGCCGTGACGTCATCTAAGGCCCTTCACGCGCTCATTCTTAAGAAGGAAGGCTGCCGGAAAGAAGCAGGGCGCGTCCGAGGGTGAGTATATACCTAATAAGAATATACTCACCCTCGGCTTCTTTCCGGCCACCTTCCTTCCTAAGAATGAGCGCGTGAAGGGCCTTAGATGATGTCACAGCTTGTGATTGGTCGCGGCCGCCCATGTGACCGCTCACGCGACCAATCACAAGCCGTGACGTCACCGCAGGTCATTCACGCGCTCATTCTTAGGAAGGAAGGCTGCCAGTTAGTACCAGGGCGCGTCCGAGGGTGAGTATATCAATATTTTTTATTTTGATTCTTTATTTTACACTTAAATATGGATCCCAGGGCCTGAAGGAGAGTTTCCTCTCCTTCAGACCCTGGGAACCATAGTATCCCATTGCACTGCATTGGGTTTCGTGTTTCGGCCGACTCCGACCCCGACTTTTTTATAGGATCGGCCGATTTCACTCGACCCGACTTTTGAGAAAGTCGGGTTTCGTGAAACCCGACCCGATCCTATAAAAATAAAAGTCGCTCAACCCTAGTTGAGGCGTTTAATCGCAGGAATCAGGTTCTCCTCGCAGGGGGGAAGCAATGGAAAATAACTAGCAATAAAACAGTGCAAAAATATGGGAGTGAAACAATGTAACAGAAGTAAGCAAGATTTTTTGAGAAAAGAACACTTATCAGTCTGATGAGGACTAGGTTGAAGGGTCGTCTTCTCCAATGTAGGCGCCGAGAAACAGTGGCACTTGTCATCCCTATGTTGTCCGTGGGCTGAGTAGTCTCTAGGAGCCTGCTGCCTGGGGTTTAGGGAGTTAAAGTGATATGCACAGGCTCTGAGTCTTTAGCTGTTACAGCACAGCCTATCCCGGGAAAACGATGGTCAGTCTATTATTAAGTCTCTCACCAGGAATCAGGGGCTCTGCACTGTTAAGTCTCTCACCAGGACTCAGGGGGTCTGCTCTGTTAAGTCTCTCACCAGGAATCACAGTCTCTGTACTGATACCGTGGGTACCAGGGTGTCACAGTCTCTGCATGGGCCAATGTCTCTGCACGGGTCTCAAAGCGCCCCTCTCCAGTCACAGCAGAGTCTGCTTTCATGTACTCACAAGATGCAGTCTTTCTGGGCAATCTCCCTGTATTTGTCCTCTGACTGTGAGCTCTCTCTCAGCTGTACCCTGCTCTGACCGCTGCTCATGCTCCTTTGTTCCTTGCGCGCGTGCCTTTCCTGCTCTCTGCCCGGCTTCCTTCCTGTCGCAGTCTCTAAGTCTGCCCCCTCGGGAACCTGCACCACAGCTCAATGGTTCCAGGCACAGAGCCGAGAAGGTGACCGCCCCCAGACTCTTCTTGTGCTTCACCTTCTTACATGGACATGCCTTTTTTGCGAGTTTGTGCATATATTTTGTTTTGAGTTTGGGCATTATTTGAGTATATGTGTGTGATGATGCTGTAATTTTGTGTCTGTGTAGTAATTTATTTGCATTATATATGTGATTATTAGGTGACAATGTATGAATGTGCTATTGTAGGAGTGTGCTACTGTATCTTACAGTATGTCAATGAGTGTTTGCGTATTTCATATGGAGGTGTAAAAGTGTGTATTTGTGGGTGTTTGGTTTTGTATTATTTATATATGTATGTGATATGATGGTGTATGATTGTGTGCCTACTGTTGTATATGTGTGCAATATAAGAGTGCATATGAGTGTATTGTACAGCTTAGACACAATATTTGTTTGTATTGTTTGCCTGTGTGAATCTGTGAATGCATGTTTTGGCATTATTTGTTTATGTGTGTGTGTGTGCTGTCAGTGTACGTTTTTGTCTGTGCGGTATTATTTATGTGTATGCTATGTGAAGGTGTATGAGTGTGCCAGTGTATCTTTCTGTGTTGTGTGCCATTTGTTTATTCCGTATGAAAGTATGAGTGTAAATGTTGGTGTTTGCATTGTTTATATGTGTGTAATGTGATGGTGTATGATTGTATAAGCGTGTATGGCACAAGAGCTGTATGTATTTGTATTCTTTGTGTATATGTGCGTTTTTGAGTGGCTGCATGTCTTTGCATAATTCAGGTATGAATAATGAGGGAGATGACAGCCTATGAGTTTGTATAATAGAGTGTTTGTATTGTACAGTATTATGCATGTGTAATGTGAAGGTGTATGATTATCTATAGCAATATATATTTGTGTGTGTGTGTGTGTATGAGGTGAGGGCATATGGGCATCCATATGTAAGTGTATGTCCTTGTATTATTTTGGTTTGTGTGTGATGAGAGTCTATGGGTTTGTGTCTATGTAGTCATGGGTCTGTAATATTTCTGTAAATGTAATATAAAGGTGTATTAGTGTATATGATATGAGCGTATGTGCACATGTGCAGGACTATATATTTGTGTATGTCTGTGATAGGCGAGCCCATGAGCATGCATCTATAGGTGGGTGTTTGTGATGACAGTCTACGAGTTTGTGTTGATGTGGTCATATGTTTGTAATAATTGTATGTTTGTGTTGTGTTACTACTATTTGTGTGTGATGTGAGATGACTTCAAGTGTGTACTGTATGTGTTTTTTGTTGTTGGAGTGTGTGTATGACATGAGGGTCTATGATTGTGCATTTGTGTATGTGTGTAATGTAAAGGTGCATGTGTTGTAGGTGTATAACTGGGTTTCTGTTGGATCTGTAAAGTGAAGGCGTACGATTGCACATCTGTAGGTGTGTGTATTATTTGGGTATGAGCCTATACATTTGTGTCAGTGGGGTCACGTGTTTGTGTTAGGTATATGTGTAATATGAAGACATATGAGTGTGTCTGTGATACATGTTTGTGTGCGATACAAAAGTATGTGTGCATTTGTGTGTGCTGTATGTGTTTGTAGTTTTTGTGCATGACAGTGATAGGCGTGCACATGAGGTGTGTGTTTGTGATGTGTGTGTACTGTATGTGTTTTTATTGTTGGAGTGTGTGTATGATGTGAGGGTATATGACTGTGCGTTTGCGTATGTGTGCAATGTAAAGGTGTATAAGTGTATCAGAGAGTGCATGTATTGAAGGTGTATAATTGGGTATCTGTGATACATGTTTGTGTGCGATATAACAGTAGGTGTGCATTTGTGTCTACTGTATGTGTTTACATTTTTTGAGTATGATACTGATAGTCGGGCATATGAGCATGCATCTAAAGGTGTGTGTTTGTGAATATGTTGGTACTATTTATATGTTTGTGTTGTGTACGTGTTGCTACTATTTGTGTGTGATATGAGAGTATTCCGAGTGTGTATTTGTGTTTGTACTGTATGTGATTTTATTGTTGAAGTGTGTGTATGATGTGAAGGTATATGACTGTACCTTTGAGTATGGTGTATAAGTGTATCTGAGAGTGCATGTGTTGAAGGTGTATAATTGGATATCTGCAGGTCTGTTTGTGTGCGATATAAAAGTAGGTGTGCATTTGTGTGTATTGTATGTGTTTGTATTTTTTGTGCATGGGTGTGACGAGAGTGTGTGTTGTTGTGTACCTGTAGATGTATGTGTTTGTATTACATGTGTGTAATGGGAAGAAGTTTGAGTGTATCTGTGATACATGTTTGTGTGCAATATAAAAGTAGGTGTACATTTGTATGTATTGTATGTGTTTGTTATTTTATGCGTGAGTGTGTATTGTTGTATACCTGTAGATGTATGTGTTTGTGTTCCATATGTGTGTAATGTGAAGGAGTATGAGTGTATCTGTGATATGTTTGTGTGCAATATAAAAGTAGGTGTGCATTTGTGTGTATTATTATTATTTATTATTATAGAGCCATTTATTCCATGGCGCTTTACATGTAAGGAGGGGTATACATAATAAAAATAAGTACAATAATCTTGAACAATACAAGTCAAGACTGGTACAGGAGGAGAGAGAACCCTGCCCACGTGGGCTCACAATCTACAAGGGATGGGTGAGGATACAGTAGGTGAGGTGTATTGTATGTGTTTGTATTTTTTGTGCATGAGTGTGTGTGTATTGTTGTATACCTGTAGATGTATGTGTTTGTATTACATATGTGTGTAATGTGTAGGAGTATGTGTATCTGTGATATGTTTGTGTGCAATATAAAAGTAGGTGTGCATTTGTGTGTATTGTGTTTGTATTTTTGTGCATGAGTGTGTATTTTTGTATACCTGTAGATATATGTGTTTGTATTCCATATATGTGTAATGAGAGTTTATATGCTCAGATGTATGTGTTGATTATACAGTGTTTGTCTATGTGCGTGATGTGAGGAAGTCTGAACAGGTGTCTCTCATTGAATGTGTGTTGTGTGTATTATGACATGCGTTTATTAACTTCACTGATGTAAAACATAATTTTACTGAATGAATTATTATACCTTTAGTACTATTTAAATGCCAGTGATGTTTCCATCATTCCTCCGACATTACTAAATCCTGTAGGATTCGGCCATAAACTTGATGTGATCAGATGATAACACATACAGCACACACACATGTTATAAAATAACACCTAACCTCCCAGTGAAAGCATATAGTGTAAATCTTTCTAAACGCCTCTCCACAAGGACACCTAAAGTAAAAAATACTTTGATCCGCGAGTCACATTCTGTTTTATTACATAAAGGTTAACTAGCCCTCCTAATGAACAATTATTACTCTATAAAACAAAAGAAAAAGAGTGTGCAAGAGCGGAATATTAATTTGAAACATGGTCATTCTATTCACAGGGAAGAAAAAAGAAAAGGACATATTAAATAATAAAAAGCCAAATTTCATTTTAAAATGAAGCCTGATAGACTAATCTCTTTTAATAGACTGAATATAATACCAATTCCAATTCTAATTGTAGCTGGAAATGGTCTCTGAAACCTTTCCGTCATTAAAAATAAAAAAAAAAACAAGTCTGGCTTCTCCCTGAATTGTTAACTTTACACGAGGACGTCGAAAATCTTATCGAAAGCGAGATTCATGTAAAAATGTCAGCAAATCTGGTTGGAGGCTTTAATAAGGATAGAAAATGGGTGGCGTTGGCTAACCTAAGATAAGATCTTCCAAGATATCTATGTAGATGGCTTGTGGCGTAGATGAGAGAAAGGGAAAAAAAAAAAAAAAAGAAAATGAAAACGTGATTTGGTGCTGACTCTGCTGACCAACAGCAATGGGAAAGAAATTCTAATAGACACTGGGTCCCAGCTGGGCAATGACATTAATTGCCTAAATCTCACGCTTGTCTGTGATGCAGCTTTCTCATTCAATCGCTTGCTCGCTCTCTCTCTCCTTCGCACTAGCTCACTCGATCTCTCTCTATTTCTCTCCACCCTCCCTGGGGATTTTAAAAATGCAGTATTTGAATTTTGGTGAGTGGTAAAGCCTCTGCCCTAGGACCCATTTGACAAATGAGAAGCCGTGCAGCATCAACACCAGCCGACTGAGCTTCAGTGAGTCAATCTCTCTGCTAGTCAGCAAGCTCCTGTTGGGAAACGCCGAGCTCCCTCTCTTCGCTGTCATTGAGGAAGTTACATTGACTCTTCATTAGGCTGCAGGCTTTTGGTTAAATCCCTCCGTTGTTGTTTTTTTTCACCCCACTTTAAGCGGTTCCAGTTTTTAATTTGCCTAGTTGCCTTAGCTGACAAATGAACGCACGCTTCCAGCAGTAGGATAGCGAAGGGGAACGGAAAAAAAAAGGAAAAGGACTTTTTTTGTAACTTTAGGTCACCGAAGCTAAAAGACGATTTAAAACCTGCTGACAAGACAGGACAAACGTGCTTGCATGCTAGCCCCTTCACTTGTTCTACGTCGACTCCAGAGCAACACCATGCAGCATCCTCTGACGGGTGCAACCTGCGTGGCACTGCCGAATGTGGGCATGTGTCCACAGCTCTCTTGTGCCTTGACTTTTATGTACTTGCAGCAGGTAAGTTTCTCCTTGCTTCGCTCTCTTCTCATTGCTGTTGCTTGCAGATGAACTTTTGCATTTTTTTGGCTTTGGGGGGTTTGCACATGTCTATAGAACCTATGCTGAATGTATAATTGAACTTGATGGACCTAGGTCTTTTTTCAACCTATGTGACTAAGTCTAAGATGGGGAGAGCAGGGCTGGCATAGATTTGGAGCTGGAATGTCTTAGGTGGTGAAGCTAAGACACGAGTGTGCTAGGATCTCAGCATCCTGCTGCACACACATTGCATGCTCTTATCCGGGAGTCATGTATCCAGCCCGCCGCTGTGCAGCACAGAGACCATAACCTGGGCAGAAGACGATAACATACAGCCCATCCTGTTCCATTATTGCTGGGCAGTCATTCATGCTTGTGTATCTGTACATTACTTGCTGCAGTCACGGGGACGTCTGGATTTCTGTGGAACACTAGCCAGAAATATTTTAATGAGATGTAAATGTATCCTTTGTGAACCTGAAAAAAAAAAAGGAAGCCTCTGTGTTACGGCTAATGTCCTAACAAAAGGCAGAGCAGGGCTGTTCTTCTAGCAAAAGAGCCACCCTGCAAAGAGTTAATGCCTAAGAATGAAAGCATTGCGCCAGTGTAAGTGGTTAAAGTGTGATCTTACGCCTGATTCTGCTTCCTTAGGCTTTGCAGAAGCAAATGCCTTGTGATCTCATCTCAGGAGGGTGTCTATTTTCTAAGCTCTCTGGGTCCGGACTGTATTCATTTCCTCACCTGTGACTTAAAAAGTCTTGACAATGACTAGCTTTGTGCTGCATAATCAGAAAATGCTCCTTTTACTGTTATTAAATGGTAATGACTGCCCCTGTAGTATATGGAGAAGTATTAGTACGGGTCCCTACTTAAGGCGGTCTATGCACCAAAGTAGTGGAAGATACATAGCAAGATCCAAACTTTATCTGTAGACCGCCATGTCTACATCTGTCATCCAGGACATACATATCATGTGCTGCAATCTTTGCTGCATTATTAGCAAGCACTGGGGTCTCCATTGTGCTCCATTACAAAGTATACCGGCACATGAGAAATCAATAGCAATCTGTTTATTAGATATTTATATTTTTGATTGTAATTCTTTAAACTTGGATGTGCATCATAGGAGTCAGTGGAAAGTACTGGGTCTCATCCATTTTACATTACCTGTACAATCCCATGCAGTAGTAATAAGATCCCGGCCAGCATTGAGTGTGACGCATACATGTTGTTCTAGTAAAACATCCGCACTTTTTTGGATTCGGTCATTCTTCATGCCGACTCGTAAAAATGAGAAAATGATAGATTTCTTTCCTAATATTCTGGCATTGCTGCGGTTCACCTGGTGTCCTGAGTTCCCTGCCCATGCAGTGGGGTAAGGCAGTAAGCAGGGAGACAGCAGCCCTTTCTCTGCTGCCCTATGGGCTTTGTTGTCACTTTAGCCTATTCTAATATATGCATGGTAAAAGATTTATGTGTACATAGATTGTGACCGTGATTTGGGAACAGCGATGGGAGTTCATGTTTTTGCATTCCCATTTCCAATTTGCATTTGATAAATGCTGAATGCATCCACTTTCTAGGATTGTCTTTTTTTTTCCTAATAACTGGCCGTTCTTTAAACTTTTCGAGAAATCTTCCATAGATCTGTTCTGATTCTGAACATCAGATCTTTTTTTTATTATTTTTTAAATTAGGTTGGCTGGAGGTTTTACCATCTTCTTTTATCTTGCTTGGTCATCTGTTTTTCTTTCATTATTTGTATATTAATTAATACTCATTAAACGATGGAGGTGACAGGTCAGTAGGACTTTACGAGAGGGTTGGGGAGATTTCCATAAAAGCAGTTGTCTTTTAATGTCATCGTTCCAAATGCTATGTAAACCCATTACTACTGCAGGTAAGGTGCAGAAAGCCTTAAAATGTTTCCAAACCACTCTCATAGTAGTAGGGTATTATTGTGACCCTCATTAACCATTTAGACTACTTCTGGACCTGATGTGCACTTTGGATCTTCATCCATGGTGGACTCAGGAATGGCTAATACCAATATCATTATACCAGTGACCTATTTGATCACATATAGGTTTGTTGTGTAACTCTGGAGCCTATACGCGCTTCATTGACTCCATTTCCCCTATGTAATATGGAAAATTGCGATAAGGAATACACCATTAAGACGTAAGCAATGTGCAGTAAAAAAAGCCACCGATATTTACTGCCACCAGCTCCGAACGGCGTGTAAATTTTATATTTGTCCTGAATATTTTAACAGATACTTTTCGCCTTTGCCAGTAGTTTTTAACAGTTGCCTGCATTATTTATAAAGCAGGAAAATACATGCAGACGTCAACAGGCTGCCGCTGTACACGTTATTGTTACGGATAATGCCACATAAAGCACAGTGGGAGGGGGACAATATCTTTTATGGATGACAAGTTTGATGAAACACAACTAAATGTGAAGAAATGACTCCAGTAGAAAAAAAAAAAATCTCCTATTTGCTTTATGGCCATAGGTTTATCTAAATGTAAATTATTTGAGACCTTCCGGTATGTAAGTATTATGGAAATAGATGATGTTCTAGTCAACATTTTATTTTTTGGCCCCCGCTCCAATTAGAGTTTCTTAAAGAATTTGCAGTTTCTGCACTGCGAGCATCTGCATTATACATAAGATGCATGCTACAAAACGCCCTATGAGTATAATAGCCTGATGTATATTTACAAAGGAAAACTCAATGTGGCTGCGGAAGTCGCTTTTAATATGTAGTATAGTTCTGCTTTCAAAAGAATTGCTCAGCTTTCAAGCCCACACAACTAGTTATCGTAAAAGACACCATTACTTTTATAATACATGGCTGTGTTGTGAGTCTTCTGCGATTTGTGGTGAACACTTGGAACTGCATAATGTTTACATCTATGTACATCTACGGAATAATAGTCATTCACATCATGCAGACATCCATAAAATATACACATCTAGTCCGTAATACTTATACAATAATTATATCTATATACAGTGATAGACATACATGTAATCATACACATCCAAACATCCCACAGTCATACAAACATACACATCCAAACAGTAATATACATTATATATCCATACAACATACACATCTATACAATAATACTCATCCTTACAAGAATTATATCTACATATAGTGATAGACATACATGTAATCATACACATCCAAACATGCCACAGTCATACACATCCAAACAGTAATATATTATACGCATCCATACAACATACACATCTATACAATAATACTCATCCTTACAAGAATTATATCTACATATAGTGATAGACATACATGTAATCATACACATCCAAACATGCCACAGTCATACACATCCAAACAGTAATATACATTATACGCATCTATACAACATACACATCTATACAATAATACTCATCCTTACAAGAATTATATCTACATACAGTGATGGACATACATGTAATAATACACATCCAACCATCCCACACCGTCATATAATCTTCCACATCCTAAGAGTAATATACATTGTATACATCCATGCAACATAAACAACTATACAATAATACTTATCCTTACAAGAAGCATATATATAAAGTGATGGACACATTAATAATACATATCCAAACATCCCACAGTCATACAAACATACACATCAAACAGTGATATACATTGTCCACATCCATACAACATACACATCTATACAATAATACTTATCCTTACAAGAATTATATCTACATACAGTGATTAGACATACATGTAATAATACACATCCAAACATCCCACACAGTCATATAAACTAACACATCCAAACAGTGATATACTGTACATTGTACACATCCATACAATATATACATCTATACAATAATACTTATCTTTCAAGAAGTATGTATATACAGTGATAGTCATACATGTAATCATACACATCCAAACATGCCACACCATTATACAAACATACACATCCAAACAGTAAGATACATTGGACACATCCATACAACATTTACATCTATACAATACTTATCCTCACAAGAAGTATGAATATGTAGTGATAGTCATACATGTAATTGTACACATCCAAACATCCCAGACCGTCATACAAATATATACGTCCAAGCAAAATATACATTTTACACATCCATACAATATATACAGTACATCCATGCAATAACACTTATCCTTACAAGAAGCATATATATAAAATGATAGACACATTAATAATACACACCCAAACATGCCACAGTCATACAAATGTACATATCCAAACAGTAATATACATTGAGAACATCAACATCATATCTATCTATCTATCTATCTATCTATCTATACAACAATACTTTTCCTTACGAGAAGTGTGTATATATATATATATATATATATATATATATATATATATTTACAGTGATAGGTCATACATGTAATATTACACATCCATACATCCCACTCATACATACACACATCCTAACAGTGATATATATTGCACACATCCATACACCATATACATCTATGCGATAGCACTTATCCTTTAAAGAAGTCTATCTATCTATCTATCTATCTATCTATCTATCTATCTATCTATCTATCTATCTATCTATTATCTATCTATCTATCTATCTATCTATCTATTATCTATCTATCTATCTATTATCTATCTATCTATCTATCTATCTATCTATCTATCTATCTATCTATCTATCTATCTAACGCAGTCATATAAGTATACACGACTAAACAATAATATACATTGAGCACATCAACACCTTATATATCTATATAAAATATTTCTTTATACAAGAAACATCTGTATTCAATAATACACCCCTCTACAATAATGCACATTCATAGAGTACAACACATTAATACATTGCAGACATCCACATAATCTTTACATCTATATAATATGCCTCCATACAATATACACCTGTAGCTATCCACACAGTAATCTGCTTCTCTACACTGCACATCATTCAATTACAGACATCAGTATAATAATACACACGTGTGCACTGTGCTTCCATCACATACATGCATACAGTGTACATGTTCATACAGTAATATACACTAATACTGCCTGCCAATAATAAAAAATAACACTATACTACACATATATGCAAACACTAGACATCTATAACTTACACATCCATACAAAAAACACATATTTGTCAATAATACACATTCATACACTGCACACAGCCATACTGCACAATATACGCCCATGATTTACACTGCACACTAGTTGATGAAAGTCTGCTGATGCTAGTAAACTATTCATTGCACAGTTTGTTTTATAGGGACTAATCTATTACTTTGCACTTTTTGTATTTGGAAGGTAAATGTAAAAGAACTGGATTTTGTCACTTAACTACATTGTTTTCACTCTACACATTATAACTCTGAGTTCAGAGACATAGCACAATGCAGGAGCGGCAGCTGCAGTCCTATGCAAAAGAAAAAAAAGGAGTTATGTCAAATGACAGTTCTGCTACATTTGTACTTTAGTTGAGTAGATGCTTCGCGCCATTGAGCACTTTGTATCACAGTGAAATAAACCTCTGCAGTACAACAAGCCTTCAGGAAAGAGAACATCCGGCTTTGTGGCAGATTGGAATCTAGTGAGAAAATAATTACTTGTCGTTATGTATCTATATGGTTTATTTATCGATAAATAATCATGAAACTGTGCGTCTGTCCGATACCTGGACCGAGCAGAGCATGAACGCGGCTCAGTTATAAAGTGATCACCACCTCGAGTTTTGGGACAGAAGAGCCTATAGAATTTGCCAGTATAAAATGTTATGTTACCCACTGATGCGTCTGGTGACTATTGGGGTATGGCCTATATTCCCTTGTAGTTACAAAGTTTGGAAAATTGCACTTATCTACTTTAAACATACTTTTCTTACAATGCAGAATAAACTTTCAGTGATATTAATATGTATTAGTAGGGGCTATGTTAAGGTTTCAGTGTGCACGCTTTGTGCGTTGTTACCATACGTTTGTGAATGTTTAGTACTTCCGTATGACAAGTGTACCGTCACTCTTCAAGAGTTTGTGTTGGTTGGGCATATGTGTGTAATGAGTGTGCGATCAATCTAAGTTCACACACATCAGGTCATTTATATGGTTTGTATATGTCTGTCTGTCCGTCGCTGTATCATTGTATTAATATATATGTGGGTTTAGTTGTTTGTTTTAACACTTATATCAAAAGTGATCTTAATCGAGTTTGCTGGCTATGGCTGTGTACTGGTTGAATTTTCCGAATGAATCAATGTTTGCGTGTGCGGTTTTACATATTTCACATCACCTTTACGTGTTTTGTGTGATGTGTATGTTAGTATAAAGAATCTCTGCGTTTCCGTGTGATTGTGTGTGTATCGTTACCTGGATGTATGTGTATTTGTGTCTTTATTGTAGTAGTGTTTATGTTTAGTTTTACGTCTATATCACAATATGATACTTTGTAAGTTAGTTGCGTAAGTTTGTTATGTGTGTATGTATAAAGTATGTGTGTTTACTTGTTATTATGTATGTATGTATGTATTTCTGTGTATTTGAATGTTTATTGTAGTAGTGTTTATGTTTAGTTTTACATCTATATCACAATATGATACTTAGTGAATAAGTTGGGTAAGTTTGTTGTGTAAGTATGTATGTATAAAGTATGTGTGTTTCCTTGTGATTGTGTATGTATTGTTAAATGTATGTATGTGTATGTGTATCTGTGCGTTTCTTGAAGTAGTGTTTATATTTAGTTTTACGTCTATATCACAATATGATACTTTGTAAGTTAGTTGCCTAAGTTTGTTATGTGTGTATGTATAAAGTATGTGTGTTTACTTGTTATTATGTATGTATGTATTTATATGTATTTGAATGTTTATTGTAGCAGTGTTTATGTTTACATCTGTATCACAATCACAATATGATACTTAGTGAATAAGTTGGGTAAGTTTGTTGGGTAAGTTTGTTGTGTAAGTATGTATAAAGTATGTGTGTTTCCTTGTGATTGTGTATGTATTGTTAAATGTATGTATGTGTATCTGTGTGTTTATTGTAGTACTGTTTATGTTTAGTTTTATATCTATATCACAATATGATACTTACTGAGTTCCTTGGATAAGTTTGTTGCGTGTATATGTATAAATTATATGTGTTTCCGTGTGATTGTGTGTGTATCGTCACCTGTATGTATATGTTTCTTGTAGTAGTGTTTATATTTAGTTTTATATCTATATCACGGTATGATACTTACTGAGTTGGTTGGATAAGTTTGTTGTGTATGTATGTATAACGTATATGTGTTTTCTTGTGATTGTGTATGTATGTGTATATTTCTTGTAATAGTGCTTTTGTTTAGTTTTATATCTATATCGCCGTATGATATTTACTGAGTTAGGTGGGTAAGTTTGCTCTGTATGTATAAAGTATGTGTGTTTCCTTGTGACTTTGTATGTATTGCTACCTGTATGCATTTGTATTTGTGTGTTTTCTTATAGTAGTGTTTATGTTTAGTTTTACATCTATATCACAATATGATACTTACTGACCTATTTGGGTAAGTTTGTTGTGTATGTATGTATAACGTATATGTGTTTCCTTGTGATTGTGTATGTATGTGTAGTTGTGTGTTTCTTGAAGTAGTGTTTATGTTTAGTTACCCATCTACATCACAATGTGGTATTTACTGAGTTTGTTGGGTTGGTTTGCGTATGTCTGTTTATATGAATGCAGCTATGCTTGTGTGTGTGTGGTATGTATTTATTTGGTCAAATTCCAAGTCCATACACCTAGTCATGTGTTTTTTCCTGTATATCATAACATGATCCCACCCACCGCCATACTATAAAACCAGAAAACAAGTCAATGCTACCGTGAGAGAACACTTTTTCCGATGTATCAGTAGTTGCTTTGCTGTAGCTAATAACTATAGTAATATTTTGCTAGATACCTATTTACTAGTAAGAAAGCAATGTTTTGCTACAGGTTGCTCTAAGCATTCGTTTCAGCCAGTGGTCAAATTGCCATCTGCTCAAGTGCACTCCGATAAGTTATCTTACAGTGGGCCATGCCCTTGTCAACGTGCTCGAACTGTTCATTTGTGCTCCTCTCTTAATGATGATACATGGGGTTTATTTTTCAAAATGAAGTCATCCGTAATGTGGGAATAATTTAGCTTAAAATGGAGACATTGCTCAAGGTGGACGGACGGACCTAGATCGAAAGCAATTGAACTAAAACTTCTGGATCAACTTTTTTTTTTAATTAGAAAGTAGCCCGCAGTAGATCATTAATGGCGTCAGTGACTGGCCATCCTTAAGTGCTTAAACAGTAGAAAATTGGCATTTGTGTAGTGCTGAGCTTGCAGAAATAGGTATCAGCTGTGCTGGCCGATGGCCCTAAGGAAATGGAGAGCAGTCGAGCTGTTGGCCGTGTTCTTTAAAGAGTGCGCAATAAGTCAATCAGCGTCTTCAGGAAGCTAATTTGATGTCCTTGCTGCGTAATAAGTCAATATAAAATATTAGGTTTAGAAAGATTCTTAAAATGTGTTATTTGTTTACTAAACACAAAAAACAATATCGGAATAATTTATTGTAGATCGGAATAAATGATGGATGACTAGATCTAGATTTTATCGGATCTGTTCGGAGGTTACACTTGTCTCATTTCTAGCCTTAACTCAATATTGCCAATTTAGTATATAATCAGAGGGATCACCTGTGCCTGTAAGTATTAATACAAGGCTATGCCATGTTTCCTTTGTAAGCTACTGCTATCAGCATGCAGAAAGATCTGTCATATGATGATTCGTAACACTTTCGAGCTGTGTCTCCAGAAGAGCCTTGTGCCGCAGGAACATAATCACTGCGGCAATTCACCTAAAATGTGAACCCATATGTTGGAGAGAGCTTACTCTGCAATCGGCTGTACCGTCTATGGTGGAAGTGCTGCATGTGGCATCTGCACTGCAGTCTAATGATGCTGCAGGCACATTGCTCTACACGGCTTCTTGTCATTGCCATTCCCAGTTGATAGGGATGCTGCCTGGAATCTCAGCAGTGACGTGCGAGATGGGAAAAACCCCAACCATCCCCCCTGCCGGCAACTGTGATCTCATGCAGCACAAAATGCAACTCCAAATAGGGTTTGTGGGACACAGGACCGTCATCTTGGGGGTAGGCACTTGCCCTAAGCTTGAACTGGAGAGCAGCTCAATAGATCATGCTGTGATAACTGGTGTGATTACATAACCATGGCTGATAACAGAAGCTGCACATCCACAGCAAGAAAAAACTCAGCTGCTCTTTTCTGGAATTCACTAACATCATGTTGGACATTGTACTGAGGAACAACAGTGAAAAACACAGAGGGGATATAGAGACGTGTGAGACGCAAGGCTTGTTGGAAGTGTCGATCTCGTTGTCACAAATTATCACTCACTGTAACCTTAATTTGTAAAAAAGGGATAATACAATATGTTGATGATGATGAAGATAGAAAGATAAGAGATAGATAAAAGATAGATAATATATAGATGATAGATAATAGATAGATAGATAGATAGATAGATAGATAGATAGATAGATAGATAATAGATAGATAGATGATAGATAGATAGATAGATAATAGATAGATAGATAGATAGATAGATAGATAGATAGATAGATAGATAGATAGATAGATAAATAGATAGATAATAGATAGATAGATGATAGATGGATGGATAGATAGATAATAGATTGATAGATAGATAAATAGATAGATAGATAGATAGATAGATAGATAGATAGATAGATAGATAGATAGATAGATTGATAGATAGTAGTGACGAGCGAACATGCTTGAATTAGGTGTTATTTGAGCACGCTCGGGTGTTATCTAAGTATCTTGGGCGTGCAAAGCTAATATGTTCAGGTCCCTGCAGCTGCATGATTGGCTTCTGTTAGAGAGCCTCAACACATGCATGGATTGCCTAACAAATAGGAATTCCCACATGTGTTTAGGTTGTCGAACAGCTGCTAATTATGCAGCCGCAGGGACCTGAACATATTACCTGAGCACGCCCAAGATACTCGGATAACACCTTATCTGAGCATGTGTGCCCATCACTAAATGATAGATGATAGATAGATAGATAATACATAGATAGATAGATAGATAGATAGATAGATAGATAGATAGATAATAGATAGATACTAGATAGATAGGATAGATGATTGATGATAGATAGATAAATGATAGATAGTATATAGATAGATAATAGATAGATAGATAGATAGATAGATAGATAGATAGATAGATAGATAGATAGATAGATAGATAGATAGAAGATAATAGATAGATGATAGATAGATAGATAGATGATAGATAGATAGATAGATAGATAGATAGATAGATAGATGATAGATAATAGATAGATAGTAGATAGATAGATAGATAGATAGATAGATGATAGATAGATAGATAGATAGATAGATAGATAGATAGATAGATAGATAGATAGATAGATAGATAGATAGATAGATATGACAGTTCAGGTGGACAGAAATAAAACAGAGAGACAAGAGATAGATAATAGAAGAGAGAAGGACAGATATCAGAAAAAGGCAAAAGTTAAGAGATGACAATAGAGATAATATAGATGTGTAAATATTGATAGAGACAGAAGAAATACAGATAGAAAGTCGAAAAGAGAGATTTATCTTTAAACAGAGGGATACATAGACCAAAAGATAGAGCGAGTGATAGAGAGGGGATGGTGAATTATGTATTATTGTATACATCCATTAGCCCCACACTGGACCTGCCGCGCCTGCTGATAGGAGATTGGAGTATTGCTGTAATGAAATGACGGCAATCCACTATACATGGAATGTGAATGGCTGCAGTCTGTTACACAGTAATTATTGTGCATACAATGAATAAGTGGAGAAGACATATTTTTTCGCAGCACATTGTACACAGTGCCATTTTCACATGAGAAATGTCAGCGCTTTGCCTACTTGAGTGAAAAGGAGTCCACATTACCACAAATGCTCGTTCGCCATCTGTTTTCCTTACAGCTGGGCCTTGACGGATGGTCCGGGGCAGGGAGGAGATGTTTTTGTTTTGTTTTCTGATTAATGTAACTGCTGTACAGTAGACATTGTGAAAGGCAAGCAACTGCTCGGCATTCACTAACACACAAGCATATTGTCTGACAAACGATGCTTTGTACATGTGCAGCATTGTGTGATGTGGGTCCACGCCGCCTCTCACCAGAGGGGGCAGTGTGGTGCTCATGAACAGCTTTGCTACTTAGGGGAACATATAGTCTGTGTGTGACTGTAGCATCTGGACCGTCCCTAAATGACATAAGAGGGATTTCCATGAGCGTTTTCTGCCTTTAATGATATGCATTCTTTTTAATCTGGTTACATCTTTGTTTTACATTTCACAATAATAAAACACAATACATTATTATGGTGCAAAATCAAATCAGCATCCAAAATTATGATAAGAATTTTATTTGCAAAGCTGTATGGAAATGTGGATTTTAGCTGATTTATTTTTTTTATTTTATTTTACTCAGTAATATAGCACCATTAATTCTGCAGCGCTTTATAGACATCATCATCATTGTCCCTATTGGGGCTCACAATCTAAATTCAATATCAGTATGTCTTAGGAATGTGTGAGGAAACTTGAGAACGTGGAGAAAATCCACACAAACACGTGGAGAACATACAAACTCCTTGCAGATATTCTGTTTGGTTGGATTTGAAACCAGGACTCCAGAGTCAGTTCTTACCATCAGTGTTTGGTCAGAATGTCAATTCTTACCATCAGTGTTTGGTCACAGAGTCAGTTCTTACCATCAGTGTTTGGTCAGAGAGTCAGTTCTTACCATCAGTGTTTGGTCAGAGAGTCAGTTCTTACCATCGGTGTTTGGTCAGATTGTCAGTTCTTACCATCAGTGTTTTGTCAGAGAGTCGGTTCTTACCATCAGCATTGGTCAGAGTGTTAGTTCTTACCATTAGTATTTGGTCAGAAAGTCAGTTCTTTCCATCAGTCTTTGGTCAGATTGTTGGTTCTTACCATCAGTGTTTGGCCAGATAGTCAGTTCTTTCCATCAGTGTTTGATCTGAGTGCCAGGTCTTACCATCTGTGTTTGGTCAGAGTGTCATTTCTTATCATCAGTGTTTGGTCAGAGAGTCAGTTCTTACCATCAGAGTCAAAACAAAAGAATGTCAAAACCGCACCCTTTTATATATAGATTGAAGATCTCAGCGGACACAAGGGCGCACGTCCAAAACCAGGGAGCCCATCCCGGACAGTGCCAAAACCATAAAGAAAAAAAAGACAGCGCCACAATGGATGGTGAAAAAATAGGAGCTTACATTTATTCTGCCTCCTGTAGCGACGTTTCAGTCAACAGACCTTGATAAAAGTCTGTTGACCGAAACGTCGCTACAGGAGGCAGAATAAATGTAAGCTCCTATTTTTTCACCATCCATTGTGGCGCTGTCTTTTTGTTCTTTATGGAGTCAGTCCTTACCATCAATGTTTGGTCAGAGTGTCAGTTCTTACCATCAGTGTTTGGTCAGAGTGTCATTTCTTGCCATCAGTGTTTGGTCAGAGAGTCAGTTCTTACCATCAGTGTTTGGTCAGAGTGTCAGTTCTTACCATCAGTGTTTGGTCAGAGTGTCAGTTCTTACCATCAATGTTTGGTCAGAGTGTCAGTTCTTACCATCAGTGTTTGGTCAGAGTGTCATTTCTTGCCATCAGTGTTTGGTCAGAGAGTCAGTTCTTACCATCAGTGTTTGGTCAGAGTGTCAGTTCTTACCATCAATGTTTGGTCAGAGTGTCATTTCTTGCCATCAGTGTTTGGTCAGACAGTCAGTTCTTACCATCAGTGTTTGGTCAGAGTGTCAGTTCTTACCATCAGTGTTTGGTCAGAGTGTCAGTTCTTACCATCAGTGTTTGGTCAGAGTGTCATTTCTTGCCATCAGTGTTTGGTCAGAGAGTCAGTTCTTACCATCAGTGTTTGGTCAGAGTGTCAGTTCTTACCATCAATGTTTGGTCAGAGTGTCAGTTCTTACCATCAGTGTTTGGTCAGAGTGTCAGTTCTTACCATCAATGTTTGGTCAGAGTGTCAGTCCTTACCATCTGTGTTTGGTCAGACAGTTAGTTCTCACCATCAATGTTTGGTCAGAGTGTCAGTTCTCACCATCAATGTTTGGTCAGAGTGTCAGTTCTTACCATCAATGTTTGGTCAGAGTGTCAGTTCTTACCATCAGTGTTTGGTCAGAGTGTCAGTTCTTACCATCAGTGTTTGGTCAGAGTGTCAGTTCTTACCATCAGTGTTTGGTCAGAATATCAGTTCTTACCATCAATGTTTGGTCAGAGTGTCAGTTCTTCCCATCAGTGTTTGGTCAGAGGGTCAGTTCTTACCATCAGTGTTTGGTCAGAGGGTCAGTTCTTACCATCAGTGTTTGGTCAGAGTGTCAGTTCTTACCATCAGTGTTTGGTCAGAGGGTCAGTTCTTACCATCAGTGTTTGGTCAGAGGGTCAGTTCTTACCATCAGTGTTTGGTCAGAGTGTCAGTTCTTACCATCAGTGTTTGGTCAGAGTGTCAGTTCTTACCATCAGTGTTTGGTCAGAGTGTCAGTTCTTACCATCAATGTTTGGTCAGAGTGTCAGTTCTTACCATCAGTGTTTGGTCAGAGGGTCAGTTCTTACCATCAGTGTTTGGCCAGATAGTCAGTTCTTTCCATCAGTGTTTGATCTGAGTGCCAGGTCTTACCATCTGTGTTTGGTCAGAGTGTCATTTCTTATCATCAGTGTTTGGTCAGAGAGTCAGTTCTTACCATCAGAGTCAAAACAAAAGAATGTCAAAACCGCACCCTTTTATATATAGATTGAAGATCTCAGCGGACACAAGGGCGCACGTCCAAAACCAGGGAGCCCATCCCGGACAGTGCCAAAACCATAAAGAAAAAAAAGACAGCGCCACAATGGATGGTGAAAAAATAGGAGCTTACATTTATTCTGCCTCCTGTAGCGACGTTTCAGTCAACAGACCTTGATAAAAGTCTGTTGACCGAAACGTCGCTACAGGAGGCAGAATAAATGTAAGCTCCTATTTTTTCACCATCCATTGTGGCGCTGTTTTTTTGTTCTTTATGGAGTCAGTCCTTACCATCAATGTTTGGTCAGAGTGTCAGTTCTTACCATCAGTGTTTGGTCAGAGTGTCATTTCTTGCCATCAGTGTTTGGTCAGAGAGTCAGTTCTTACCATCAGTGTTTGGTCAGAGTGTCAGTTCTTACCATCAGTGTTTGGTCAGAGTGTCAGTTCTTACCATCAATGTTTGGTCAGAGTGTCAGTTCTTACCATCAGTGTTTGGTCAGAGTGTCATTTCTTGCCATCAGTGTTTGGTCAGAGAGTCAGTTCTTACCATCAGTGTTTGGTCAGAGTGTCAGTTCTTACCATCAATGTTTGGTCAGAGTGTCATTTCTTGCCATCAGTGTTTGGTCAGACAGTCAGTTCTTACCATCAGTGTTTGGTCAGAGTGTCAGTTCTTACCATCAGTGTTTGGTCAGAGTGTCAGTTCTTACCATCAGTGTTTGGTCAGAGTGTCATTTCTTGCCATCAGTGTTTGGTCAGAGAGTCAGTTCTTACCATCAGTGTTTGGTCAGAGTGTCAGTTCTTACCATCAATGTTTGGTCAGAGTGTCAGTTCTTACCATCAGTGTTTGGTCAGAGTGTCAGTTCTTACCATCAATGTTTGGTCAGAGTGTCAGTCCTTACCATCTGTGTTTGGTCAGACAGTTAGTTCTCACCATCAATGTTTGGTCAGAGTGTCAGTTCTCACCATCAATGTTTGGTCAGAGTGTCAGTTCTTACCATCAATGTTTGGTCAGAGTGTCAGTTCTTACCATCAGTGTTTGGTCAGAGTGTCAGTTCTTACCATCAGTGTTTGGTCAGAGTGTCAGTTCTTACCATCAGTGTTTGGTCAGAATATCAGTTCTTACCATCAATGTTTGGTCAGAGTGTCAGTTCTTCCCATCAGTGTTTGGTCAGAGGGTCAGTTCTTACCATCAGTGTTTGGTCAGAGGGTCAGTTCTTACCATCAGTGTTTGGTCAGAGTGTCAGTTCTTACCATCAGTGTTTGGTCAGAGGGTCAGTTCTTACCATCAGTGTTTGGTCAGAGGGTCAGTTCTTACCATCAGTGTTTGGTCAGAGTGTCAGTTCTTACCATCAGTGTTTGGTCAGAGTGTCAGTTCTTACCATCAGTGTTTGGTCAGAGTGTCAGTTCTTACCATCAATGTTTGGTCAGAGTGTCAGTTCTTACCATCAGTGTTTGGTCAGAGGGTCAGTTCTTACCATCAGTGTTTGGTCAGAGTGTCAGTTCTTACCATCAGTGTTTGGTCAGACAGTCAGTTCTTACCATCAGTGTTTGGTCAGACAGTCAGTTCTTACCATCAGTGTTTGGTCAGACAGTCAGTTCTTACTATCAGTGTTTGGTCAGACAGTCAGTTCTTACTATCAGTGTTTGGTCAGTCAGTTCTTACCATCAGTGTTTGGTCAGAGAGTCAGTTCTTACCATCAGTGTTTGGTCAGACAGTCAGTTCTTACCATCAGTGTTTGGTCAGACAGTCAGTTCTTACCATCAGTGTTTGGTCAGACAGTCAGTTCTTACCATCAGTGTTTGGTCAGACAGTCAGTTCTTACCATCAGTGTTTGGTCAGACAGTCAGTTCTTACCATCAGTGTTTGGTCAGTGATTTTCTCATATGAATAAAATAGTGAAATCAATCGCAAAGTTTCTCCGATTCATTGCAGTGTTAATCACAACCAATATACGCACAACACACTGACGCCATCCATGTGCTGTCCCAGGGCATGCTGCATTAAAATACACACACTATTAACTCCTAAAGCTCCTCAAACCATAATGCTTTGAATGCGTTTCATATTTCACTATAGATCTGTATTGTGTTGAAGACCTATCTACAGGATAGCAGATTTCTAGAGGTGCGACACTTGGCGCCCCATCTGTTTTTTGCTCCGGTACTGAAGCGACTCTTTTCAGAGTGTAGTGGTCAGTGTAGCTCGTTGCCGGCTACTGCAGCACAGCTCCTATTCTATTGCATAAAAGATGTTCTGCAGTAGCTGTCAATGACTGGCAGTGGCCATCACTCTTTGATTGGTGCAGCGTGCCCAGTGTTTTGGCATTTTTTCCCTAGGTTCACAAAACAGATCCTCTAGGATCTAAGAAGACTGCAGTATTATACATTTTCGGTGGGAAATCGGGGGTCCGTTTCCAGATTTTGTATTGGAGCTTCCAGTTAGGTTTCGGTGCAGTACATTGTGTCTGCCGTATCGTGCACGCACCGGGGGCCTGGGTTCAGCATTTTTACCTGCCCTAAGGGCTGAGTCTGAACGCTTGGCTTGTGCGGCAGCAGCTTTCTGCTCATTGCAATGCAGTGCATAGAGCCGGGATATTTTTTATAGTCTTCAATATAAGTGGCTTTATTGTATTATTTACCAAGCAAAGATAAAGTTGTTTTCTTTTTCCTCCTCACACGCCGCGCTTTACTTTATTGCATGTTTTTTTTGTTTGCCACATAATGTACACAAAGAAAGTCTATTGTGCTGTCTCTGTCTTAAGCTTTAGTAAAATCCTGCAGGCTTTGAGGTGGAGAAAAGAAAAAAAGAAGTGACAATGGCTTTCTGCAACAGAGTATATCACTTTGCATTAAGAGACGTAATGACATTAGCGAGAGCTGAAGCTGAACCTTTCCATATGAAAAGATCCCTAAAGGTCTGCAGTCTTTTCAAGGCACTGGTGAAATTGATTTATCAGTTTGAAATTGAAGTATTTAATGCATTGGATTCTCTTGAGGAAATTATGCCATTCCTCTGCTAGCATCTCTCATTTACCTCCTGACTAGACCAACGCACAATCATTTTACTTCTTTTGCATTATATTCCCTTTCCTGGCACCGCTGTAAACTTAATTAGACAAAAACTCGACTTATGAGCTGAGAGAAAGGGCTATTAATATTATGCAGCATTGAGGTTCAGCGTCAGTGTATTTCTTAATTTGTGCTAGGATAAAAAATTAACGAAATTGGATCATCATCAGAACTAATCCTCGGGAGGATGTCATTAAAATCTTTCAACGCGGAGGTGTCCGCTTGGAAACATTAGGCATCCAGGGTCTTTAAAGGGTACACACATCTGTGCGACTGAAAATCTGGTCCTACGTGTCTGCAATAAATCAGATTTGTGCAATTACAACCTAACGGTTTATTCGCAAGAGGCAGATTTGTTGTAGATATCTAGGCAAAAATAAACAAACTTCATATATCTAAATGTGATTCACAAGGATTTCTGCAAGCCCAACTCAAATAAATGAAAATTTGTGGACATTTTTGTAACAAACCTGCCATGTGTGAATGTACTTTTAGGTCGAATTCAGATGTACGTAAAACACTGTCCATGTCTGGACCATGGTGGACAGACTGGCCTCAGGTCTCCAGACCCAAGCTCAAGAACCTCATACATTATTGTCTGTACACAGACCATGCTTCTTGGATACTTCAATTTTACTGCAGATGGGACTATTCCCCTTTCGAAAAGCCAGCACCTTAACAAAGTGGCCAGTTGAGATCTGATGTCAGTGGTTGAACACATAGGAGCATGGTGGACAGACTGGCCTCTGGTCTCCAGACCCAAGCTCAAAAACCTCATGCATTATTGTCTGTACACAGACCGTGTTTCATGGACACTTGAATTTTAGGTGCAGATGTGACTACTTCCCTTTCGAAAAGCCAGCACCTTAACAAGGTGACCAGTTGAGATCTGATGTTGGTGGTCGAACACATAAGATTTAGAGCAAATCTTACTGAAATAAACTAGATCTGTTAATGATCAATGGAGATCCCAATGTTAACATTCAATGCACATGACAACAGATACACAAATATTTTCGATAGCTTTCCTCCACAGGCTATATTGTGTTCTCTGCTCTCCTGGAGGCCGTAGACATTTTTTATTCTTTCCGAGAGAAGGATGTGGGAGGGCAGAAGGAGCCATCAAAACTGAGTAGCATTGTATATATGTGCTGGAAGCCATGGGCAGGGCTCATCAGTAGTCAATCTCTGGCTGCCAGTTATAGGTTTCACTTGCTCTGGTTCTCTCCTACTTCTCTTATAGAGTCTGCTTATTTCTGTCTTTGACCCCAGCTTGTGTGTTGACTACCCAACTGCCTCTTGATTTTGCCCAAGCTATCTAGCTATTTTCTGCCAGCTCACTCCACCGGCCCACTTCTACTCCATTGACGCAATGCAGGGAACCTTGCCAGATCCCTGTATAAGTTTTAAGAGTGAATGGAATGGTTCCACTGGGTCCTGATTGATGGAATGGCTTGTGGAAATCCTGAATTTTGCCTTACTAAGAGCTTCCAGTCTATTACTGACAGTGCTTTGTTACAGATGTTTTCTCTGAAACAACGAGTGAAAATGAATTCTATGGGAATATGATAATACACTCTTTCTTATCATGTGGTTCATAAGGCCGCTGTGCACATTAAGTGAAAGATTATGCTGCTTATTTTTTCTATGGCTAGGTAGCATACAGAAAATGTTTGATCGTTAGTGTGATCTGGGCTAGTTTTCCGCACTTTATTTATACAAAAATGTAAATCGTGATCTAATTATTTTGCTGATTGTGACATTTGTATGGAGCAAAGGAAAAGTAAAAAAAATAGCACATTGTAAAAAACCTGATTCTACAGTAGATCTATGCAGGCTCAGACTGGTCCATAGGGTAACAGGGGAATCCCCGGGTGGGCCCCTGTGCAGATCTTGGCTCCCAACCCCACTGTATGGCAGTACTTGGCATAATTCACTCTGTACAGAAGAAAGCAGCATTTCATCGTTCATTAACCAAACTACCCAGTTTATTATTACATAGAGATATAGGTAAATTTGTGAACAAGGGTAATGTAATATTTGTATGCAGGTGAATAGTATTTGCCACCCCCAGAGTCCATGTTACTGGTAGGCCCTTGGTACCCCAGTTCAACACTGGATGTGATGTCTATGGGTACCGTCTTCACATTTCCTTTGCGTAAATGGGTTGTCTTTGTTTGAGAACAAAGCCTACACTCACTCTATGTCATTCATGACATGTATGTGGTCATATGCCTAATAGACCCATTTGGATTGCCTAAAATCACTTCTATTAAGAGAAGCCAGATGGGACCAGTTGGCTCTGCAGTTGCCTGCATTCATAGGGTCATACGTCCGCTCGCACAGGCAATACCAGGGAATTGTAGCACACTGTCACGATTTAGAAATCTGCAGTCACACAGATAGACTGCAGACTTTGCTTTCACACCTGGGCAACCTCTTGGAATTCCCTGTGTGACCAATTCAATGATGCGTGAAGGTGGGAGGTCATTCCTTCGTATGGCATACGAGGATGCCGACACCCAGCTAGAGGGCATGTCTGACTAATGCCATGATTTACATAACTGGCACATTTTAATCACAATGTTAATAACATCAGGAACTTAAAATGATTACTCCAGATCATTTACAGACAATACAGTCTATTAGTCAGACCTCGCGGAAGTTTTTATCATTGTCATGAATGGATCCATCCAAGATTTCATATATTACGGCATCTCCAAATATGGATTGTGAAAACATCATCATTCCATAAAACATAATATATCCATATATTGGAAGAGTCAAGTTTTTGTTACGTGTATTTCACAAATACATAGACACACGTATACATTTATATGCCGTATAACTAAAATAAAAAATGGAAAATTTTGTGTAGAAAAATGGGAAAATTTTCACTAATATTACAGGGGGCTTCGGATCTGGACAACGTGCCATACTTAACGATGCATTTATGAGAAATCTGCACTTATGTTTTTTTACAACCATTTCCAGTTCTACGAGCTCCAGAATGTGCTGAAAATAAATGAATGAATAAAAATAAAATAAATAAATGCAAATACGTCTCATTTTGATGCATTTCACCATGGAGTCTGCATTACAGAGATCTGTCCCGATGTAATGTGCAGATTCCTTTCTACGGAATCAGGTGAAAGAAGTTTTTTTGGGGGGGTAATTGTGAAAAGATAATAAGCAGGCAGGCTTTCTTCTCTCTCCGAGTGAGGCACTACTCTGTCTCAGTTGTAACATAACTACACAGCTCAATTAATGCACCGTGGCAGGAGGAGGAAAAAATGGTCTCTCTCTTGTCAGAAGCCAAGTTATTTACTTTCAAAGGCTGACAGAATAGCACTGCAGGGGCTTCATTTATTTCCATTCAGAATGTCATTATTGGGTAATACGGAGTGACTCCTTCATGCAGTTTGGGCTTATTCTTATAATCTTTATTATTCTCCAACACTTAAGTGTTTATTTACACCCTAGGTGTCAGAAGAACCTGCCATGCAATGAGAAACTCTCCCATTAATGTTCGCTTGCTCGCTTTGTAAATATATTTGCGTTGAACAGAAGATTTCTTAGCGAACTGGTTGGTTAAGCGTACGGAATATGTAAGAATGACTCATGAGCTACAAATGGGAATTTACTAGCACATAGACAGCTGAAAATCATGAAGCACCAACAAAAATATTCAAATTTGAGACTTTTATTTTTGCTGCCTAACACAGTATAAAGATATATTTTTCCTGTTGCACCAACAAGCATTTATGACCCATCCACATGTCCCATAATGTTTGTGTAGGGTGACAGCATCTGATCCATCTCATGAAAATAATGACCCAATGTAGCAATACCCATCATGGCCACTGCGGGGCGCTAAAGTGCACCTGCACGACTTACATAGCAGCCCCTATTTAAAGTAAATGAGAACTGACAAATGGCGTACACAGCCGTGCCATGCTATGTAATTAATGTCATGAGGTTATAGATGACTCTATGCTGTAGTTTAGGTGCACAATGTACTGTGAAGTCGTTAAAAAAAATTAAATTATCTCCAAATTTTGGGGGCTTGTTTTTCAGTTTCACAATGCAATCCAATTCACCTGCATTACACTTAATTGTAGCAGCTGCATCGAGAAATCGTTGGTCGCACGACCTGCATCACAATCTAGTCTCAGTTTTATTGTAATGAAAGTCGTGGCCTTTGTATGAACAGTGACCAAACCCCGACTGAAAGGAAATCTGTCATCTCATCTGACAGCAGCATAAATGAAGGCAAAGAGACCCTGAATCCAGCAATGTATCACTCAGTTTTCCGGATGCAGCCATTCTAACACAATCAGAGCTTTTAGATGTAGAATACAGCAGAGCTGATGTAGCTAGCCCCGCCCACCAAGGCTCTGTATGTACACTGTCTACAGACAGTGAGCTGCTTATCACGGGAGGGGCGGAGTCAGACAAGAGCCTGTGTGCCAGTTAGTCATGGCAATGATAATGTCCTAGTGATGAAACCTTTACTGTACATAAACAACAGAACACAGCCTGACATGTGACACATTGTTGAGCTCCACGATTTAACCCCTTACTCATGCGTACATTACAAAACCTTCTGGCGTATTCCCTTGTACACCAACTTTTATCTTTTGTGTTTCTGGATTTAACACTGTAACATATCGTGGACTGTATGAGTAATACCAGATAACAAGCCCCCTCTGATACATCATGGGTCCAAACCCTGGTTGGCTTTACCCTTTCATTCCCTGCCCCTTTCACCATCACTCTCCCTTTTCTATCATACTGTATTAAACCCTTGACATGAATCCATCACATTTTTATTACACTGTTGCTCTTTTTAGGGTCACAATGTAACTAAAACTGAACAATTAAAGCAAACACTGATATGTATCTTAACTGTTTGTGATCAGCGTTTGTGCTTCACAATGCAGAAGGCTTCCCGCAGAATTTCGGCTGTGCCACGTTTCAGTATAAAGGCTTCCAATCTGTGTATAAAATGTATTATTCCCGATTAATTCTGGCTAATCAGTCCAATAAAACGCTTCAATGTCTGCTTCACCCGGGAAATAATGAGATTAAGGAGGGATCCTAAGGTCTCGTGTTTTTATCTCTCTATTCTGAAATGCTTTAATACGTGACTGTAATCAATAAACAAGTGTCAAAACCCAACAGACCTCGTTTGACAAAGTGCATCATTGTATCTGCAGACCTGTCTGTTTTCGGTTGATGTGTCTTTTTATTTCCCAGCATGGTTCTGGTGTAAACTATATTACCATTTTCCTACATGCTTTGTTGTCAATTACTTTTCAGAATGCTTTTTTTTCTTTATCATTATTGTTATTTTCCTTATTATCCTGCAGAATAAATTTTTATGTAGTGATGATACGCCACTTGCTCTCACTGTAGCAGTGACATCAAAGGGAACATGCAAATTTATTTTAATTGCATAGTTATTTAACATGTATGGCCATGTAATGCATCAAACTGGGCAGACACGCAGCGATGTAACCGGGCAGACACACAGCGATTGAACTAGGCAGACACGCAGCGATGTAACTGGGCAGACACGCAGCGATGTAACTGGGCAGACATGCAGCGATGGAACTAGGCAAACACACAGTGTTGTAATTGGGCAGACAAGCAGCGATGTAACCGGGCAGACACAGCGATGGAACTAGTCAGACATGCAGCGATGTAACTGGGCAGGCACGCAGAGATGTAGTTGGGCAGTCATGCAGCGATGGAACTAGGTAGACAAGCAGCGATGTAACTGGGCAGACAAGCAGCGATGTAACTGTGCAGACACACAGCGATGTAACTGTGCAGACACACAGCGATGTAACTGGGCAGACACACAGCGATGTAACTGGTCAGACACGCAACGATGGAACTAGGCAGACATGCAGCGATGTAACCGGGCAGACACACAGCGAAGGAACTAGGCAGACACGCAGCGATGTAACTGGGCAAACAAGCAGTGTTGTAATTGGGCAGACACACAGCAAAGGAACTAGGCAGGCATGCAGCGATGGAACTAGGCAAACAAGCAGTGTTGTAATTGGGCAGACAAGCAGCGATGTAACCGGGCAGACACAGCGATGGAACTAGACAGACACGCAGCGATGTAACTGGGCAGACACGCAGCGATGGAACTAGGCAGGCATGCAGAGATGTAGTTGGGCAGTCATGCAGCGATGGAACTAGGCAGACATGCAGCGCTGTAACTGGGCAGACAAGCAGCGATGTAACTGTGCAGACACACAGCGATGTAACTGGGCAGACACACAGCGATGTAACTGGGCAGACACGCAGCGATGTAACTGGGCAGGCACGCAGCGATGTAAATGGGCAGACATGCAGCGATGGAACATGACAGACACGCAGCGATGGAACTGGGCAGACATGCAGCGATGGAACTGGGCAGACATGCAGCGCTGTAACTGGACAGACGCGCAGCGATGGAACTAGGCAGACAAACAGCGGTGTAAATGGGCAGACATGCAGCGATGGAACATGACAGACATGCAGCGATGGAACTGGGCAGACACGCAGTGATGTAACTGGACAGACAAGCAGCGATGTAACCGGGCAGACACAGCGATGGAACTAGGCAGACACGCAGCGATGTAACTGGGCAGACACGCAGCGATGGAACTAGGCAGGCATGCAGAGATGTAGTTGGGCAGTCATGCAGCGATGGAACTAGGTAGACATGCAGCGATGTAACTGGGCAGACACACAGCGATGTAACTGGGCAGACACGCAGCGATGTAAATGGGCAGACATGCAGCGATGGAACATGACAGACATGCAGCGATGGAACATGACAGACATGCAGCGATGGAACTGGACAGACGCGCAGTGATGTAACTGGACAGACGCACAGCGATGGAACTAGGCAGACACACAGCGATGTTACTGGGCAGACACTCAGCGATGGAATAAGGCAGACACACAGCCATGTAACTTTTGTAACATTAACTCATGGAGATAAAGTGCGGTTTGACATAGGACTGCAGGTAAATCAGCAGCCAACTATTTTTAGGGATTTTTCCCTCTATCATGTAGGTATCTATTTTTATTTGCTCACTTTTGATGAATTTAGGATATGAAACCCAACTCTTTTATTTTTGGAATTTCATAGGTTCATTTTAATAATATTTTCTCAATTTAAAAACTTTTGTACTGGTGAGAGTTTTGTTTAAAACTATTTTTCATTGCAAATATATTGGTTGAATTATAATAAGTTGCCTTCTATTTATCAGACTTGACTCTTTCTTTAGACAGTTCCTTAAAGTGTGTGTTTTACATCTTCTGTACATAGCCATATAGTATGGAGCTGCAATTGTGTTGCCATTGTCGGACTGTTGCTGTACATGCCAAATTCTAGACGTCGGCAATATGGCGCCATAATAAGGAGATGATTGGGCTCTGTGCACTGCCTCGCATGGGCCCTAACCTCCCGACTGCATTGCAGGAATCCCAAGATTTGTAATCTACATATTATGGCCAAGAGCTAATTGCTAACGTAATGAAGATTATAGAAATGTCCCCCAATTCCCCAAAATGCCAATACCTTAACCATGTACAATTACCAGCATTCACACAATGAGATGCAGTAAGTTCAGTCAATGATCGTTTTATGAGTCACTTATAGGCTGGAACCAGGATGGCTGATGTATGCTGGGAAATGGAGTGCTGTAATACTTCACCGATCCTACCCATAAATAGCTCAGCCTGTAATCGATGGAGGATGATAGCGGCTGCAGCAGAGCTCTGCAATACAGCTCCCTGCAACAATATCTCCCAGCTAGTTCACTTGCACCCATCCCATTTACCCAGTTATTTTGCAGTTATTCATGCTCTATAAGGGAATTCCCATTTCCAAGAACATATCCCAATATGTAGTAGGTGTAATAGTAATAACATTAGCAAATACCAAAAATTAGTAATGTAGTATAGTTTTTCTGATTAGCTATGTCGCTTACCCCATGTACAGGGCATTGCAATACCTTAGGTATCCATGGTTAGGACCACTCATATAGTGACAGTTAGCTGTTAGTGGCCGTAACCATGGACACCTAAGCTACTGCAATGACCTGCACTGGGGTAAGCAACATAGTGAATCATAAGAACTATACTACATTTCTAATTGGAGATATTTGCTAATATTGTTACACTTACTGGGATAGGATCTTGGAGATGGGATTACCCCTTTAATTTTGTAAACCCCTTTTTTTTTGTCCCTTGTTAGACTTATTTTACATTTTAGTTATAATTTTATTGTATCAAGTTTCCAGAATACTGTCAGGACTTTTTTAGTATTACTATAATTAATATTATTATTAATTATTTGCCAAAGTTATCTCATGAATATATGGAAAGGACAGGAAGGCTAGTTTATTAATAATTAATTATCAGTTTTGCTCGCATATATAAAGCGTCATTAATTCGGCAGCGCTTTGCAGACATCATCATCACTGTCCACGTTGGGGATCACAATCTAGATTCCCTATCAGGATGTCCGTGGAGCGTGGGATGGAAGCCATGCTAGCAGTGGGAGAAGGTCCAAACCTTTCGCAAATGTTGCTCATGGTGGGCTTTGAGCCCAGCGCTAATCACTGATCCACCATACCGCCCACCCTATGTATACCAGTGTCCATTAAACACCAATCTTATGGATAGGCTCCTGTGGCTTTCTTCAGGCTGTTATGTATTGGGTATATGGTCTTTTATTTGCTTTATGGAATAGTTCAGCACATAATTCAGTTCCACGACTGTGGGGGATATATTTTACTGCAGTGGGAGACCCTCCTGACAAATACCACCAAAAAAAACCCCCAAGTCTCAAAACTGTATTTTCAGATTGCTAATCCCTATCATTACCTGCAGAACCAAACCAAGCATTGCATACAAATTAAGGAAACGTGCAAATATGGGAAATAAGTATTATTTTGGGAATTTAACCCTTTAATTGCCTGCAAAACGGAAATATTTTTTTTCTAAGGACATATTCCGGAATTTAGGCAAATACATTCGCTTTACTGCCACTACTACTTTATTTATCACTGGTTCCCCCCAGGTTCTTCACATAGGACATGTCTACGATGTTTATTACACACCATGAATAACATATGGAAAATCGAATATTTTTTCTTGATACTTTTCTTATGATAAGATCATGAATGATGTTGTATATCCAAATATCAGATATCATTAATAAAATCTAGGACTTTTTCTTCTGTGGACTCTACGGACGTGGTCAGTGTAGATGCTCAGTAAACCATTGTTTTATCAGTTCTCTAAGAAGGGGAACCCTTTGTGGCTGCTGTGCTCATTTGTATTGGTGTTTCCTTTTTTATCTATTCTGTCATAGGAGAAAAAAAAACAAAGTATAAGATGTGGATAAAAATGGTGGCCAATGAACTCCACTGCATTTTTAAGACCTGTCACTTAAAAAACGCACGTCATATTTTTACTTGTTAAAAATAAAACTGTTCTCTTGAATCTGGCATTATTTTTCTTTTTTCCTGAGCCTCCCGAGTACTGACATATGGTCCTCTCTTCCCGTACGGTCCTCAAGAAGACACCCATAGAGAGGTGACTCTCCTGGATGACCACTTGGCAAAAATATTAGATTTAATACAGAGGGAAGGAGGCCATATCTCAATAACAAAGAGGTACAGTAAGGGTAAGTTTACACTAGGCATTTTTTCAGCTTTTTTTTCCAGCAAAACCTGAACTCTTGGCAGGAAAGAAGCTGCAGAAAAAGGCATATTTTTCTTGCAACGTTTTGGCATGCTACATTTGTTTTTTATTCATGCTGATAAAGTTTGGTGTTGAAATAAAGTCCTATTCCATAGAATCAGGTTTTGGCACAAAAAACACAGCAAAACATTATACCACCGTTTTTTAATGCCGTTTTCATGTTTTTTTCAACACTCCTTCAAGTCAACGGGTGAAAAACGCTAAAAGAAGTGACATACTCTACATCTAAAAAAACATGTAAAGCACAAAATACTGATGATAAAAAAACAGCGTGTATGTGAGATTTCTGACGTCTCATAGGTTTTGCTAGTATTGTAAAATGCAGCTGAAAATTAGAATAAAAAAGCATTTTAAAAAACTTATCAAAAACTCCTAGCGTGAACTTAGCCTAAAGAAAGAAAAAAACAACAATACTAGATAAGGAAAAGAGTGGCATTTACACCAGGTAAAAAAATGACATATTTATAACAAGTGACAGGTTGCACCTGGTGCCATCAGGGTGCCCGACATTAGCAAGCCTTGCTGCCCTATAAGAATATGTAATGTAGGCTTCAATATGAATAGCGCCCTACACTAAATAAGTGATTAGTTCTGACTGAAAGAAATATGCTCCATTTCTCAATACACTTATAGAGCCATCCAAGTTTTTCACCTTTCTAATTGTAGACACAAATTTGGGCCATTTCGTGAAGGTGTCTACACCAGCTTTCTGGCATAGAGGAGAAGCAGCTGGAGATGTAGTTGACTCCAAACTTCGAACTGATATAAAAGCATGGAGCAGTTTATTTGTCAACACGTTTCAAAACCAAACCGGTTCTTTTTCAACACAAAACCGGTTGAGAAAGTTACCGGTTTGTTTTCTAATTGCATTGACAAACTGCGTCATCCTTTTATATCAATTCTACATTTGGAGTCTACTACATCTCCAGCATCACAGCAACCTCATCGGTTACATTCATCTCCTCTACCCCAAAAGTCTATGATTACTCCTCACTACATAGAGCATGGACTTTCCATACTTATTTAGAGTGAGCACAACGCTACCGTATACATGACTCTTCTGTTGGGTGTCACCCTGTGTGCTCATTTGTCTGCCTTTAACCACCGTTACTTCTCCAGCTTTCTGGCATAAAACTTCATTTGTCACTAAATTTTGTGACACATAGGCAACTTCGCCAAAATGAGTGCAGCCGTTTTGAAGCCCGACGATCAATTCGTGAAAAGTGGCTTAAATTTCACCAAAAATATACTGCAGTAACATTTCAAGCACTTATAGGATGCACTTAATTCTTCAAATGGCGTGTGCCTGTTACGGAATTACTGCTTTTCTCCCCTTCTTTGAGACTGGTGGGCAATGCAAATCTACAGAAATCCTTATTTTTCAAGAACCATATTTTTAACTTCGCCTCCAAAAATGAAGCACTTGTCGTGTCGATTTGACGCCCTTGTGCTCACAGTCCTCTTACGTTATTGTATATTGTTGGTTAATAGGATAAGCCTTATAAATAAATATCAGCCCATCCTATGTGTGAGAACTACACACTGCAGAGATATTAGGGCAGCGCTACGGTTCGGAGCAGATAGTATAGTGTATTACTGCACATAAATTAAGCTCCGTGCACATATGTTATGACGGTAGGAAGAAAAATTGAGTATAAGCAGAAGGGAATGGTGCTAGACCTATAGCTTTATGTTGGGTGTATTTACTAGGATCCTGCTGCAGTGAAGGGTGTGAAAGAAGCAGAAATCTGCAGCAAAGATGAAGTCAGAGAGAATGATGGAGTGTATTTCATAGCAGCCAATTCTATCCCCCAAATCCCTGTTGTGCAGAAAGGTTTTCCTGCTAACGCAGCAAATTCAGCCATTGCATAGCATAGTATTAATGATTTATACACACCGCATCAGTGCTTTTGTTCACTAGAAAGGCTCGGCTGTATTAATAAACTAATTTCAGGGAACAGAATACTGCATAGAGATTTAGCAAAGCTTTTAGCCGTCTGTTTTGTCTTCTTATTTGTAGGATAAGATGTAGGCTATTTAAGAAAAGACAATATTCCCTGTTCTTGGCATTTGGTACATTCTGTCTGGAGCAGGACGTCTACTGTATATAACGCTGGCGTCTGTATAGAACGGTGAAATGTTTATTAAAATCGGCACAAGTGTGGTCGATATGGATATAGGCTGCGGACGGGGGGCTCCAGCCAGGGACTGTGACCTGCAGAATATGCTTCGTGCTGGATAAATCTCATACTGCATATATCGTCCCCACGCCACATCATATAGTCTCTTACAATTCGGTCCCCGGGCGCTGATCTCGGAGCTGAGCTATTCTCTCTCCCTAATATGTTCTGGTCTGTGTTATATGAGTTCCTACAGGCAACAGAATAGAAAAAACAATGTATGTAATGCAGTAAGGTAACGGCTATAAAAAGATGCTGACTTTTTAAAAAGGCATAGATTTCTGCCATTCCTAGAAGAGGAAAGATCACGTGCTAACCCAACATGTTTCCTGTTCTAGGGTCTTTTAATTATGGATCTGGTTATGGGATTTAATCCAGTGGGGCTTCTGTATGTAATAGGGGACCTGCTGTGTTTTACTCATATAGGGACGGAGCTGTTTTATGGAATATATTTACTATATGGCTGGATTTAACCAATTAATAGTTCCAAAATACATGTGTATAGTGAGGTGGTGCCGGGAGCCAAGGGTTGTGCTTTTGGGTATAACGCCGCAGTCTGATGTCCTGCTTGGTAATGATGGGTTCTGTTACATAGTCTTATGATGTAGGACCATCCTATCTCTATGTAACCATCGCTGGCACACTGACAAGTAGAATTAGGAGAAGTGATCTGGAACTAACGCCAAGGAAAGACCGCAGCATGGCGCTGGCTAACAGATGGTCTAGATCCCTTGTTACCTAGTGGCCTATACAACAGGATATTCATTATGTAAACAGGCAGGAATGATTGACAATATATTAGGACACTTTCGGTAGAGCATTTTTTTTAAAGAATAGCTGTCATTTTAATTTTTAGTTCTTAAATTAGAACACATGATAAAAGCAACTTTGTAATATACACTCACCGGCCACTTTATTAGGTACACCATGCTAGTAACGGGTTGGACCCCCTTTTGCCTTCAGAACTGCCTCAATTCTTCGTGGCATAGATTCAACAAGGTGCTGGAAGCATTCCTCAGAGATTTTGGTCCATATTGACATGATGGCATCACACAGTTGCCGCAGATTTGTCGGCTGCACATCCCAAAGATGCTCCATACAAGGCAGGATGGATCCATGCTTTCATGTTGTTTACGCCAAATTCTGACCCTACCATCTGAATGTCGCAGCAGAAATCGAGACTCATCAGACCAAGCAACGTTTTTCCAATCTTCTACTGTCCAATTTCGATGAGCTTGTACAAATTGTAGCCTCAGTTTCCTGTTCTTAGCTGAAAGGAGTGGTACCCGGTGTGGTCTTCTGCTGCTGTAGCCCATCTGCCTCAAAGTTCGATGCACTGTGCGTTCAGAGATGCTCTTAGGCCTACCTTGGTTGTAACGGGTGGCGATTTGAGTCACTGTTGCCTTTCTATCAGCTCGAACCAGTCTGCCCATTCTCCTCTGACCTCTGGCATCAACAAGGCATTTCCGCCCACAGAACTGCCGCTCACTGGATTCTTTTTCTTTTTCGGACCATTCTCAGTAAACCCTAGAGATGGTTGTGCGTGAAAATCCCAGTAGATGAGCAGTTTCTGAAATACTCAGACCAGCCCTTCTGGCACCAACAACCATGCCACGTTCAAAGGCACTCAAATCACCTTTCTTCCCCATACTGATGCTCGGTTTGAACTGCAGGAGATTGTCTTGACCATGTCTACATGCCTAAATGCACTGAGTTGCCGCCATGTGATTGGCTGATTAGAAATTAAGTGTTAACAAGAAGTTGGACAGGTGTACCTAATAAAGTGGCCAGTGAGTGTATCTTCCCAGACAAATCTGCTTCTTTCTCTGCCGGAATGTATTAGTCTTTATCAAAATTCTCAATTCTAAGTAAAATCTGTATTTAGTGGAGACTTTCCCATTATTGAGATAGGAGATGGCAGCTTCATGAATTTAGAATTCTATGTATATGAGAGGAGGAGCTACAGGCAAAGCTCCTCCCTCCTCCCCCTCCTCTTCCTATCAATTTAGAATCTTATCAAAACACAAGAAAAACAGAAACGATCAATATCCCAACTAGGTAAAGATTACAATACTTTATTCAAACAGTAAGGAAGCAGAGGACAAGAAAAATACATTCATTGTGAAAAGGACGCATGTCCAGTAAGGAATCAAAAAACAGAAAATTCAGATTATCTCAATACAGGAGTAATATGGATGCAAACCATACTTATAAGGGAATTTTGTAGGATCTGAATGGAGAGTGTATCCACTAGTTTTAGAATTGCATCATCCAATGTGGTGAAAAGATTCATAGAAATCGCCTACTGAATGCAACTTATGCAGAAGATATTTATACAAAGTTACAGAGTAATGCAATATAAATAACTCAATAGATCTAGTCATGGGAGTAATACGATCCCTGAATGGACATGTGCCCACCCCGATGCACATTTCTGTAAAGTCTTCTTCAAGGCGCTATAGTCCTATATGGTGCATACAACATTGCGCATTAATTACTATTATATCATGATAAACCCCTTCACAACATGCTCTGTACTAGGACGGCACATGTTGTGTCTCTCCCTTTGATGGGCATGTTGTGTCTCCCCCTTTGATGTGGGCTCTGGTGCCAAGCCCATATCTTTTCTCGCACATGCGCGCAGAACAGCCGCGGGTAGAATAGCGATCCACCCGCAGCTGTTAACCCATTAAATACCGCTGTCAAACTCTGACAGTGGCATTTAATTTGTGCTTCCGGCAATGGTGCCGGAAATCCGCCAATCAGAGACCCACATCACGTGATTGTGGGCCACCGATGGGTCGGAATGACAAGCAGAGGTCTCCAGGAGACCTATATGGTTGTCAATTATGGATTGCTATGAACGCTGCCCGGTGGTTGGCGCTCATAGCAAGTCAGCAAATCTGCTGCCTACAGGTGATCTGATCATCGCCTATATGTAGCAGAGCTGATTGGGTTATGGCACCTTCTAGTCTCCCATGAAGACTATTGAAGCATGCCAAAAGTAAGAAACAAATGTTTTTAAAAATATAAAAAAAAAAAAAAAAGATCAGATCACCACCCATTCACCCCATTCAAAATAAAACAATAACAAAATCAAACAGTCACATATTTGGCATCGCTGCGTTCAGAATCGCCCCATCTATCAACATAAAAAAATTAACCCAATCGCTAAATGGAGTAGCGAGAAAAAAATTTAATACACCAGAATTACGTTTTTTGGGGGTCGCCGCACCACTGCATTAAAATGCAATAACGGGCGATCAAAAGATTGCGTCTGCACCAAAGTGGTATTATCAAGAACATCAGCTGGTCAAGCAAAGAATAATCCCTCACCCAGCCTCAGATCACGAAAAATGGAGACGCTATGGGTATCGGAATATGACGCATTTTTTTTTTAACAAACTTTGGATTTTTTTTCACCACTTAAATAAAAAAGAACCTAGAATTTTTTGTTGTCCATGAACTCGTGGTGTCCTGAAGAAACATAATGACAGGTCAGTTTTAGCATTTGGTGAACATGGTAAAAAACAATCCAAAAAACTGTTGTAGAATTGCACTTTTTTCGAAATTTCTCCACACTTAGATTTTTTTTCCATTTTTGAGTACATGGTATGGTAAAACCAATGGTGTCGTTCAAAAGTAAAACTCATCTCACAAAAAACAAGCCCTCACATGGCATTTTGATGTAAAAATAAAAGAGTTATGCCTTTGGGAAGAAGAGGAGCGCAAATCAGAAAGGCAAAAATGAAAAAGGGCCTCAGCGCCAAGGGGTTAAAATACAGTATGTGCCAATTTTTATCTATGAATCAATGTTCTTACAGAATCTTTTCAGTAGCAGCTGCCATCTCCTATCTCAAGAATGGGGGAGTCTGTTCTCTATCTTCTCCTCACCGGTGATACAATTCTTTCATTTAAGACGATCAGCTCACACTAAGGTGACACTCAGACCGTGAGAAGGGCAACACAATAAAAAAATTATAATAAAAGAATATATAGAGATTGAGAGTAGACATTTGACCATTGCACAATGTACAAAGGTTTCCAAAAATTTCCCAAGGGGTCTACATCATACATGCTGAAAGGCGCCGTCATGGGACATCACAATACACGTAGCAGTTATTACAAGAGATAGAGATAGAGAGTACTAGTTTCACCATTGCACAATGTGCAAAGGTTTCAAAAAGTACAAAACAATACCCATGTGGGGTATACATAGATGAACACTAAGTACTTGCTTCAGAAGCAGGAGGAGAAGGTGGAGGAGGAAGAGCTGATTTCTTGAACAAAATAATTTTGGTTGGTAAGGGATGGACGTTAAGACAACTTAAAAAAAAACCATTTGGCCTGCATTTACATAACATTGCTGTCATCCGAATGACTTACAAAGTTGGAAGAAATACAGTCCTTGTTCAATTTTAGAAGAGTCAGTCTGTCTGCATTTTCCTTTGACAACCGTGTGCGCCTATCCATTATGATTGCACCTACTGAACTAAAAACCCGCTCAGACAAAACACTCTTGGCAGGGCATGGCAACGCCTGCAAGGCATACAAGTAGAGGTCGGGCCAAGTGTGCAGCTTGGACAACCAATAGTTAAGGGGTACTGAAGAATTAGGAAGGACACTGGTATGGTCACTTAAGTAGTACTGCACCATCTTGATCAACTTCTCACTCCTGTAATCCATGTGAGTGAAAAGAGCCGGTACCTCTGACACCAGCTTTGTCTGAGGGAAACATTTTGACCAAGTCTTCCACTACGGCCCTCTGGCATGCATGCAGTGAAAATGGCACGTCTGCCTCTGACATTAAAGAAGCAAATATCTCCTTGTACCATGGGTCAAGAAAGGTGCACAGCCAGTATTTAATGGTGGACAACATTTCTTCCACGCAAGGGTGTTGGGAAAGTCATCTGGACATGAACTCTGCCATGTGTGGCAGACTACAAAGAGTCAAATTTTCAGTGTTTTCACCAGAAAGAACACTAACAATCCTCTCCATATCACGAGGCATAGCCTCCTCCTCCTCTTCAGGTCATCCATCCTGTACAGGCATGAAGTTGGGATTGGGAGTCCACTCTGTAGTGCAGAGCAAAAACTCCTGTACCTTCTCCTCCTCAATCTCCTCCTCCTGTTCCTCCTCATCACTCAATGTGGCCTGAGAGTACTATGTGATGCTGGGCTGTGTGGTATCATCCAATGTACAATCTTGCTCCATAGCCACTTGCTCAGCAATTAAAGCTTCCTCTTTCAGATTATGCAGCATACATTTTAATAGACAGAACAGAGGGATGGCTACACTCATAATAGCGTCATAAGCAGTCACCTTCTTGATACAGTATTCAAAGTTTTGTAGAACCTCATATGCGTCAGCGATCCACACCCACTTGGCAGTTGTTATGTGTGGGGGCTCACTGTTACTCTGACTGGCATAGAGAAACTGGAATTCAGAGACTGCCCTCTGCTGCTCACTAAACTTTGCCAACATATGGAAGGTTGAATTCCAGTGTGTGGGCAGGTCACAAAGTAGTCAGTGACGAGGCAAATTAAAGTGCTGCTGCAGCGAAACTGCACCAGCAACAAACTGAGATGACTTTCGGAACTGTGCGCTGATACGGCATACCTTGAAAACTACTGCAGGTCAGGCAAGTCAGGGTATGTTTTTAAAAAAACATTGTAGAAAAAAGTTCAGCACGTGGGCCATGCGTGGAATGTGTGCCAGCTTGCAGAGCTTTAAAGCTGCCAAGTTATGCCCATTATCACACACAACCAGACCTGGTTGGAGGTTCAGTGGGGAGAGCCACTGATTGATCTGTTCTTGTATCCCTTTCAACAGCTCGGCTGCGTTGCCGGCTTTATCACCTAAACAAATGAGCTTCAGCAGAGCGTCCTGCCACTTCACCAAGGCAGTGCTGAAAATTTCACAGTTGGGGAGTGATGGGGAGGCTAGTTCCATTGAGGATGAGGAGGAGGAGAGACAGAAAGTGGAATACAAGGAGACTGAAACCCTGATGGAAGATGGACCTGCTATTCTTGGCGTGGGCAAGATGTGTGATGTCCCAGCCTCTGGCTCTGTCCCAGACTTCACCAGGTTAACCTAGACGATACATTTCCCTGTCCACAAGAACTTGTCCACATGTCTGTGGTTAGGTGGACCTTCCCTGTGACTGTGTTGTCCAGAGCACGGCTGACATTGTGTAACACATGCTTATGTATTGCGGGGGCAGCACACCGGGGAATTTAGTGTTGGCTGGGAATCCAGTACCGTGATGCTGCCACTGCCAAGAGGTTGCAGAATGACTCACTTTCCATAAGTCGAAACGGCAACATTTTCAGGGCTAGCAATCTGGGCTATGTGGGTGTTTAGGTTTTGGACCTGTGGGTGGCTGGATATTTTTGCTTTCTAGTAAATGCCTGGTGCAACTGAATGCTGCTCTGGGACAACGAAGTGGACCTGGTTGCTGACTGTTGTGTGTGTGCAACTGCTGGTTGTGGGCAGGAGGAATCAGTGCCAGTTCATGGTCAGTAGTTTGGGAAGGCCATAACACAGGGGAAGGGGCAGTGGTTTCACCATCAGACACAGATTTGGTACCCATGCGTTCCGCCCACCTACTGGGGTGATTGGCTGCCATGTGCTTTTAGATGCTGTTGGTGCTCAGGTTGGCAGTGTTGTTGCCTCTTCTTAGCTTGTTTTGGCAGATATTGCAAATGACAGTTGTTTTATCTGAAGGACATTCAGAAAAAAAACTGCCATACAAGGGAACAACGTACCCTTGGCCTGTTATCTATCTGAGTGGGGTGGCTCTGTGGAACAGTTGACCGAGTTCTACCTCTTGGCAAACCACTACCTCTTCTTGCCTGTTTTCTTGCTATGGATCCATCCCTCTCTGCACTGCTGTGTTTGCTAGGCATGCCACCGTGCCAGGTTGGATAAGTGGCCTCATCGTTGACCACATCTTCCAATTCCTCAATCTGATCCTCCTGAGCCGCGATTTGAGGCTGACCTGATGGTAACTGTGTCTTATGATTATCCTCCACCTCTTCAGACATCAATTGACCTTCCCCAAAGTGCCTGTCTCCTGGCCTTGGGTGCTCAAATGTTTGGGCATCATTGCACTCCATCTCCTCATGACCCTCTTTAATGATGCACTTTGAGAGTCCTGACAAATTACAGGGGAACGTAAACAGTTCCTCAGAGTAGATAGTGTTTGGGTCATATGTCTCCTGAGACTCTTGATGGTGGGAGGAAGAAGGGTCAGGTTGAGGATTCAGAGGCCCAGCCTCTTGGCTACTGAGACTGAACCATGTGGAAGACTTTGTGGTGCTGCTTGTCAACATACTGGAGCCTTTGTCTGCCATCCAACCCATAACATACTCGTACTTGTCTGGGTTCGTTAGTGGTGTAGTGCACTGACCAAATTTTGACAGGAACCTAGAACAAGATACAGTCACCTTCAGATCTGTCACACAGCCTTGGTGGGCACCACTACATCCTCGTCCCTTAAGGTCACTCTTTTTTATCTTGAATGCGTTATGCTTATGAGACCAAAAAAGACTGGCTTTATATTTCACAAGTACCATTAGAAAGTTCTTCTGTATCTAGTACCATTACAAATTCACTGTATCTAGTAATGTGTGGCTATTTTTTTGGTGATCGTCTTGCTGACACACTCCAAATGCAGAATAATGAAGATTATTGCCTCTGCTAAATTCTCACATAAGATAATCTGTACCTAAATTGCGCCAGTCGCACAACTGCTAGATGCACACACTAAAGATACGCTATTTATCTATCTACAGTATCTATCTATCTATCTATCTGTTATCTATCTGTTATCTATCTATATAGCTATCTAGCAATCAATCTTTAATTCTATTATATATGTATATATCTATTAGCTATCTATGTATCTATCTATGTATCTATCTATCTATTATCTATGTATGCATGTATGTATCTATCTTTCTATCTATTATCTATCTATCTATTATCTATTTATATATCTATTATCTATCTATTTATTATCTAGCTATCTAAATATATCATCTATCTATCTATCTATCTATCTATACAATGAATATTATTTTATACTCAAACAGTTAGCTGGAGGAGTAATATGACAGGAGCCATTAATTGTGACGGTAAAGTTTGTTTAGCTCCTCTTTTGGAGGCTAATTGAGAAGCTTATTGTGATATAACCAATGTGTCCTAATGTGGATTAATATCAGGCAGGTGTCCTTTAAATAACGCTCCTGTTTACACTGTACAGTTTTTATTTGTTTGTCCTCTATTATTCGGTTGCATGAGTGTCTCATTGTGTTTAATTATGTCTATGAAGCATAAGACAGCAGTCAACATCTGCTCTATTGTTTCCTAGCTTTACACAGAACTTTGATGGGTTAGTGAGCAATCTATATTTGAACTAAAAGGAACAAACAGCAAAATTCTCAATATTACACAGAGGTGTATTATCCAATATACGGCATCACTTGTTAAACCAGACGAACGGCTCCATGCAAAGAAAAAACCCACCGTGCATTACATAAACAAGTGCACATGAAAGACAGAAGCTCTTTATGTAAGACAGCGGCATCAATAGACAGGATGGTAATGAAGAAATATTAGACTGTCAGAAGGCACCTCTGATTATTATGAAAATTGGTTATGATTGTACGGTAATTCATGTTTAAAAACATTTATGACAGAGATGATTGGCTGTTATATATGCAAATTGTTTGCTTTGCCTCCTTTGCATTCCCTTTACATACATTACTCGGTAAAAAATGAAAAAAAAATCAGGTGCTGCAGTATAGTATTTTACCAGCCATAAAATCTTGATATGAGAACTATAATTTCTTACATGACAAGTATTATTGTCACATAGGGAAGAGCCATCAGTGTAACAAGTAAGTATTGGGCCCAATGCCAAAACTTCTAATGGGGCCTCATTCCATCATGACCATCTGCAGCAGCATGTTCAAAAAAAGAAATGCTTATGTTTGTTCATATTTAGCCTAAAGAATACCTTTTACTGAATGATTCTAATTTAACCTGAGTACCTCCTCCAGTTAGGGCTGCTCCTCTGATTCTGTCTTTTTTTCTTCTCTTTTTTTCTGTGCCACTTGGTTCCAAAATCATGCTACGTAGTAATAAAGATCCCTCAATGTGCAAATTTTCCTTGTAAAAAACTGGGCGTGTACCAGAAATCTACTCTATGATGGTGGCCAATAAAAATGCAGCCGCATCATAGAGCAAACAAGCAACGTGGCTTCTGTGTAGTGAGAACACACCGAATCAGGCTTCTGTGTAGTGAGAACACACCGAGCCAGGCTTCTGTGTAGTGAGAACACACCGAACCAGGCTTCTGTGTAGTGAGAACACACCGAACCAGGCTTCTGTGTAACCAGGCTTCTGTGTAGTGAGAACACACCGGACCAGGCTTCTGTGTAGTGAGAACACACCGAACCAGGCTTCTGTGTAGTGAGAACACACCGAACCAGGCTTCTGTGTAGTGAGAACACACCGAACCAGGCTTCTGTGTAGTGAGAACACACCGGACCAGGCTTCTGTGTAGTGAGAACACACCGGACCAGGCTTCTGTGTAGTGAGAACACACCGAACCAGGCTTCTGTGTAGTGAGAACACACCGAACCAGGCTTCTGTGTAGTGAGAACACACCGAACCAGGCTTCTGTGTAGTGAGAACACACCGAACCAGGCTTCTGTGTAGTGAGAACACACCGAACCAGGCTTCTGTGTAGTGAGAACACACCGGACCAGGCTTCTGTGTAGTGAGAACACACCGAACCAGGCTTCTGTGTAGTGAGAACACACCGAACCAGGCTTCTGTGTAGTGAGAACACACCGAACCAGGCTTCTGTGTAGTGAGAACACACCGGACCAGGCTTCTGTGTAGTGAGAACACACCGGACCAGGCTTCTGTGTAGTGAGAACACACCGAGCCAGGCTTCTGTGTAGTGAGAACACACCGAACCAGGCTTCTGTGTAGTGAGAACACACCGAACCAGGCTTCTGTGTAGTGAGAACACACCAAACCAGGCTTCTGTGTAGTGGGAACACACCGAACCAGGCTTCTGTGTAGTGAGAACACACCGAACCAGGCTTCTGTGTAGTGAGAACACACCGAACCAGGCTTCTGTGTAGTGGGAACACACCGAACCAGGCTTCTGTGTAGTGAGAACACACCGAACCAGGCTTCTGTGTAGTGAGAACACACCGAACCAGGCTTCTGTGTAGTGAGAACACACCGAACCAGTCTTCTGTGTAGTGAGAACACACCAGACCAGGCTTCTGTGTAGTGAGAACACACCGAACCAGGCTTCTGTGTAGTGAGAACACACCGAACCAGGCTTCTGTGTAGTGAGAACACACCGAACCAGGCTTCTGTGTAGTGAGAACACACTGAACCAGGCTTCTGTGTAGTGAGAACACACCGGACCAGGCTTCTGTGTAGTGAGAACACACCGAACCAGGCTTCTGTGTAGTGAGAACACACCGAACCAGGCTTCTGTGTAGTGAGAACACACCGAGCCAGGCTTCTGTGTAGTGATAACACACCGAGCCAGGCTTCTGTGTAGTGAGAACACACCGAGCCAGGCTTCTGTGTAGTGAGAACACACCGAACCAGGCTTCTGTGTAGTGAGAACACACCGGACCAGGCTTCTGTGCAGTGAGAACACACCGGACCAGGCTTCTGTGCAGTGAGAACACACCGAACCAGGCTTTTGCGTAGTGAGAACACACTGAACCAGGCTTCTCTGTGGGCGTTTGCTTTTTTCCTCTATGAAGTGGCTGTGTTTTGATTGGTCAAAATCATCAAGAAGGGAAGAAAACTCACCCACAGAGAATTTCTGTTTTATACATGCAGTTGGGTTAAGGAAACATTTTCATATTGAGTGCTCTTTATTACTAGAGGGAATAACTTTAAACTGTTTCCAGAATCAGTGGAGCAATGCCAATCAGAGGAGGTACTCATTTTAAATAAAAAAAAAAAAATCCAGTTAAAGTCCTTTTTAAAAGGTTTCCCCCAAAAAAATATAAAAAAAAAGATTCAATATATCTTAGATAGTGTATAATTTGTTGATCGCAGGGGGTGGGGTTAACCTGCTAGGACCCCAGTGATCCCAAGATCAGGATTCAGAGAGGAGGGCTCCGCTGGGATGTATACAATCTTTACACTCATTCATTGGTTATGAGACTGCAAGAGGAAGCAGAGAACAACGCTCAGCTTTCCCAAGGAGTCCCACTGACAATGAATCACTAGACAAAGATAATAAACACTGTGATGTCACAGTGCAGGGATATTAAATACAGAGATGTCACAGTACAGGAATACAAAACACAGTGATACACAGCATAGGGATAAAAAATAGAGTGATGTCACAGAACAGGGATAAAAACACAATGATGTCACAGTACAGGGATAAAAAACAGAGTGATGTCACAGAACAGGGATAAAAAACACAATGATGTCACAGTACAGGGATAATAAACACAGTGATGTCACAGAACAGAGATAATAAACAGAGTGATGTCACAGTACAGGGATAATAAACACAGTTATGTCACAGAACAGGGATAATAAACACAGTGATGTCACAGAACAGGGATAATAAACAGAGTGATGTCACAGAACAGGGATAATAAACAGAGTGATGTCACAGAACAGGGATAATAAAAAGGGTGATGTCACAGTACATGGATAATAAACACAGAGATGTAAACACAGTGATGTCTCAGTAAAGGGATAATAAACAGAGTGATGTCTCAGTAAAGGGATAATAAACACAGTGTTGTCACAGTACAGGGATAATAAACATAGTAATGTAACAGTAAAGGGATAATAAAAACAGTGATGTCATAGAACAGGGATAATAAACACAGTGATGTCACAATACGCAAATAATCTCCCAGGTATTGTTACAGAATTAAAATGTGAAAAACACTAATGTCACAGTGCAGAACAATCTTACTTCTTGATGCTACAGCACTGGGAATATTCAGTGATGTCATGTTTAGGTATTGGGATGTTCTCGAATGAGTATAATGCAGAGATGTTAACGCTTTAAAAAAATGGAAAAGTAATGCTAAAGAGGCTCCGCACAGCCCTAAGGGTTGGACTATAATCAAATTTTCACACAGCAGAAAAGGAATAATGCCCACAGCTGGGGTAACAACAGGGACCTGTAGTTAAGGTAAGGATGCAGATATCTTCAAGGTCTCAGAGGAAATGGAGCCTTCAGTTGTTGGGCTATGTTATCCTTAGTCACGTACACTAATCCTAAAGACCACCGTTAAATATTAGGAATGATTACCTTGGTTCAGATAGCACAGCACTGGGATATCACAGCGCAAACATTTGACACCTAACTTGACATCAGGCACTGACTTATGCAATAATAAATTATCCTAAGTCTCTGAATATATCAATAGGCTTTTCCAACAGGAAGAAAGCATTATCTCTAGTGCCACTGACTGGAGGTATCCACTCTAAATGCTAATATTGACCCTTTAAGACCTTGTCACATGACGTAGGATAAGGAGCCAAATCAGAAACTCTAATTGCAGACACGTGTTTCTGTCTGTTTGCCCTTCATCAGTGCAAAGCAGGAGTACTGGCTTGGCTGGACGAGAAGTTCTGACAGGAGATTTAATGGGTAAGATTTATCCTTATGCAGAGTGTCAAGTTCAGTCCTGTTAAATGAGATAACCATCTGGGACAAGTTAAGAAAATGTGCGTTGTGGGTCATGATAACCCCTGCGACATCTGTAGTCCAGATATATTTTGTAGAACTTCCCATGTCCAAGCATTTCTGCATTGTTTCATTCTTCTGTGTCTTTTTTTTAGAAATAATTCATTTTCTTGTGATGTATTTAAATGGAAACTTCAACTTTATGTCCAAAAGGATCAGTGATCATTCAGCTGTGAACATGCACATACAGTGCATATAACATTCACATGATCATATAACAACACTAAATTTAGGGCAGCCCCCCAAACGGTATACTACTTACATATTGCCACAATCACTCTGCTAACAAGGGAGAAATCAGATGCCTCGTGCGCGGCTGCTCACCCCCGGTCATAGAGCCACTGTCAGGGGAAAGTCTTGATGTTCTTTTTTTCCCCACTGATCTCGAATAGAATAGATTAATGGTAACGTCACTTATTAATGAAATATTTCCAGGCATGATTTATGAGCTGTAGCTAGCTCTGTACAGGCTGTGTCCACAGGTGCTGTTCATTGTAAGGGGAGTGTGCCCTTAGATGGCAGCAAGAATAATAATAAATAATTGAATAAAATACATCTACTGTATATATAGTAACATATATACTTTCTATATAATAATATGGAAGTTACAAGATCTATAGACATTTTATAAGTGTGCAAACGCATAAAGAATGTACAGAAAATTTGCAAAACATCTTGATTTATTCAATATCAAATATAACCTACAGAGATAGTCTTATACACCGAAGTAGGCAATTATGAATGAGGTTGTTAATGGCTGTCTGAGAAATGTTCTGCCAGTCTGAATGTATTTGGTCACCAAATCATCAAGCTGGTAAGTCCCTTTGCTATGGCCGACCAATGGCGTTCTTGCTGGGAGACGAGTCCGGAGATGCTGCAAGCCATGGAAGTATGTTTAGCGCACTCTTGCTGTCCGCACCAGTGCGAGAAACATGTTGCCTGGTATTTTTAAGATGATAAATGGCTTTTGGGATGCTATGGAGAAATTTCAGTACCACTGGTTCTATAACACAGGTCAACAAAATTTTTTTTTTTTCTGGTGTCCAAAATATTTTAATGAATTTGGGGTATTTTTGGGGTGCTGATTCTGAATATGCTATCAGTTTTGCCAGATTGGCTCAAGTTTTTGAGATTTTTGGTATCTTATTTATAGCACTTGTTGGTAAATGCGACGCATCATCTCATTAATTTCTTTGGATTACTACTTGAACTGAGCAGTTCTCAATATAGTTTTGTGTTAATTAGTGTTCTAAAAGTTTGTTCATAGCTTGATTTTTGCACTAACTTTATGTTGTTGTCTGTTTTCCAGTGAAAAGCATGAACTCATCAAGAAGAAGTTGTCTTAACGATCCAGACTCATTCTGTTACATTTGTGGGGAATACACACTGCCAAAACATAGAAGAAACATAACAGACTTCGTAAAAAAAGTGTATTTTGCCTATTTTGGGGTTATGCTTGGGGACCAAGACAAGTTTTGGGCACCACACATAGTGTGCAAAGCATGTATCGAATTATTACGAAAATGGAGCAAAGGACAAAGAAAAAGCTTCAAATTTGGTGTTCCAATGGTGTGGAGAGAGCCAAAAAATCATCATGATGACTGTTATTTCTGTGCAGTGCAAGTGCAAGGATTCAATAAGCATAAGAAACGAAAATGGGAGTAACATGGAATCTGCAAGAAGGCCTGTCCCTCATTGTGAAGATGTGCCTGTACCTGTGTTTACCATAAATAACAGTCATCATGATGATTTTTTGGCTCTCTCCACACCATTGGAACACCAAATTTGAAGCTTTTTCTTTGTCCTTTGCTCCATTTTCGTAATAATTCGATACATGCTTTGCACACTATGTGTGGTGCCCAAAACTTGTCTTGGTCCCCAAGCATAACCCCAAAATAGGCAAAATACACTTTTTTTACGAAGTCTGTTATGTTTCTTCTATGTTTTGGCAGTGTGTATTCACCACAAATGTAACAGAATGAGTCTGGATCGTTAAGACAACTTCTTCTTGATGAGTTCATGCTTTTCACTGGAAAACAGACAACAACATTAAGTTAGTGCAAAAATCAAGCTATGAACAAACTTTTAGAACACTAATTAACACAAAACTATATTGAGAACTGCTCAGTTCAAGTACTAATCCAAAGAAATTAATGAGATGATGCGTCGCATTTACCAACAAGTGCTATAAATAAGATACCAAAAATCTCAAAAACTTGAGCCAATCTGGCAAAACTGATGACATATTCAGAATCAGCACCCCAAAAATACCCTAAATTCGATGAAATATCTTTGGCACCAAAAATGCTGTTGACCAGTGTAATTGATCCGTTCTGTATTGTAAGTGACATTAGACATCACATAACAATTTGAAGGTGTAAAACAATGACTTACTAGAAAAATGTCCAGCTACAGGTGCTCTATTAACTTCTTACCATCACTCTCACACACTATCATGGAGCAAAGTAAGATGGAGGTAGGAATGGAGGTAGGAATGAAGATCAATAATCTTCAAGGATAATTCCAGTTTTTGTCTTGCCTAAGAAACAAAAAAATTGCACTACTAAATGCATACAGCATATACTCAATTGTACACATGAATATGCATATCTATAATGTAACAAATAGTAGATGATGAGTTCAAAATAGTGAGGTTTCCTTTGTGGTAGAGTGGCTCACTCGGCTGGACGCAGAAGTATAACAGGAACACTTTCTCTTTAAAAAAAGCTTGGTTTATTGAAAGCAGCATAAACCAAGCTTGGGAAAATAAAGACGGCCCTCTGGGCAAAGCAAAAAAATAAAGAAACAAAAAGAAACACAGGCCTTTTCCTAGCGGGGATCAGCCCGCTCACAGGCAGCAATGTCCACGGTTCAGGTTTAGCACACACACTCTCCTGGAGTCCTCCCTCTCTAGGCACACACTGAACACTGAAAGCTTTGTCAGTCAGCCATTTAAGCCCCGACCCTTTGACTCCTTTATCATGTGACTGATCATATGATCTCAACATCATAAAGGTCCTGTCAGGACTGTGCAGGTGGAGATACAGTGGACATTCTCCCACGCGCTCTATGAATGTCCACTAAAACCAGCCCAGGTTTTACATCGCTGACACCATTATGCGCAGTGACACATATCTCCGATCCATTACTTCACCAGTGACTTTGTCACAACTTATAAAATATCTAATTTATTAATTAATGCAGGCTCACAAATGGGATAAAAACATATCAAAGTGCATCAAATACAAAAAAAACTTAGATACACAGGGTAACATCCCAATAGACAAACATATCCTGATTCCTGCCTGCAAAAAAACTACTAAAAAATAACTACCAGTATCCAAACCCCCAAAATAGAATACATATTAGTATGAGAGCTCAATAATCAATATAATAGATGGATAACCACCATGATCCAAGCAATAAAGACATGATTAAGAAGAATTGGTGGTAAGACATTTTCAAGTAAAGTGTAAGAGTGTGAGAGATATAGGTGCCATAAGCAATATGTGCCAAAAATAAACAAAGAATTCCAATACCTCATATCTAAAGACAAAGACCCAAAGTGTCAATGCAGTCCAACTACAATTTAAGTGGCCCAAAGGGACCAATAAGTAAGAAAAAAAAAGTTATGTGCAGACATCCTGGACCAAGAAGAATGAGTGCAAGAGTAAAAATCATTCCTTGTGTATCGGAAACTTGACTAGCTTTGTCAGGGGTAGTCATTATCTTAAACACAGTGATAGCCAGTGATTAGTCTGGAGACCAAGTGGGAAATGCCATGAAGAGACCTTTTAGAGGAAACGTTAGACTGGTCCTACTCCTAAGAATATTTTGTAGGCTGTCATATTGTATAGTAGCCAGACCCCTCTAGTCATTATACCAGGTAGACCAACAGTTTGTAGTTGTAGTATGGAACCAAAAATGCAACCATTTCTCCAAAGTGTCCCAGGAGAAGTTTGTTTAAGCAACAATCTTAGATCGCATGTTGCTCGTGCTACTGAGAGAAGCTTGTGGGGTCTAAAATTGCTGCAAGGCCTGCAGCGTCTCTAGATTTGCCTACCATTAAGCACATCTAGGATGTCATTGGTGGACAATTGCAAAGGGAGCTGCCAGCAGTGGATCTTGATGATTTGAGTGCCCAAGCACATTCAGCAAGGCAGAACATTAATTGAATTTCTGTTGAAACCTCACTAGCAGTATGCAAGTTGTGTAAGTGCATAGATTTCAGTTTGTGGCACCCATTCTCAATCCCCCCCAAAAATTGAGATGTTTTGAATGTTTTCTTTCCAGTTTTTGATGATTTTCATATCATGAACATGTTTATGGATCATATGGTTTTCATAATTCCACAACTGTTCTATCTTGGCACTGCAGTTTCATTGTTGAGTTTCAGAGTAATAACATAACATGACATTGTGACTATCCAACTTGTATAGCCACTTTGAATTATCGAAAGAGTGCACCAAAACCATGGCTTTGGTATATATGCATATATATTTATGAAAAGCTTTTTGGGTAATTTATACTATTACATCATGAGTATGTTTATTCCAGAATGTATGTATACTTTTATGGAAAGATCTCATCATCATTTGTTTTACAGAAAGTATAGCAGAGGAATAGTTTTGCTTCATGTGCCGGAGTATATAAGAACACTTGCTCACCTCCTACTCAGCTTTCAATCAGATTGGGGCTTACTGCAATTTGACACCAATTTAGAAAGTTGTCCCTTTAAATGTCACCACACAATCTATACTTTTTTAAAGATTTTCAACTACTTCTGACAGGTGGTAATTTAAACCAGAACAATATCTAGCACCTTTCCAAAAGATATGCAATTATAGCTAACCTTTCAAATCCAGAACAGTGCAGCAATTTATACTAGGGATACATTATTGTAAGTTCAGCGCCAATGTATTTTGGTTACAATTATTATGTTCGTAGCCTACTAATATTTTGGGTCAAATTGGTTTTGCTTAACTAAAATCAGTTGACAGTGTTAATAAGAAACGTGAACAATAATATGATGAGTAATCTAATTAACAGACGTTACAGTAGATGACAATGTGACAAATCAACCTCTGCCTTTTTTCCTCTTTAGAGATGTTCTCAGCTTTTCCTCCCACATTAGTCACAAAGTATTATGCCTTTTTCTATATTTTCCTCCAACCTCAGCCCTAAATCAATCTTTTGATTGACAGAAACATCCAATGCTCATAGCACTTCTCTTAAACACAAAACGTGTCAAAAGGCAAAATCCCTTAGCAGGTACATGGATGTCAAAAGATGTATTTTAGATGAGATGACGGAGGGTGAATGGGTCTGGCATAACGGAGGCTGAATCCAAAAAGTCCATGTGTTTTAGAGAGCTCGATGTGCTATGTAATATGATCTATTTCCATTAGTCAATCGCTTCAAGTTTAACAAAAAGAGAAAATAATCATCTGTCAGTGGTTAACTGGATCACCTGCAATTTTAATATTATGGATTGTATCTATTTTGTGTTAGTGACTGTTGTTTGTGCCGATACTGATCTATTGACATCAATTAAAAGCCTGCATGAAGTTCTAGGAATTTCAGAATAAGGAGTTCTAGGAGTTTCCGAATAAGGGCTCGTACAGATGACTGTAATTCCAGCCCGAGTGTGATCCGCCAAATTATCGGATCAGACTTTTATTATTTAATGAGACACATTTTTTCTTTGGATCGTGTGTTACAAGGAGAAATAGAAAATCGAAGCATGCATGATTTGCCTCCAATAATCGGATGGCACTCGCCCATTTATGTCTATGGGTCTGCAGAAAACATCAGACCACACTTAGATAACATCTTCATGGAAAAACTGAATAGAGAAGATGAACAATTTTTATTTTAATTCTACACATCCCAAAAAATGAATCCCACTTTGATCAAACTAAAGGAGAGAGAAGTGCAGTAGATCCTTGGTGCCGGAACTGAGAAAAATTAATCAAGGTGGTAAATATACAAAACTTCGAATTTATTGCAACATGTTTTAGAGTGGAACCTACTCCTTTTTCAGGCATATCTTGAAGAAGATATTAAATAGTCTCTGCGCTATTATGTGGAGGCTATCTGATTTAAAGTCTCCCACAGCACACAGAGACATGAGAGAATCTTGTTCTCTTTTCTCTATATGATACACATTTAGAAAGAAACAGCAGCATTGAGTGCATTATACATTAGCACTGAGCAGAATAGATGTGAATCCTGCTTTAAAGAAAGATAAAACACTTACTAGAAAGCAAGTATACATTTTGCCTCTCTGCCTCTCTTTTACATTCTGCTCCTTCCTCTTTGCCCCCATCCCCTGTGTCTAGACTTCAGTACACAAATATAATATGATCTGTCCTATACCTGCAAGTCCATCTTTTCTTTATTGATTTTCAAAAGGAAGTGTGAACTCAGGAAGCAGGGGTGAGAAGAAGTGGCTGACAGTATAGATAGAAATATATACAGTACCTACAGTTTATACATGTGTTAGGTCCTCCAAAGCCATGGTCGACTTTGACTAATAGTAGAGGCCCCCTTTTATCAATTCCTTTATTGAGCTTTCTACCTATGGACCGGGAACTCTCTTCAGCAAATAGAATAATGAACTTTGGTTAATGCAGTTTACTTCATAGTACATATTAAATCTGTGCATCTATGCATATAAAATATAGCCAAAACGTACCTAGTAAATAACATTAATAACTTGCTAGTGCTACCATAGAACTTTGAGAGGTGATTTAATAGCCAAGACTCTGTAATCAAGTTGATCATATTTTAGCTTGGCCAGATGGCTGCTTCGAGTTTATTTACAACATCATTATCCAGGGGACAGGTCTGAATATTCACAAGTCAGGACCCTGGACTGCACATAGCTGCAACAAAACAACTGCTTGTCATATTTTCAGACAGAAGGTTACATATAAGGGCTACTAGAAGTTATCATCTGCCTACAATTACATATTTCACTCATTTTACATACAACTGCTGCCTATTGCTTCTGGACAAATATAGAGAGTGTTCAAAATATTAGGAAGCAATGAGGAAAACTCAGTGATGTTTTCTGGACTCCATGTATTGTATCTTAGGCTTCTTTCACACTTCCGTCGGCAGGCGGCCATCAGAATGCGTCGATGCGATGTATCGACGAATGTCTTAAAAATAGTGAAAAACCGATGCAACGCATCCAGTTTCCTGACAAATGCGTCAAATTAGTCGCTGCCTGAATTTGAATGTATAAAATTCTGGAGAGAGAGAGATTCTCCTGGCTAGAAAATCATTCCAGGCATGCTCAGAATACAAAAACGGGATACGTCACTGGATTCCTGTTTTTGACGGTCAGCGATGGATCCTGCATCCATAGGCTTCCATTTTAGCCAACGACGGGCAGCACAGGACCCGTCGCTAAGCGATTTTCCGATGGGCAGAAAAAACGTTCCTCTGAACGTTTTCTCCGCCCGACGGACAGCAATTTTCTAACGGATCAGTGCACGACAGATGAAATGGATGGCCATCCGTCACAATCCATCGCTAATACAAGTCTATAGGAAAAAACAGGATCCAGCAGAAAAATTTGCTAGATCCTGTTTTTTCAAAAATCAATGGATTTCGACGGGAGCTAAAAGACGGAAGTGTGAAAGAGGCCTTAAACTATGGGGAAAGATATATATTGTTTGCACTACTTTCCCCATATATTATCCCAAAATTAGCATATTTTTCTCAAGTAACCACCTGCTACCATAAAATATTAGAAAAATCTATACAGAGTGGTACTGATTGGAAAGCTTGAATAATAAAAATCACCGTATGCTCCTGCAATATAGATTTATAGTAAGGCAAAAACCTTATAAAGCATAAACCAATCAGAATAAATTATTTGATCTGTGACCAATTTATACTGGTGAGAAGCAAATTATTTAAAATTGGGTCAGGAAATTTGATTCACATCAAATTTATTCAGTATAAATCAAAATTATACTATTATTCTCTGAAGTCTGTCTGTATCCCTCAAGCATAATTTAAAAAATATTTAAACAACATTAAAAAAAATGATACTCATGCCAACACTTAACTTGTGCACAGCCCCACTATGGTCTGCTTGTCTTCTTCAGTCTGGTCACCATTACAGTCTTTGAGAAATGATAGGTTTACAGCTCTTTCATTATTGAATCTCTACCTGTGTCAGTGATATGAAATATCTTAAAAAGATACAGATGGTGAAAGTAGAGGAGAAAATATTCTACTCGCCCTCCTATCGGTCAGCAGTCATACGAAACATGGTGAACAGGAGCACTTGGGAGAGTCAATCCCACCCAGAAGGTTCCAAGTTAGTAGGGAATCCAGCACACATCAGTAAGTAAATTCAATGTTTATTCCAAAATTGTTGAAAACATCTTCATCAGTATATTCCATAAAGGGAACAAGCAAAATGTCTGTAAGACATGGGAGTTATTATGAGCTTCAAAACTTTGAAATTTTCAAAGGTTCTTAGTCATAAAGTTATGACTAAAACCAGGGATTTCAAAGGTTCAAATCATGTAATAATTCCACTAATTTTTTTATGAAGATGTTTTCAATAATTTTGGGATAAACATTGAATTTAAATTTATCTACTCATGTGTGCTGGATCTCCTGCATGCATAGCAGTACTGAGCATAGAATAGCTGAGCTCTGATACAACACGTCTGTGTTAGGGCAATGAAGATGGTATGAGAGGGACAGAGGGCTGTTTTGTTAGACTGGGTCATGGGTGTATCTGTTTTTTATTAATTAGACAAGGTAAAAAGGTGGAAATGTTTCTGGTATCAGTGGAATCTTCAGTATAGCATAGCTGAGCTGTGCTTGCAACCCAACTACTAGATATTTTATCACACAGGGTCATTAGGTTCATCTGCTCATGCTTGACCCGAAGCTTTAGAACTACTGGTAGATGAATCCTGTTGAAATTTAGATTAAATAGAACCCTTTGGTTCATTTTTAGGGATGGAATTGGAATACATGATTAATTCTGTATGCACAGAAAACTGAGACCTCATTATGATTTGGGGAAAAACGCTTCAAGCTAACTTCCACTTAAAATATTCATCGCATTCTATCTACATCATATAGGCTTACATTTCTATTCTCTTACCTGCACTATTTCTTATAAATGTACATTTTTCTATAGCTTGATGGTAATAAAACAAGACTGTAAAGATATCTAGACACCTATAAGGATCATCTTTTTAATGGGAGCCATGACATAACCTAGATTTAGTGTCTGCAGTGAAATGGAAAATATTTAAATAATAAAATTTGTATGTCAGTTATAGAAGACTCCCGGATCGATTTATGTGTAAGAATCCATAACAGAGAAATGTATGACATAGTCCAGTAACACAATATCAACAAAAAGCTGAATCATTTATAAACCTTAAGTAGTCTGATGTTTTTAGAAAGCCAAGATAGTTAATGGTTTTCCAGTCACTGTTAACAGAATGACTAAATGTAAATGCTTTGTAAAGGAAATATTAGGTATAGTATGTCCATATAATATATAGCATAACATCATCGCTGGAGATTTGCCAACACTATGCTTTATATATTTTCTGTTGAGGAGAACACAATTTTTTATTAGATGTCATGTATATAGTTCATACAAGTATAGGAACACGACAAGTGTGGAATCTGTCACCAGATTTATGCTTCGTATTTTGAGGACATCACAAAAATGCTGGGTTATTTATTGGGCTTCTTGCTGTGGTTTTCAAAATGTAACTGTTTTTTGCTGCAGCTCTGCTAGTGCTCTCAGTGAGAAGTCATGTCAAGCCCCGCCCACACCTTTGATTGACAGCTTACTGCCTATATCCTAATTAGGCAGAAAATAGTCAATCAATGGTGGCAGACAGGGATAATCAGAACTAATCAAATCAGAGTTGAATCATTTAAAGCAGTTTTCTTTTACCAAACTACGGTAAGGAGACCAGTAAGTCATACACTGCTCAAATCGGGTTTTTGTCCCCTACTTTACTCTTCGTTAGGACAGCCTGAACCTGGTGACTAATTCTAATAATTGTTATATTGGATTCACCAAATATACAGAACATTTGCACATTTCCTTTTAATAATAAATAAGGTCAACCTTAGAAATAAAGCCTTGTGGCAAGATATCAACTCCAAACTTAAAGAGGTTGTCCTGGACTTAAACATTGCTGGTCTCTCCTTAGGATGCATCCACAATATCTGATTGATGGGGGTGCGATACCCGTCATATCTCTTATCAGCTGTTCCAATTGTCAGCAATGACCGGAACTGGTCAGTTACAAATCTGCACATTCCAACTTCATCAACTGTGTAGTGGCCATGGCTGAGTATTGAACATCCGCCAGCTATTCAACTCAGTACAGGGTGGAAGTGCAGGGCCTGGCCGCAGCCACTATTCCATTGATGGAGTTGTGCTTTTAGAGCCCCATAATTGAGCAGTTCCAGCCGCTGCTGACACGGAGAATAGCTGATCGGTGGAGATACTAGTTTCCGCACCCCCGTAAATCAGACATCGATGACCTATCCTAATAGGCTATCAATGTTAAAGTGCTGAACAACCCCTTTAAGTAATATTTGCTCTTTCTTCTTATGGATCTTTGAGGATCATTATTATATTGGTGCTTGGCCCACCAGAGATTCTTCTGCTAAAGTCTTACCCAGGCTATATTCTTCTGCTGCCTCGTGCATACCAAACCGTTTTTGTATAAGACATTTCTACAATCTACATTGTGAGGATTACCACATAGCATTAGAATGAAACAATGTTGGTAAATATTGGAAAACTCGTACTGAACATAGACTAGTTTATGCATGAAAACTACCATATTGCTGCTCTGAATTATTTGTGAAGTGGTTTTTCATTTTCATGGCCCGCAGTCCAACACTATATTTCCCTGACTGGTTTATTGCAGGAGCTGCTTACAACATAGTGAATTACATTTTATGGTAAAGGCCAGTGGTTGTTAATAAGAATCAATGGATTGTCAGATGGAAATAAAAGTGATAGATTCAATTATACCAGTTCTTTCATGTGTAAGCAGCATACACACATTTCTAGGAGTAATGTAAAGATATGAACTAAACAAAGAGTCTTGGTTTAGTTTTGTAAAATTTTCTGTAAACCATAATGCTTAGATACACAGATATACTTCTGTCCCGGAGTATGCACTGCATCCATTAATATATGTTTGTCATGATGCACATACCTTTATTTCCATATTAACCCTTCATTAGCTGTGAAATCTGTGATTAAATTCTTGACAATACGAATTTACATTGGTCCATGGTAAATGATCAAACGAGAATATTCCTGAATTTGAAACTTGAATAGATCATCTGGGACACAAAACCAGTACAAATATCTTAATAGGGAGTTTAAAACCAATGGCTCCTCCAATTGCGTTCCCTGGGCTCACTTGAGGTTATAATGACATGTGAGTCCTGTACTCAAACAGCCCTAGAGTCACTGTCCAAACCTCCAGACAAGTCGAACATCAAGAGGAAGTCAGGGAGGAGCCGCAGCTCTGACTTCCTGTTGATGTTCAATACATCCGAGGTCGATGACAGTGAAGTCGGCACTGATTGGGCACTGGACTCACATAATGTTACAACCTCACGTGAGCCCTGGGTGAAAAGAGTATTTATTTTAATGATGCCCAACATGAGGGGTGAGGGGTTTCCCAAGTAGTCGATAACACCTTTAAGTTTCATTTTCTGATTTCACAATTGTAAAGAATGAATTTTGTAAGATATCGCTTCAGAGGGTCAGAAATATAGTAGGGGGCTCCTGTGCAGAAATTATATGTGGGCCCCTTGCTGTTTAACTGATGATTTCTTAAGAGTATTGGGTTCATTATAAGGTTCCTTATTATGACTTTCTAGTAAAAATACGCAAAAAAGATTCTAAACTAATCAAATGTGTATTTTCAGATGAATCTTAATTTTGGAAATTTGCTTCACTCCAATCCAATCCAAGATAATGTCTGGCCAGTCATTATTTTTCTTGATTCTAAGGGATGGTAAAAGGTTAAAAATATATTTATATACTCTCCTCAGCCCTTCTTATACATTTCCTGCCACTACAGATTCCCACCTGGTCCTCTGTTCGGCTCCATTTCTTTCTTCTTCTTCCTCCCTGCCTTCCAGTAGGCAAGATCACTGACTAGGTTCCACACTGTCATTTGTGGTGCAGTGTAAGTTAGTAATATATTTATCATAACATGTGACAACATAGGTTGTAAATTATATGTGGGCCCCTTGCTGTTTAACTGATGATTTCTTAAGAGTATTGGGTTCATTATAAGGTTCCTTATTATGACTTTCTAGTAAAAATACGCAAAAAAGATTCTAAACTAATCAAATGTGTATTTTCAGATGAATCTTAATTTTGGAAATTTGCTTCGCTCCAATCCAATCCAAGATAATGTCTGGCCAGTCATTATTTTTCTTGATTCTAAGGGATGGTAAAAGGTTAAAAATATATTTATATACTCTCCTCAGCCCTTCTTATACATTTCCTGCCACTACAGATTCCCACCTGGTCCTCTGTTCGGCTCCATTTCTTTCTTCTTCTTCCTCCCTGCCTTCCAGTAGGCAAGATCACTGACTAGGTTCCACACTGTCATTTGTGGTGCAGTGTAAGTTAGTAATATATTTATCATAACATGTGACAACATAGGTTGTGGCACTTGTCATCAATATCAATGAACTGAGTCACAGCCAACGTGAATGTGTAGGAAACTATAAGAATCATTCACTGGAAGAAGAAAGTAGAGGAGACAACCAGAGGACTGAGTGGGGAGTGGTGATGGTGGGTCAAGTATTCGAAGGGCCAAACTGAACTGAGCATAAGAGTTTATAATTTTTAATTCCTTCCCAACAGAGCCGCTTTGCGCTGTACTTTTCAGTGTATATCCCTTCGTAAAATGAGCAAATTTGTCCTGCTCAAATTTTGTGAGAATTTTTAACTCTACTTCTCATTATTTTGAGCTGATACTCATATGTGGTGTCCTGTTTTCATTGTAGTGTATGCCTGCCCTACCTATGGGGCCCCTATACAGCTGCTCATGCTGTTCCATATCCACCATAGGCTTTGTGCTTATGGTATATATAGCTGTAAGTTTGCGTTACGGTTTATGCACTATATATTATTCACATTTTTGATATGTATTGAAGCATATGGAGCACGGTGAACAGTTGATATTCCTCATCTATATTTGTGATTTTATACCCTTACATCATCTTACTATCACTGAAAGCTGAGAACAGACACAGCTTCTTACTTCTTGCCTTCATGCCGAGAGTACATATCTGGGCAGTCGGCCAGTCATCCTGCTGTATTTTTTTTTTTTGCTTTTTTTTAGAAGTAGTCAAGTGCTGATATCACTGCAAGTACATTGTATCTGACAAGTTTCTACTCCTGAGCATCACAAAATTATTTATAAATGTGGTGCTACGTCTATATTTTATATATTCAATTACCAAAACAATAACCACAGGCCAGAATGTTAGCTGTGTGAGTGTGTGTTTGTACATGTGTATGTGTTTATGTGTGTATGTGAAAATGTGCATGTGCATATGTATAAGTGCATGTGCGTGTGAGCATGTCTGTATGTGAGCATGTCTGTATGTGTGCATATGCAAGTGTGTATGTGTGAGTGAGTGTGCGCATGTGTGCTTCCATGTGTTTGTGAGCGCGTATGCAAGTGTGTGTGAGTGTGTGTATGTGTGTGCGCTTGTACATGTGTGCGTGAGTGCATATGTAAGTGTGCGTGTGTGTATGTGTGTGTGAGTGTGCGCATGTGTGTGTGCACTTGTATGTGTGTGCATGAGTGCATATGCAAGTGTGCGTGTGTGTATGTGTGAGTGCTTATGCAAGTGTACGTGTGTATATGTGCGTGAGTGTGCGCATGTGTGTGTGTACCTGTGTGTGTGTGAGTGCGTATGCAAGTGTGCATGTGTGTGTGTGCGAGTGTACGAGTGTGCACATGTGTGTTTGTATGTGTGTTTGTGAGTGTGTATGCAAGTGTGTGAGTGTGTGTGTAAGTGTGTGCGCTTGTATGTGTGTGCGTGAGTGCATATGCAAGTGTGTGTGTGTGTATGTGTGTGTGAGTGTGCTCATGTGCGTGTGCGCTTGTGTATGTGTGCGTGAGTGCTTATGCAAGTGTGCGTGTGTATATGTGTGTGTGAGCGTGCGCATGTGTGTGCGCTTGTGTGAGTGTACGTGAGTGTTTATTTAAATGTGCATGTGTGGATATGTGTGTGTGAGTGTGCGCATGTGTGTGTGTACATGTGCACATGCAAGTGTGCGTATGTATAGTGTGTGTGATAAAATATTAATAAGTATGGTTATTATTTCTATTATTTTTCTTGCAACATTTTAACAGAAAAACATGTTTTCTTGCACAGAAGATATTTTAATAGCAGATGCAATGGACATGACAACATACTAAAATATGCAAGCCAAATGCAGTAAGCTTCTAGTGAATAAACAGGTCGACTGATTTTCATACATCAGTATCCGAGTGTACATTCGCTGACACATTGGGCACAGATATGAGAAATGCGCACAGAGATCGTTTCAAACATGGAAACATAATATTAAAATATTGCCTGTAGTTGAGGCAAGCCGCGCAGGACGGGTCGCTTCAGGCAAGCCTCTGAATATAAAGCAAAGCGTGGAACGCTTCCAAGCATAATAACAGGCTCCACATGTAGTAAGTATAGGGGTGCTTGGGTTAAAAGGAGCCCCCTACCTCTCAGCCATAAGCAGGATAAATAGAGCTCTACAAGTCATAGAGTTTTGATAGAAAACAAGTATTATTAGACATTTGACATGAATGTAAATAGCGGAGAGGCAATTAAAGAAATTGTTTTTTTCCCTATATACTTACATTGAAATGAAAAGATTGTATGAAAAAAAACAAGAAGTGTGTGGGAAGGAAGGCTGCGTATTAAAACCTGTAAATGAGGGAGATATTAATAGGATAATTAGGGGGGGAAGCTTATCATGACTGTTAAGTATGAAGTCCCATAGGTATTGTGGTTTGCAGTGAAACTCTTAATTTCATTGCATGATTCCAACCTGGAAAAATAAATAGTCAATATATAAAAAAAAATTCCTAAATAGGTCAATCAATGAACAAACACATTTTTATTGAATGGAGTTAGAATTCACTCCAACCAAATCGATATGATTAAATTTTAAATATGTTTACATGGGTATTTTTATTAGAAAGTGTTTTGGGCAGGTATTGTTAGACCATATGCATGGGGACGACACCTAAAAGGAGTTGTCCAAGATGGAGAAATTCTATTCAATAAAAAGCCATCCTGGCGATTAGATTATCATTTCAGGTCCAGCAGCTGAGACCCCCAGCCGTCAGTCATTGTGGGAAACAAGTAATATAACACTACCCTTATTCACATGAATGACTGACCATGTGCGGTCCAAATCCATCACAGGGGGTGCCAGCTTTTCAGCAGCTCTTTGCTTTTAAATAGCAGGATATCCCCATGTCCTAAGGGGGAATCTAGGTCAACATCATTGATGACACAATTTACAATTACACACTATGATATTGCACCATTAACAATACCTCTCTGTCACAAAGGATTTAAAATTAGAGGAAACATTTTTTTTTACTTGTTACTGTATATTAGCTTTTGCAATAACTACTATAATTTCCAGTATAAAATGTAGTCGCTTGATTCCTTTTTTTTGCTGGTGCATTGTCATTGTGTCAGTGGTTGGCGCACGGCTCCGCTCCGTTAGGGTGGTAGGACCCACTACGAGGTTTGCCGTGACGTGGCAGTGGGCTTCATACACTCTGATCAGAATGTTAAACTAAGAACCTCATGTTCAGTTTTATAAATTTTTGCCTAGCGGCTTTATATCAATGTATGATTTTTGGAGGTGCGGTTCATCCTCCTTGTTTTTGGTGTAAAGCATATATTTTTATGCAGCCGCAGGCACCGCTCCCGAGTGATAGCGGCAGTGTCGGGTATTAAGATGCGAGACTCATCTGTGTTTCTCGCATTTGTGATCCCAGCCTTAAATAAAGACACACACATGAAATCTGCGTTACGACAGGCTCACACTTGTGAGAAACTCGCACGAGTCTCGCACCTCACTGCCCGGCACTGCCGCCGGCACTCGGGACCGGAGTGTGCGGCTGCATGTAATTTTTGCTGCCGGGTATTGAGGAGCGAGACTCGTGTGAGTTTCTCACAAGTGTTATCCTGGCCTTAAATGCAATATCTGTTTAATTTAAAAAAAAATTGAAAAAAAAAATGACTTGGGCTCCCGCACAATTTTCTGCGCCAGAGAAGGAAAGCCAGGGACTAGGGTGCCGATGTTTGTAGCCTGGGACGGGGTTAATACCCATGGAGCTTCCCAGGCTATGAATATCAGCAAGCAGCTGTATATTTAGCCTTTACTGGATATTAAAATAGGGAGACCCCCCAAAAATGATGGGGTCCCCCTATAATTTATAGCCAGAAAGGCTATGCAGACAGCTGCGGGCTGATATTCATAGCCTAGAGAGGGGCCATGGATATTTGCCCCCCCTGTCTACAAATACCAGCTCCCAGCCTTCCCAGAAATGGCGCATTTGTAAGATGCACCATTTCCAACGCTTAGCCTCTCTCTTCCCACTGCTCTGTAGCAGTAGCATATGGGGTAATAAGGGGCTAATGTCACCTTTGTAAGGTGACATTGAGCCGGCTTATTAAGGGAGAGGCGTCAGTAAGATACCTACCATTACTAATCCTATAGTTGTGAAAGGATTAATAAAACACACACATGCAGAATAAAGTATTTTAATGAAATAAAACACCACACAGTTTTGCCATCTTTATTACACTGATAATCCAAGCGAAGCCATCAATCTTCTTAAAAAATAACTAAATAAATTAACCAACAGTATACTCCCTGTGTCCAACGCAGTCCCTAATAACGAGTGTCCCACGACAAGTCCAGCTCTGCTACATCTGGATGCCTGACATCCAGACATAGCAGAGCTTGTAGATGACCGCCGGAGACAACTCTCCAGTGATCACCTACCTTGTAGTGTTCTCACCATCAGCTGATCAGCTGATTGTGAGAACCAGCCTAGTGACCGGAGATAATCCCCGGTCATGTGCACGGCAGTTCTCGCGGTAAGCCAAGTTATCACGAGAAATGCAGTAGACGTGGACTTCCTGCGATGTGACAAGGTAAGACCTTATTTAAATTAGTAGACATGCATAGTAAGCTGCGTTTATGCAGTTATTACGCATGTGACTAATCATTAGATGCGGGTTTTACCGCATCTAATGATTGTCCATGGTAAATTTACGGTGCGACGACGGAGTGTTGCCGCATTGTAAACAGACATGCTGCGTTCTGGAAAGACGTGCTGCATGTCCATTTACGCGGGTCTGCTGTAGGCATCTTTTAATGCATAGTGGAGAAGGAATTTCATGAAATCCCCTCCACTATTCTGTAACATCTGGAAGCTGCGTGTTTGACACTGCGGCTCCTGACCGTGGAAACATACCCTAAGTCTATCAGTGGCAAAGGTAGGTCAGTGATGTGCCAAGAAATTGGTTGAATAAATGTTTTTAAGCCATTTCTGATAAATCAAGATTGAGCCAGGAAGGAGAGACTGATGGGGTCAAGATAATCATCAAAATTGAAGCTGCAGGGATTGCTGATAGTAAATAATGGTGTAACTTGAAGCTTTGGGCCCAAAATGCAAAATCTCCAACAGAGCCCCCAACTATGACAGGTTTTTAATAGTAACAATCTTTTTAGATGGGGCAAAGGAACGTTTGGGGCCCCCCTAGGCTCCAGGGCCCGGATGTAATTGCAACTCTTGCAGCTATTATAGTAATGTCCCCAGCACCATTTCTGGACATATTACACCTCTTTTTGTGCATTTTTACCATATTTTCTACACTAGAAGCCTCAGCAGTTTCCCGTTGAGTTATTCTGCTTTTGCTCTCATGCAGCTTCCCTCCAACTCCCTTGATAAACTATTATAAGCAGAAAGTGTAATTTGATCTCTTACTGCAGACAGATTTGTAGACAGATTTGAGCATTTTTTACAGCTGATGATCAGAACAGGAGGCAAGGAGTAACTGATACATAAGGAAAGATTTTTTTTATCTTCACTTGTTCTGTTGTTTCTCAAAAAAGAAAAGTATACTTATTAATTAATATCAATCTGTCCTGCTTACTATCTTATGTTAGTTCATAGACAATCTGATTGAAAAAACTTTTCTTAACATCAATAATAGATAAAATTATAAAGTGCTTGTTAAAAAAAAGAAACTTTGGAACTTTATTCTTTTGAAAAACCATTTTCTCTAAACTCTGAGGGATTTTTAATGTTATTGTTTCATATTCATTGTCACCATTTCAGTTTAGCAAAGTGGATGAGCAACAATCTAGCCAGCTTTAGTGTCCCTTCATTCTGCCAAAGCTTCTTCATCATCAGAAAGTGCACAGTTTGGAGAAGCAGTGCAACCATGCCTCTGATTCTGTCAATTTTCAGGAGTGTATTTACCCTGGGATTCAGGAAAATGGAGGTAAAAGAGCAGATCATGGCTGATGATGAAACTATAAAACAACCCTTTAAAGGGAATCCAACAGCAGATTTTTGCTATGTAATCTGTGGACAGCATGAGGAAGACGCTGAAACACGGATATCAACGATGTGTCACTTATCAGGCTGTGTGTTTTTGCTTACTTACAGTGAAGGTTTCATTTCCTGATCATAATAATTTTCCAGACTAGTGGAGACAACTCCGCTCCCTCCTGTGATAAGCAGCTGACTGTCAACGGACTATGTAAATACAGAGCCTAGTTTGAGTGAGGGCAGCTTTCATAGCTGTTCTGCTTGCTAAATCTAACAACTCTTATTGTGTCAGAACGGCTGCACCCAGTAAAGTGATATATTGTTGAAGGCAGGGTCTCTTTTCCTAAATTGTGCTATTCTCAGATGAGATGCCAAAAACCTGCTGGCAGAACCTATTTAAGTTTTCAAATTAAATGTAGTGCTATCAAGATTGGTCTATAACAGGATCCATGAACAGCTCTTTTGTATCTTGATGACTGTTGCTTATCTCAAAAAAACTTTTCTAAAACTCTTCAATAGAAACTGGAGAAAGCATAAAAGTAAACAAATAAAAAATTAACATCAGTCAAAACGGATTCACTATGTTATGTCAAATGCATTGCCTTAGGGGACGCTACATGACACAGACTCAAAGAACACCAACAGAGAAGTTCAGTGTCACACTTTGCTTCCTCGGGCCTTACACTAGGCATAACACAATGTACCAGTTTTGCCTGAAGGGTTTATTTTAATATTTAGTACAGGTTGAAAAGTTGTATTTTTTGATCATTGTCAATTAAAAACACACCAAATGTGAAATATCACGTTACATAGCCCAAACGGTTAGGTTAGCTAAAAGTTAGTCATGAAGTATAGTTATTCTAAGTTGGGCCAGGTATTTTTATCAATATTTTAAAGATTGATAATGCAAACCTTGGCGGTAGAGACAATAATCGTCTTCTAGAACCATGAAACGGCATAATTTATACAAAATATCAATACTGATTACAAATGGAATATTCTATTATTTTGCCCAACCAAAAAAAGCTTTACATCGAATTTCCCGTTATGTAGCACCCACTATTGTGAATATGCTGAGTATAACATCATAATTGATGAAAATATGATATCAATATGACAGAAACCACAAGCAGTGAACACAATATATTACACATTGCATAATGTTTTAGTATACTTTTATATTACAGAGATGATGTTGAGTTATTATCAGCATTTAGGTCATCTGGATTATCCCATTCATTGGCACAAATCAGTAACACATCTTCCCTATTGAAGCAGATAAGGATAGAGTAAGACATAATGTCTCACAGTCCATACAACTCATTCAATAGCGCTGTAGAAGTATGTTTGTTTGCTATAATTGATGCCTTTATGTCACCGATACCCAAGTGACAGCCCTCTAGTACTTTACCTGAGGCCTTTGGCCTTGGAGGAATAACAGCAGGAAACAAGTCCCTTCTGTCAATGCTAGTGATATCAGAAGGAACATTGTGGTGTTAGAAAGTAGACATCCTAGAAGAATTATTAAACAATTGTAGAAGTTCGTATATTTACTTTACTATTTATAACTCATGCACACTTTTGTAATATAGCTTTGTAAATCTTATTTTTACATTACAATAATACTGCACCCAGAAACTTGTATGGAGCTCTATTGTAAAACCACAATTCTAAAAATGTTGGGACACTTTGTAAAATGTAAAGAATAACAAGAATGCCATGATTTGTAAATCTCTCATAGCTATATTTTACTGACAACAGAACATAGAACACAGAACAGAAGTTGAATGTTAGACATTTTTCTCCTTTATTTGAAAAAATAACTCATTTACAAAATAGTGGAGATAACACATCATAAAAACATTGAGACAGGTTTAACAAAGGTTGGAAAAGTAAGTGGTACTAATGATAAACAGCTAAAAAGTCAAATTTGAACTAAGTCATATGATTGTGTACAAAAAGAAAATGTTAGAGAGGCAGAGTCTCTCAGAAGCAAAGATGGTTAGAGGTTCACCAATTACCAAAATGTTTCTAAACATAAAACTGCAAACAATTTGAATTTCCCATCATCTTCACTTCTTAACATCATCACAGCATTTAGAGGTTCTAGAAACATCCATGTGCACAAGGTACAATGCTGATGGTCAATATTAACCCCTTACTGACCTCGGACGGGATAGTACGTCCGATGTCATCTCCCCTGCTTTGATGCAGGTCTCCGCGGTGAGCCCGCATCAAAGCTGGGACATGTCAGCTGTTTTGAACAGCTGACATGTGCCCGCAATAGCGGCGGGTGAAATTTGCAATTCACCCGCTGCTATTAACTAGCTAAATGCCGCTGTCAAACGCAGACAGCGGCATTTAACTACCGCATCCGGCCGGGCGGCCGGATATGAGCGCATCGCCGACCCCGTCACATGATCGGAGGTCAGCGATGCTTCTCCATTGTAACCATAGAGGTCCTTGAGACTACTATGGTTACTGATCGCCGGTAGTTGTGAGCGCCACCCTGTGGTCGGCGCTCACAGCACACCTGATTTTCTACTACATAGCAGCGAACAGCAGATCGCTGCTATGTAGCAGAGCTGGTCGGGCTGTGCCTACTTCTAGCCTCCCATGGAGGCTATTGAAGCATGGCAAAAGTGAAAAAAAAAAGTAAAAAAAAAGTGAAAAAAATTAAAAATATATAAAAGTTTAAATCACCCCACTTTCGCCCCAATCAAAATAAATCAATAAAAAAAAATCAAACCTACACATATTTGGTATCGCCACGTTCAGAATCGCCCGATCTATCAATAAAAATAAAGCATTAACCTGATCGCTGAACGGCATAATGAGAAAAAAAATCGAAACTCCAGAATTACGTTTTTTTGGTCGCCATGACATAGCATTAAAGTGCAATAACGGGCGATCAAAAGAACATATCTGCACTGAAATGGTATCATTAAAAACGCCAGCTCTGCACGCAAAAAATAAGCCCTCAACCGACCCCAGATCATGAAAATTGGAGACACTACGAGTATCGGAAAATGGCACAATTTTTTTTTTTTTTTTAGCAAAGTTTGGAATTTTTTTTCACCACTTAGTTAAAAAATAACCTAGTCATGTTAGGTGTCTGTGAACTCGTAGTGACCTGGAGAATCATAATGGCAGGTCAGTTTTAGCATTTAGTGAACCTAGCAAAAAAGCCAAGCAAAAAACAAGTGTGGGATTGCACTTTTTTGCAATTTCACCGCACTTGGAATTTTTTCCCTGTTTTCTAGTACACGACATGGTAAAACCAATGATGTCGTTCAAAAGTACAACTCGTCCCGCAAAAAATAAGCCCTCACATGGCCAAATTGATGGAAAAATAAAAAAGTTATGGCTCTGGGAAGGAGGGAAGTGAAAAACAAACACGGAAAAACGAAAAATCCCAAGGTCATGAAGGGGTTAAATGTTCATGATCTATGGGATCTCAGGCAGCCTTGCAATGAAAAAGGGCACTATTTGATCATTGCAGGAACTCAGGAATACTTCCAGAAATCATTGTCTGTGAACAGAGTTCACAGTGCAATCCACAAATGCAAAGTAAAGCTCTACCATTCAAAGAATAAGTCATATATCAATCCATAAACAAAGGCATATTTTCTGGACAAAATCTAATTTAAAATGAACTATAAAAATTGAAATCTCTTCTGAACTGTTCCGTAGACTCAAGAAGAACGGGACCTACCAGCTTGTTATCAGTGCACAGTTCCTTCATCTCTGATGGCATGGGGTTGCATTATTGCCTATGGCATGGGCAGCTTTCACATTGTAAAAGGCACTGTTAGTTCTGAACATCATTATATAATGAGGTTTGAGAACAACATATGCTCCCCTCCAGACATCAACTTCAGTGAAGGTCTTGCAAATTTCAGCAAGACAAGGCTAACCACATACTGAATCCATCAAAATCACATGGCTTTACAGACAAAGAGTTCAGGTTATGTACTGATATACACTTAACGCTGTTCGTAACAGTCAGCGTAGGGTAAACACAACTATTAACAAATTGCCTGAGGCAAATAATCCCTAACTAAAGACCATAAAATATAATTTGGTCTTGGAGCAGTCACAACCCATATAATGTATATATAATTCATAGCCACAAACCCCTGATGACGCCAGTCTAACTAGTGAAACATGTTGGGGAGGCTTTGAGCTAATTTTTAATAGCATTAGTCAGATGATGGTGGATATTCAATGATTGAAAAGTATAGGTTGCGGTCTCCTATAGAGTGTAAGCTCTTATGGTCAGTGGTGAACTTTCTCTCTCCTGCAGATTGTAAGCTCTTATGGTCAGTGGGGTTCTCTCTCTCCCATAGAGTGTAAGCTCTTATGGTCAGTGGGTCTTTTCTCACGCTCACCTGTAAAGTGTAAGCTCTTATGGTCAGCTGGGTTCTCGCTATTGGTTTCTCCTTTCCCTCAACGTATTTTCTGAGCAATTACAAGCTTTGTAGTATTGAGATTTGCACAAATCTATTCACCTTGAATCAATTTTTTGGGGATTAAGTCAGCAAAATTGAAATACAAAAGATCTACTAATCTCTGCTAGGGAACGTACAGGGTGTAGTGATGAGCGAGTGTGCTCGTTACTGGAGATTTCCGAGTTAGATGTTCTCCGAGTATCTTTGGCATGCTCGTAGATTATGATTGTGTCGCCGCAGCTGCAAGACAGCCTGAATACATGTGGGTATTCTCTAACAAACAGGCAATCCCTGCATGTGTTCAGGTTGTCTAACAGCCACAAATCATGTAGCTGCAGTGACACAAACATAATCTACGAGCAGCCAAGCATGCTCAGAAATCTCCAGTAACGAGCACACTCGTTTATCACTAACAGGGTGTCCCTAAATTCTGAACACATAGGAATTTTCATTAACAATAATCTTAATTAATTTAATTGAACTAACTTTTATAGAATTCTGCAAAGCGCATCAACCTTTGCCTCGCAAATGATGGAAATCATATTGAAGAAGTTATTTAATTTTCCAATTGAATAAAATGTTGTTAAGAAATTTCATTTCTTGAAAATATGCACTTTTGTCTTCGTGTCATATGTATTTAGACTTTAGGGACACAATGAAGAATGTATGGTAAGTGGATTAGCCAAACACCAAGAGCAGCTTTTAGGATATGTGACTTTTTTAAGAACCACCAAGTCTGAGCCAAAACAAAAGCAGTAAAATATTAGACTGGATAAGATATGGTGCCGGGATCTGAATAAAAACGAACCTCTGAAAAACCCTTGACTCCTAATAGATTCATTTCAATAGAAAACAGTGGATTTGATTATTTAATACTCCAAGCAGGCAGCCATGAGAGGCCTCCCTTTGTGCTCCCATGTAATCTATTACTTTCTCTTGCCCCTAGCTTCCTCATCTGTAAAGAAAGTTTTGATAAGGAGACAACGTACTTTGCTTCTGCCATCATCTGAGTGTTAATGGAAAAGCAGTGATACTTTATGTTGTAGTTTATTTTATCAGATATTTATTTAGAGGCGAGGAAGATAATAGGGAGAAGCTTGCGAATAGCATGTGTTGTTGGCTGCCGTGTATAGACAAGCTCAAACTCTTTCATTAAAAACTATATATTTCACTTTGGGATAAATGAAAAGATGTTATTAAAAGAGAACATTTTAGGTTCAGGCAGAGATGCACCATTAAATGGAGCTGTGTGAATATCGCTGCTCCTCCTGGTGCTCAGTCTATATTCGGGACAAGCAAGAACAATAAAGGCGCAGAGGAACATTAGCAGATCAGTAGCTAAGCTGTATAATAACACATTTGGCTAGAATCCATTCAGGATTGTGCAACGTATTGTGGCACTGAAATGCCATTAGTGCTTGTTTTTCAGTATGTGTTAACTCTTGTAGGAGACTTCTTTATTAAAGGCCAACTAAAGGTTTATATTAGTCTTCTGCAAGCATGAATGCAGTACATGGAGGTTTCCGATACAACCTAGAAATTCATGGTTGTCCATCTCTACCTTGTTTGTAATGTATGAGTCTTATTGTTGAAAAAATGTCCAATTCTCCATATAACAATGTCTCTCTAACTCTTCTCTAACATTTGCAACACAACTTTGATTATTCACTATATATTTTTTCTTTAGCTGTCTCATTGACGTGGTGGCCCTCTCTGATGTTGGCTTTAAAACTCTATAAGGTTCCAGGTGTATATTTTAGTTTATCACAATGGACATTTTTAAAGCACCACTTAAGTGCAAATGTAAATTTTATATTTCAGGAGTAGTGCCACTAATCTACGTTCAGTGCCCCAAGTAATATACTCACCAACCTGCGTCTTTAACTGTTCCCATCACTGCTCCGGTTCCACGCTGTCATCCTGTGAACGCAACTTCTGACTGGCTGGAAAGGTCACAAACTCTCAATGCAAGTCTATGAGATTAACAAACCTACATGTTACACGTTAAATTATTTTTTATCTTCAAGGCATAGTGATATCCAGATTGTCCACATGACATCAAGTAACTATTGTTTTTCTGTAATTTGTAATGGCCACATACACTACAATATGATTAGTCAAGAAGACTCTTGAAGCACTTTTAATCTTATTCCGAGAATGAAACAATACCTTTTGTGGGCTTTCATTTCTTTTTTCCTTGTACCCGATTCCACATTTCTGTATACGCCATTAAACTGTTGTAAACAAACTATTTAGATAACGGCATTATAGCGTAGTCATTTAAGAAATTAGGGCAACCATTTTCTTACAGCTTCCTGTTAAGGTTGGACAAGTAAATGGAAAAAACTAAGCTCCACGGAGTTTTACCTTACTTACAAAGTCATTAAACCATGTCTGGTAAATTAGCATTAAAGTCGACAACCTCATCTTTTTGTTACTAATGGCTAATCAGTTTCAGGCTCTCAGAAGCTTCTTCTTAACGTTAAACTGTTTTGTTGCTGGAAACCTTAATGCAATGCTCATTAGTCGCATGTGGATGTGCTACCTGCTAAGGCTACAAAAAGAAATTGACAATCACATGACATACTGTATGTATAATGCGAATCTTCCACGGGTTCACATAGGAAACATTTAAAGGTTAGGTTATCAACTCTAAGAATAAAAATAGTATCGGGCCATTCATGGCAGGGGCTACTGTGGAGCTTGTGAGGAAGCTTTTAGTCATTTGGCACCATAGCTGTCATACACCGGAGTCAATTACTGACAATTTGTCACATATGACATTAAACACTCACAGCAGTAAGAAACCCATTACTGTACGTATATGACAATATTCACTGTTACTGTATAATATTATATATATATATATATATATATATATATATATATATATATATATATATAAAACATAGTCACATATTAATTTGTAAGTTTTTAAACTCAAAGTCATAAATTCAGTGTCAGCCTAGAGTTTCTTGGGTCCAACAAAGGAAATTTTTCTGACCACTCTACATTCAAAACCTTGATCATTGTCTTCTGACTTAGGATCACTTAATGACACAATATCTGATTTATACTTGTTCACTTTGGGACCTTTTTTTTTACCTAAGTGCATGTAATCGGGACTAAAAATCATTTTTTAATTTTGTTTCATTAATAATGTTGCACCCTTTACCTTCTATAGCTTTGGTGTTACACCATCTATTGCTGGCTACAGAATGAGTTCACTTAGAACCAATCAGTCAGCCCGATATGATGGTTTGACAGAGAAGTTTTTATGTGTCTTTTTTCCTCCCAGCTGATTTATGACCACAGACCACATCACAATTGAATCTATAGGGGAAAGAAGACTATAAAAAACAAATAGGCAACATTTTTAATGAAACCCATATGATTTGTAGCCCAAAAATATGTGTTTCACTGAAAAAATATTTTCCAAAATCCGTTAATGAACAGATTCTTGCCAGTAATGAACATGTACTTATGCACCTACCATAATTGATCTTGTTTTTATTAGGTATTTTCAAATCATTATCTCTAGGATTACAACAAAATTAATTTAATATGACACTATCTCTATCTCTACGACGATCTAGAAGCAAAATAATAATTAAGCAAAAGGTCAGGTATCTGCAATTAACATTTTAACTAATTTAACTGAGAAAACATTAACAAAGCATTATGGAGCATTTTCACACTTATTGTAGTGGAATCATCAAATTATATAGCACTCTGTACTTACAATTGCTCTTTTTGCCCTTCTATCCAGTTATTCTCTTTTCCTTTAGATTTATGACATTGTGTGATTAAAAGCGATTAGCTGAGTCCTTCTAAGCTGCATGCAGAAACAGGAGGTCTTTTTTCCAGGTATAAGTCATCATTAGAGCTACAATTTTACAGCAGTTAGAACAGGAATTGGTGAGGGGGTGGAGCTGAGCTGCCAGGGACTTTTCAGTGATGAGTGATTGTAGTTCTCATGATAACTCATGCAGAGAAAATAAACTTCCTGTTTCTACGCAGAGCTTAGAAACATTCAGCTAGTATGTTCTTAATCGTGTGATGTCTGAGATGTAAAAAAAAAGGGAAAGAGAAAAAGAGAACAATTAACTAGGTAGAAGGGCAAAATGAGCAATTGTAAGTACACAGTGCTCTATATTATGATGACTGCAATATATTAGGAAGATAAAACTTTGAACAGAGGAGCACTTCTTTAACTTTCCATACTCTATTTAACATCTTTTACTGTTACTTGTACCATCAAGGGGCAACAAGAGGAGCCTATGTGATGTTAATTTTGCCAAGACTTTATCTTCAGGTGTGCCTCAGCAATGATCAGTAAGACCCATCTCACAATTTGAGAATTACTGGTCTATACCATATGTATGTTGAAATCACGAAGCACTGCAGTGTCCAGCAGGTGACGAGAGCATCTATAAGGTCTAAAAGGTTTGTTAATCTTATTAACATCCATGGAAAAGTAGTATTGACAGATGATCAGACCACCACTTTGAGAATACATCTCCATTTTCCAGACCTGATTTCTTGTGATTGATGTTCCACCATATATAATGCTTACTAGCAACCTTCATTCCTAGACCACCCCCCTTAGAAAAACAATGACCAGCAATATAATTTGGGTGGTATTGATGAGATAAAGGTTTCACATTATTATTATTATTGTACTTTTTTTGTTTATTTTGCTCACCTACATATGTGACAGTACCATCCTCTATACCTTATTTGCGACATCTGAGATTCCTTTATCTATCTGGTCTTCAAAAGAACTTCTATTATAAATAAAAGGATATAAAAAGTAGTCAATTGGATATGAACGGCAATGCAAGTAATGCAAGTAGTTTAGCTGCTTTATCTTGAAATTGTCATCTTTTAGGAAAATACTTAGCTCTAATACCTGTTACCTGTGACTCTGACCTGCGGGAGATTATCTTGCCTGCAGCTCACAAGTTCAGATGGGTTGTTTTGATGTTCCTTTGACTTTTCGCTGATGTGTTTAGCTATAGAGGGACTTACGCAATCAGTCAAATCTTACTGTCATCTCAAGGAGTTTTGTCGCGTTCCCATGGGCCGGCTATGATTCTGTGTGTTGATCCATACTTCACAGGAGTTCAGGTAATGCAAGGCCACTTGCAACAAGCAGCTTAACTCCAGTGCACTTAGTGTAATAATTGGAATTTTTATGGTTGAGAAAGCAAACACTTTTAATACAGGCAAAAGCTCTCATGTAGTCACTGAGAAGACAGTAGGAAATCAAAAAGATGGATCACCCTAATCTGTATATTGACATCTCTCATGGCTGAATAAATGGTGTAGTTGAGCTATATTTGCTTGTATTGATCTGACTCCTGTTTAAAATTCATACCATCACTTTGCAAGGTTGACCACAGGGCAAAGAAGAGGATTTTCTATCCATTCGAGCTTTCTAAGGGACTCAGCATTCCCATGACTGATCATAAAGCATAGCAGAAGATTATGGTATGGCCGAAATGTCCAGCTTAAGTACTATCGAAAGGCTGGGCTATCTATTACTCTCAGTACGCCATTTCTAGATCTACCATATAGGTATTCAAGTATAGTTTTTCATTTTTTTAATGGCATGTAAACGCTAAAATAAATCAAGGGATAATTATAATCATGACCATATTTAAATTTACTTGCAAATTATCTTACAATGCGGAGATAAGAACATCAGCCTTCGCCTAGTTATGATGGGCCGTAGAGGAGAACATTCTATAGAGCGTCATATTATAAACAGTCCTTTTGATAATATCCTACATAATCATCAGATATCTTCATCCAGGTGATCTAAAAATATGTTTGAAGCCCTGGAATTTCAGCCCCTGCTTTATTTCGCTGGATCTGTAGCATGACTAAATGAATCAGTACGGGGGCAGTACCATGGAAATGACCTTTTTCCAATTACAAGGTGTAGGAAGTAAATGATCCTGAAATCTGTTATTCTGCTAGGAATGATAGGTAGGCGCAGAATTGCCATTTCTACTGCATGAAGTTAGATGTGGGTCAAAATGTCAAATAATTAATGTTTCTATTATTCACGTCCTGCATATGTGAAAACCAAGGCATTATTTCACTATATGAAGACTACAATACAATGTGCGTGAGCCCATAGCAGTTTATTAGTGAACACAACCCTATTAGGATATAGGTAGAAGTATTACTAGTAGACAGTGACCATGACATACCTATCCTTCCCTGTCATTTTAGTATGCATAATTATATAGCTTTTCACTCTTTGGTTGCTACCTGAAAATGGTCAGAAGGCATCTGTTCACAGATCTGTTATTCATTTGCCATTTCTTTATTTTTTTGTGTCTTTTTGATTCATAATGAGCAGAGAACAACTGTGGGTTTTCGGTCCCGATTATCATTATCACCTTACTACATGCTTCAATTTCCCCAACACTTATAACTTACTCATGTATTACTGGCACTGGAGTTTTACAGTATTATGGCACAGCCAGACGGCAGCATAAATTAGAAGGTGATCAGAACGCAGTGCTGGAATTGGCCGGTGGCTCTTCGGACCCAAGCGTGGTGGCTTCATAGAAATATATGCAGCTGTAATGCTTAGGTTAAGAGCTGCCAGCCAGTCCTAACATTACATTCTGGTCAACAAAATTAAAAAAAAAAAAAATTAAAAAAATATATTATATATATATATATATATATATATATATATATATATATATATATATATATATATATATATATATATATATATATAAAAAACAAATTGCACATGTGAATATAAGATCTATGAACTGCATTTAACACTGGAACTATCAACAAGCAGGTTAGCTACTAATAACAATAGAAAAATATACACTGTGTATATATATATACATTTGTTTTTTTTTGTATGTTTAATGCATAATGATAATGAGTAATTGACAACATTGGGTTTTCAGGCCTCATTATTTCACCATACTATTTGCTGCAGATAGACATATTGACACATAAATATCTATTGGAGATATTAAACTCTTATAATTTGTTCGTGTTTTGCTGCCAATTACATTTTTAAGTCTTAACGAGTCTGATATTCTCCAGAATAAAAATATATTTTTAGCAGCGGCTGTTTGATGATAGTTTCCATGTTGCATTTATTCTTCTACAATGCACATTGGCCCTGTTTCATCATTCCTTTTGTGTCTTTTTATTTCGTTTTTAAGCATTTATATGTTTGAGAAAATTGATTATGACTTGTGCGCCGTTCACATTGCATAAATTTGATGTGAATCGAATCTGACAGGAGTACGATAAATATTAAGGCTGTGTGCACACCTAGCAGATTTTTCGCGTTTTTTTCGCGGTTTTTCGCTATAAAACCGTGAAAAAAAACGCTCACATTAAGCATCCTATTTAATAGAATGCAATCCGCATTTTTTGTGCACATGCTGCATTTTTTTCCTGAGCGGAATCACATTCCAGAAAAAAACGCAGCATGTTCATTAAATTTGCAGAACCGCGGCGATTCTGCACACATAGTAGTGCATTGATCTGCTTACTTCCCGCATGGGGCTAAGCCCACAATGCGGGAAGTAAGCAGATCATGTGCGGTTGGTACCCAGGGTGGAGGAGAGGAGACTCTCCTCCACGGAATGGGCACCATATAATTGGTTAAAAAAAAGAATTAAAATAAAAAATAGTGATATACTCACCTTCTGGTGGCCCGATCTCCTCAGCGGCTTCCATTCCTATAGATGGTGTGTGTGAAGGACCTGCGATGACATCGCGGTCACATGACCGCGATGACGTCACGGTCACGTGACCGCGACATCAATAGAAGGTCCTGCACACACAGCATCTATAGGAACGGAAGTCGCTGAGGAGATCGGGCCACCAGAAGGTGAGTATAACCCTTTTTTTTATTTTTTTTTATTATTTTTAACATTCTATCTTTTACTATAATGCGGCATAGGCAGCATCTATAGTAAAAAGTTGGTCACACTTGTCAAACACTATGTTTGACAAGTGTGACCAACCTGTCAATCAGTTTTCCAAGCGATGCTACAGATCGCTTGGAAAACGCTAGCATTCTGCAAGCTAATTATGCTAGTTTTCTGAGGGAATATGCATGCCAATTCTGCATGCGATATACCCACGGCAGGAGGCGCAGAATTGCCGCGGAAATTTCCGCGGCAATTCTGCAACTTGTGCACTTAACCTTAAGATACTCTTACAATCACCTCTTCTTGACCCTACCCATACTGATACCACCACTGCTTCTCTTCCTTCTTTCAATAAGCTCATCATCCTTCTCCTTTGGTCCGGTCTTCCTTCAACTTCAGACTTCTGGCAGGTGGCGCTGTTGACTGTGCACCAAATATTCCCTTTGGACATAACACAAGTCAACGACGAGGCAATTGCGATGAACCCCTGCTGAAAGATATGAGCAAAAGGAAGACCAGGCTGGAGAAGAAAAAGAAAAAGAAAAATGGAAGTTCATCAGAAGAAAGGAATGTAGTTGCGGCTGACATCCCCCTAACCTTGCAATTAATAAGGCACACAAATTATGGAAGAAACCCCAAAGATTTAGTTAATTTTTAAACTATTTGCCTAGGCATTGATAGATACAAAACCACATCATGAAGATACCTAACCATTAATAAAGCTTTTATCTGATCTGGAATTGAAATGAGGAAACTGCTAAGTTTAGCCGATTTTTAATTTGTTTAGCTCAGGTGTTATAATAACAAAACGTGAATGTATTCATCATTTTCATTTAAATAGATGCTTTTAATTTGCATAATTAGAATGCATATGAATAAATGATCAACTTAATGATCTAATCCTCATCATTAAACACGTTCCGCGTCTAAATAAACTTTTCTGCAGCGGTAACATTTTTTTGATTGAAGGTATTAAAAGAAAAGGAAACATTATTCAAGTTAATTCAAGACCACAATAAAACTAGAAAACTCTGGCATCATTTACTTTCATTAATGCGCATTAATTCATTTTCAGAAGATTTTTTCTTGGTGCACTAAATAATAATAATGATAGCGCACTGTTATATCTTGTATAAATATTTCCAAATATTGATTTATATTCACTTACTTGGATGATATGAATTACTAAAAAGCAATTAGGTAAAAATATAACTAATACTCACCCAATAATTTAATTGAGATTTTTTTCTATGGGTAATAAATAAAGTTGTATTTTTTGCTCCAATTCAGAGGCAATAGGCTATGTGCCCATGATCTGGAAGTAGCAGCGTTTGGGACGAAGCGTATTTTCGCTGCATCCAAAACACTGCGTTCTATTGAATGCAGGTTCACTGAACCGTGCAGATTTACTGCATTTAATACGTTTCTATTGATGAAATTTCTGTTAAAGAGATTAGAGAAATTGACATTTTGTGGCCCTGAAAGGCGCTCCGCATGTCAGTCTCCGCTGATGATCCGCAGGTGCAAATACACGCATAGTAAACATGGGATTTCTAGAAATCCCATCCACTATGCTGTAACATCTGCCACTGCAGTTTTGATGCTGCATAAACATGCAGCATCAAAACCGCAGCAATTCTTGATCGTGGGCACATGCCCATAGAGTAAGTACTTTTCACTAATGTTGAGCATTCTGATACCGCGAGTATCGGGTATCGGCCGATATTTGCTGTATCGGAATTCCGATACCGAGTTCCGATATTTTTGTGATATCGGAAATCGGAATCGGAAGTTCTCAGTGTATGGTTCCCAGGGTCTGGAGGAGAGGAAACTCTCCTTCAGGCCCTGGGATCCATATCCATGTAAAAAATAAAGAATTAAAATAAAAAATAGGGATATACTCACCCATCCGGCGGCCCCTGGACCTTACGGATGTAACCGGCAGCCTCCGTTCCTAAGAATGCAGTGAGTTTAGGACCTGCAATGACGTCGCGGCTTGTGATTGGTCGCGTGAGCGGTCACATGAGTGGTCACACGACCAATCACAAGCCGCAACGTCATCGAAGGTCCTTCACTCCTCATTCTTAGGAACGGAGGCTGCCGGTTACATCGGTAAGGTCCAGGGGCCGCCGGACGGGTGAGTATATACATATTTTTAATTTTAATTCTTTATTTTTTACATGAATATGGATCCCAGGGCCTGAAGGAGAGTTTCCTCTCCTTCAGACCCTGGGAACCATCCAGGATACCTTCCGATACTTGGAGTCCCATTGACTTGCATTGGTATCGGGTATCGGTATCGGCGACATCTGATATTTTTTGGATATCGGCCGATACCATCCGATACCGATACCTTTGAGTATCGGAAGGTATCGCTCAACACTACTTTTCACCTTTTGCAAAATAAAAAAAAAATTCAGAGAGAAGCAACCGTGAAGACTTTGGATTCATAGATACAAGAGTACCCCAGGCAAACCTTACAAACTGTTTTACATGACATAGGGATATTTTGCCTCTATTATTCTGCAAAGCTTCCACTGTACCTCTGTACTGAATGACAATTACATACTGTTGCTAAGAGGAAAGAAAATTGTCCATAGAGTAGGAACGCAGCAGCAAAGAAAATGTTCAGCACAGCCTAGGGTGGAGGTGCCTCGAAGTAGGTTCCCAAACCTTGAATAGTGGTATACAAAACACTTTAGCACACTCCAGTGAGTCTGATGCAAAGAGAGTGTTTAATACAATACATACAGTAGTCACAAACGTTTCGGTCTGTAAGGACCTTCATCAGTGTGCTATAAATAAGCGAGGTAGGGTATATGTGGGTTAACCCATAAGAGAATTTGCATCAATAGATAAAGTAAATGGGAGATCGTGTTAAGATGGTGGGCCAGACGCTGGCCAGTCTGAAGATATACATGCAAGCCAGGGAAGTCTAAGAGGTGAGAGAGAGACGCGGAATCAACCACAAGTCCATTCTCAGACTTGCGGTGGATTCCGCGCCTCTCTCTCACCTCTTAGCCTTAATGCAACGTTTGGATGCTGTTCTTCTTGATTTTCTGGTATACATTTTTCCTGTTGGGTCCTATGGATCCTGAACGTGCATTCTGATATCTGAAGTGCTGATGGCTGTTGCTATTGTATTTTGTGAAATGTCTTAAAAGTGGGGAGTGCCATCATGCGCTGTGTTGTAAATCATACACAAGTCAAAGACTGTTGCATAAGCTTTGCCTCATCATAAATAAACCGAGGGGGTGTCACCAGGCTCTATCAGAATTGGAAATCATTATTTTATTAGAAACAAATTGTTGATAGACATCTCCAAACAAAGACATTTACAAAAAAATTAACTTTTTGATCTACTTTCTGATTGCTGTACCCAAGAACTCTCTACGCTACCACTGAATTCAGACATTCTTTCTAGGTAAAGCTAAAAACTCAAAACTTTCTTGATCATATCAACGGCAGAGAAATACTTCTCTTTAAAAGTTATTCCTATCTTAGACATTTAAACATTTTTTCTAAATGTCTCCCCACGTTTGCTCCTATTTATACAAAGAGGATCAATTGATCCCTCCCAAACAAACATTATGAATGGAGAAGTTGACTCACCTACATGGTTCTTTGTCATTTCTATTGGAGTTCAAAAAACAGCTGAGGAAGTACAATCATCTGTTTTTTGAACTCTGATGAACAGAGAAAGCTGCTCAAGCTACGCCACCTCTCCATTCACAGAGGCCATTTCAATAGGTTGGATGGGGGACAACAGGTCTGGAGATAAGAATGGATTCCAAAGGTGGCATAAATAGCTCTTAGTATTAGAAATTCTGTATGTCTGAGGTTAGTAATAGAGGATTGCCACATAACTATAAAGCCAAACCGAAACTGCACAGTATGACATGGCCACTCTGCACGTGATTGATTCATTGCTGAAATATTATCACTATTGACAGAGATAGGACAGATGTCTGGCAGTATAATATAATGTTAACTATGAATTCCATTTACTCGCATGATAATAATAGAATGGAAAAGAGTAAATAGTGGAAACACTAAACTGTCCGTCACATCATTTTTTTGGGGGGGATGAATGAAGGTCGGATCTGGAGCTCAGTCAAACCCATTGCCATCTAGTCCAATAAATAATTACAAGAAAATTGTGCCTTTCACTATATGCTGATTGATGCTGAAATTGCTTTTGAAAGTTCTCATAAGTTCCTGTTATAGATTAAGTGCCGGTGTAGGAAAAATAACTGCACCCAACTGAAATGGGTGAATGTAATCAGGTTTAATGGACTTGAGAGCTTGTTGGGAATTAAATAACTATTGATTCTTTGGGATGTTGCTGTCATTACAAAATGCCAAATCTGCAAGCATTACAAGGGTAGATAGATTAGAGCCACGGACAACTCTTAAATAAAATAAAGCGATAAACATATTTAAAACATTTACAAAGAGAATAATATTATATGAAATTTAAGTACAATGAAGCCGGTATGACAGATTAATGAACGTGTAAACTGTAAATGTCCGGCTTGGAAAATGGGTTTGGTTTCTGGATGCTAAACTGAAAAACTTTATTCATCTTACAATAATTTGTTGTGGAGTCCTTTCCAAATTTAATATAGGATTAAAAAGGTTCTCAAATATTAATGGCATATCCACAAAATATGCTATAAATGGCTAAAAAGACCTCCATCAAACTCATCTATTCCTATATATCCCTCTTAGGAGAGGAGAATTCGAGGCACATCTTTGTGTCATGTGGGACGCTGTTCACACTAGGGCGTCCGACAGACAGCGGTAATTCCTCATTCGTCCACTATATGCTCAGTGGCGCCAGCTAGATTGATCCAGATTGTCCGGGGTTAATCTGGCTGGTACTCGGGTTGAAGGCTTAGTCACGCCCATTGCCTTTAAATAGTTTTGCTGGGCTTTGGGCGTCGCCGATTATAGCTTGTGTCTTGTGCCTGGTGATCTCGGTCTGGAGTGGTGGTCTAGGAGAGGAAATATCATATCTGGTGGTGTATTATCCTTAGTTATATTTCTCCTTCCTATCTTTGTACTGTTTTGCCCTGTGCACATTATAGTGTTTTCCTGTGTGTCTGCGGCATGGTGCGTTTTTTAGTTTTCCCTGTCTGTGCTTTCTGTAGGGGTTGGTGAGAGGTCTTATCACTGGGTGGCGGGTGGAGGTTTCAGCTTAGTAGTGAAACAGGACTCAGGGTCAGGCCTGGCGGCCCAGACATGCACACCTTCAGTGTAAACTCTGGGAGAGGGACAGACAGGGTTTCCCTAGTTTGAGGGATATTGCAGGGGCCCGGGTAATCAGCTGTAGTCTACCCAGTACCCCCATGACACTTTGGCCCTTTCAGGTCTGTTATATTATGGTTTTAGTTACAACCAAGCATATGGATCTGCTATAAATGCCCCTGATGGATACGTCCATATAAGCTTCAAAATTGGAGAACAATAGTTTTTATCATATTCCATAAGACCATGTAGTGGTGGTGTCAATTAGTTTACAGATTTAGCTCCAAATGGGATTGTCTTCTGGTTCACCTTTAGAGCCATCATATTTTGAAGACCCTTCTTTATGAAACTTTACGATTCACTGGTGAACTTTCTGGGTCATCCAATCCAAAGCACCAACTTACATTATTCAATCATGTAATTGGGCCTAGCGGTAATTTTGGAGGCATATCGTTGATGCATCACAAATCGTTTGTGACGCCATTGTTTGAAATCTCTACCCTATAAATTTATCTTTGTCGTGTTTGCTTGCTTATGGTTTTAGTAATGAGGAAGAAGTATGGTAACTGCAAAACGCATCGACAAATAAAAAACCTTTCCTGTGTGTACCTTCTTTTGTCATTCTACTCACCATCCACAATTTCCCTGTTTTACGAGATGGATTTTAACTGTGTTTCAGAGTAGATGGTGCATTCAGTATGCAGTGTGGAGTGGATGAAGTGGCTCATAAATCGAGCAAGAAGCAGAATTTTTTGTTAAGATATATTGCAATTTTTAGAAAGGATTGCAAATTTGATTTATGCAAAGTTTTTGAAACGACGGGCCCATTTAAAGTGTATTTACATTTGTAATGTAAAACATTTCATTAAAGGACACACAAATGTCTACATACTGTACATATACATGTAGTACACTCAGTTGAGCATTTTTTATGCATATTGATAACTAACTGCGATTTACCTGTAGTTCTGTATAAAACCACATATCATTATATTATAGCCCTGTGTGCCAAATGACAAACTCAGCTTTGATGTATTGACCAACTCAGCTCAGTTTTACGTGTGTGTTGATTGATCATACTGGCAGATGAATGGCATGTTAATATATATCAACTGCATTTTCTCATATTGTTTATTGACTCACAGAATATGCTGCTGCAAGCAAGTTGCCAAAATCTAAATAATATTAGCAAAAAAATGAAAATTACATAATATGTATTGATTTTTTGGGTAAAAAAATAGATATTGGATGCTGCAACTTACAGAATGCTGCAATTGTAAAAAAAAAAGATTTTTTGAATGACTTACAGCCAAAAACTATGTTTGAAATGACCCTTAAAGAAAATGTGTCTCCAGAAATTGACTTATTGTATAAATCAGGATTTTGTGTTGCAATTTTTTTTTTTAAGATTCAAAATCACGATATTTACTAAAATCCAAGGGGTGACGTGTTAGATGTTGGGATTCTCACCACTGCACGGGGTAGATCCCAAGCTTTGTCTACCTCTGCGATCTCCCATTTGGCTTCAGCCACAGTGGGAGCTGCTCCTCAAAGATGTCGATCTTAGTGTCTATCCCAGACTTGTGCTGATCACTTGGTTACTACTGGCTATAGTAACTAGCAATAGGCAGCGGCGAACAGGAGTTCCAGAGGCTAAGTCCAGAAATCCTACCCTACTGAGCATGCTTGTGAGGTGGCAACCTCTCATCGGTGGTCGGTTGTCAGCTGCTCAGGTGATGTGGCAGTTCCAGATTGGTCCATGAGCAAGGTTCTGTCTGATTGGACTTGAACAGGAATGTATAAAAGGATTCCTGGAGCGCACAACGCTGCCCTAAGATCATTTATGCGTTATGAGTGTGTGGAACATATCGGTAGTGTGGACTTGCCTGCATGTGCTCAAGGCAGGCGTATAGCCTTTAGAATTCCGGCACTTCTGGAGAGGAGTTTGTGTGCGTGCACATGCTGTGATTGTGTCCACTACCTGTTCCCTTGCCCCTGTGAGGGTTGCGTTCTCCTGTGAGGTTAATAGGGATCGTGTTAAGTGCCATACCAGCTCTGTTACTGTGTGCAAGTGACACAGCTCTACTGCAGAACATCTTTTCCATTACTCTGTGTGAGTGATGCAGCTCTATTGCAGAGCATTTATTCTGTTGCTGTGTGCGTGTGACACAGTCTCGTGTGCTATACACCAAGTGAGGTGTAACTCAGAGCGAGCTAGCCATCACTTGCTGTGTGTTCAGTCATTGTTCATATTAGCTGCAGTTTTCCATCTCTGCACGGTGGACCCCGGGTTGCGATCACACTTCATCATAATTTATATTTAGTGTGATACACCAACCCTAACATGATGTTTCTCCTTGCTGAGAGTGACATCAAGCCTGACATACCGAAATGAGGAGACTTTTAAGCCGCAATGCTCCTCTGGGAAATATGCAAATTGTCCCCTCAGAGAGGAAGAAGACTTGAACTCTAGTGCCACCTATTGGAAGTAGCAATCCTAAAAGTCAATATTGACTCTCTAACGAGCCTTGTCACATAACTTAGATTAAAAGCCAAAACCAAAATCTCAATAACATAATAAAAAATCTTGCAATTTTTACATTGGCGAACAAGGCTGTTTTATTCTCAAACTTGTTGTTTCAGGAACACTTTACAGCAGTTTCCTTATCAACAGAGGCAGAATTACAACGACTGACATCAACTCTTACACAGCTGAAAATACAAGATCTAACAATCACCTTACGCAATGGCAAAACTCAACCTTCCTTTACAATATCACTTTCACACATGCTTTACCTGTTCATCTGTGTCTGAATCTGCTCATTGCTGCTAATATACATGTGGATTTCTTGAAGCAACAGGAAGTCAGATTCTAAAAAAGCCCTAGTGGCCAGTGTGAAAATTGCATGATTTCTCAGTTATATAGGGTGAAAAAAAATCGATCCATCCATCCACCATCTCCACCAATTCTATATTCTCTATTACTAGATTATTTATATCCCACAATTCCATTTTTCATAAGAAAGGCGTCAAGTCCTTTTAAAGGGCATTCCACAGTCTGACTGCTCTAACTGTAAAGAACCCTTTCCTATTTTAATACTTGTATTGCCTTTCCTCCACACGTAATGAATGTCCCCTGACCTTAATATATTTTTCATTTACAGTAAATGAGATTTCTTCTGAGGTGTCTATTTTCTAAGCTAATCATACCAAACTTTTCCAATCCCTCACCATAGGAGAGACCTTACATCCGATGTAATATACTATGATTAAGGGCATCTTGGACACCAGAACTATGCCAGTTTTTTACCTTGTTTGTCTTTTTAATGGCTTACTAAATAAAATTCTTGTTTTCTTGACCTGCTGGAAGTGTCGATCCCCCTTCTTTTTATCTTATGTCCCATTTAATAATCTAGTCTATTTTTTAATTTGTAATAAATTTGTGATATGAATAAAAACAATCAATTTTTTTTTTAAATAAATACATTTACTGTAACAGGAATAAAACCTGATTTAAAAAAGAGGTAGTTTTCTGTTGACACTTCGTCTTTAAGGTATATTTTGGTCAGATATCAGTTCATACAATGTCAACCATCTTGAATGCTGTCACTGAATATAACACATCTCAGGACATAATTATTTGTGAATGCTATAAGATGACTTCATATTGGATGAGATTTGTCTAAGACGTATAGCTTCAGGCCAATGAGTTTGACATCTTCGGTAGAACAATATGTGTCAGGCTCTTTGGGAACAGTGTTAATGATTACCTGTTTGACAACGATGCAATCTGCTGATGTCAGCATAGTCTTTTAGGTCATAGATGTTGAGGTAGCTCAGATGGAGCAAGCTGCAATGAGATGTACACTCTCTATCTAAGGGACTGACCAACTGCATTGTATCTCCTAAAGGATCTAACACTAACTGATTACACTCAGAAAAGCTTCTTCTAAGGAGATGACTACCTAACTATTATAACAAAGAAGCAGATCTGGAGGTTTAAAAGCTTAAATTCAGGAGCTAACTTCTGGATACCAAACTATATGTGCTTTTTATGGTTAGGTAGGTCGAATTTTGGAGTCTGCACTCTACATTCCTAGTTTATATCTATTTGTTTAGCAAAATTTCTTCATCCTCTATGTAGTAAAATCGAATCACTTTGGATGATGCATTAGAGGCTTGTAGATGCAATTATAAATAATTTCTTACTGTTAATGATAATATAAAATAGAATGTTTGTTATTTATATCGTTCTACTGTGTTTAGTTTTATTTAAAAATACTGTATAGAGATGAGCAGATCGATGCACAGAGGATCAAGTTCAAATCTTATTACCTCAAATATTTTGCGATTCGATTTGTGGTTTGCGAAAAAATAAATCTTGCCAGGCATCATTTACCACACTACTGACGCATTTAGAGAGCGGGCTAACCTCAGTTTGCATTGCCATGTGTGCCTCCCATAATGCCCTGCAACTATGACATCATATGGATCATCATACCTTGTGCAGTGGTGGACCATCACAGATCGGTGGTTCCCTGCAGACTACAGATTGTGTGGCAGAGTAATTTTCCATCTCCACAGTGAGTAGGTATGTCTTTATCTTCTTTAGAGTGTAAGCTCATATGGTCAGCAGGGATCTCTCTCTCTATGTAAGCTCTTATGGTCAGCAGGGATCTCTCTCTCTATGTAAGCTTTTATGGTCAGCAGAGAGTTTTTCTTTCTCTCTCTTGCAGATTGTATGTTCTTATGGTCAGTGGGGTTCTCTCTTTATATTTCTTGCAGAATGTAAGCTCTTTTGGTTAGCAGGGTTCTCTCTTTATATTTCTTGTAGAGTGTAAGCTCTTATGGTCAGCGGGGTTCTCTCTTTCTCTCTCTTGTAGAGTGTAAGCTCTTATGGTCATCAGGGTTCTCTCTTTCTCTCTTGTAGAGTGTAAGCTCTTATGGTCAGCAAGCTCTTATGGTCAGCAGTGTCCTCTCTCTCTTTTTCTCTCTCTCTTGTAGAGTGCAAGCTCTTATGGCCACCATAGTTCTCTCTTTCTCTCTCTTGTAGAATGTAAGCACTTATGGTCACCAGAGTTCTCTCTTTCTCTCTCTTGTAGAATGTAAGCACTTATGGTCACCAGAGTTCTCTCTTTCTCTCTCTTGTAGAATGTAAGCACTTATGGTCACCAGAGTTCTCTCTTTCTCTCTCTTGTAGAATGTAAGCACTTATGGTCACCAGAGTTCTCTCTTTCTCTCTCTTGTAGAGTGTAAGCTCTTATGGTCACCAGAGTTCTCTCTTTCTCTCTCTTGTAGTGTGTAAGCTCTTATGGTCACCAGAGTTCTCTCTTTCTCTCTCTTGTAGAATGTAAGCTCTTATGGTCACCAGAGTTCTCTCTCTCTCTCTTGTAGAGTGTAAGCTCTTATGGTCACCAGAGTTCTCTCTCGCTCTTGTAGAGTGTAAGCTCTTATGGTCACCAGAGTTCTCTCTTTCTCTCTCTTGTAGAGTGTAAGCTCTTATGGTCACCAGAGTTCTCTCTTTCTCTCTCTTGTAGAGTGTAAGCTCTTATGGTCACCAGAGTTCTCTCTCTCTCTCTTATAGAGTGTAAGCTCTTATGGTCACCAGAGTTCTCTCTTTCTCTCTCTTGTAGAGTGTAAGCTCTTATGGTCAGCAGGGTTCTCTCTCTCTCTTGTAGAGCGTAAGCAATGTATAGTATTGTAGTGTATATGTAATGTATAGTAATTATAGTCAGCAATGTTCTCTCTTTATCTCTCTTGTAGAGTGCAAGCTCTTATGCTCAGCAGGGTTCTCTTTTTCTCTCTCTTGTAGAGTGTAATCTCTTCTGATTCATGGGGTCAGCTCTCCCTTCTGTAGAGTGTTAGCCATTATGGTCAGTGAGATCCACTCTCTTTCTGTCACCTCTAAAATGTAGGGTCTTAGGATTATCAGAGTCTTCTCTCTCCTCTCCTCCACATTTATTTTCTGAGCAATTACAAGCTTTAAGTATCAAGATTCACGTGAATTTATTCCCTGCAAATCTTTTTTTTTAGAAAATTTGGTGAAGTCAGCGTATTTTAATTTCAAAAGATCCACTCATCTCTAACACTGTACGGTACTGTTGACATTATCAGTTGACAATATCACATCAGCCCAGAAAACCTGCAGAACTGAGATCATGACCTGGATTTATTCCTTCTGGGTGTTATCATGAGACAACTGCTTTTGAAAAACTTATAGTTAATGGAGGGTCAATGAAAGTTTTCATTCTGAATAACTATGCCATCAGTTAAAAAGCTGAATTATTTTTTGCTTTGCACTGTGACCTGGACTAGACTTGTATTAGTCAGGTGCAGTTACTCGGACCCAAAAATATATTCTAATGCTTCAAAGATTTAAAGGGGTTTTCCCAAGAACAAAAGTTCATTTTAATCAATAGATCTTGGAATAATAATAACTTCCAAAATTGATGTGTTTAAATAAAATGTTCCCGTGCTGAGATAATCTTATAAATGTGCCCCTGCTGTGTACTGTGTAATTGCTGTGTCTGATTATCCAGGAACATGGTCTAATCATACCACAGCTGCTGGGCAGGGGAGAAAGCAAAATAAAGGATACAGACATTACAGCACGGGATCACAAATGATTCTTTCTTTGAAGGAAAACATTGTTTAAAAACAGGCAGTGAAATGTTTTACCTCACAAAAAGAATCAGCTGTGATCCCGTGCTGTAATGTCTGTATATTCTTTTGCTTCCTCCCCTGCCCAGGAGATGTGGTATGATCAGATCATGTTCCTACACGGTCAGACACAGCCATTACACAGTACACAGCAGGGGCATATTTATAAGATTATCTCAGCACAGGGACATTTTATATAAACACATCCAATTGTGTAAATTATTATTATTCCAAGATCTTTTGAGTTTAATCAACTTTTGTTTCTGGGAAAATGTAACTTAAAGAGCATTTTTCACTTGTCATAAAGATGTAATTTTGTTCACGTGCTGTAAATGCAACTATTCTCCTGAATCTTTTGTTGTTTTTCTCCTGTTCTGGCACAACTCCATTCCTGATATACGACCCTGTCTTCCCTGTATTTAAATCTGTCCTTTTAGTCAAGTGGGCATGATCCTCAACTCTTCTTGAAGACCACTAAAATTTGTCTAAAAAGACTAGATTTGCATATAGTGAAGAGGGTGTCAAATATCAGGAACGGAGAGGCCCCGGAATAAAAAAGTGAATTGTGTCAAATTCTGGATAAACAATGACATTTGCACCTGGCAAAACAATGTAGATATTTATGTAAAGTGACTCATTGAGTTACCTATACTAGTAATTCATGGGAATCATACTGGTATGATCCCTATTGATCTAGCATTTTTTGTCTAAGTGTAGGGATCCAAGAAGTATTGTTTCTTCTTGCGGAGAGTAACATGCTAAGCATGTCGATATGAGGAGACTTAAAGCCGCAATGCTCCTCTGGGAAATATGCAAATTGTCTCTTCATAGAGGAAGAGGACTAGAACTCTAGTGCCACCTAATGGAAGTAGCAATCCTGACAGTCAATGTCGACCCTTTACTGAGCCTTGTCATATGACTTAGGATAAAATCCAAACCAGAATCTCAATTTGCAGTACCCTGAAACACAATGTCTGCAAATTGAGATCCTGGTTTGGCTTTTATCCTAAGCTATGTGACAAGGCTCGTTAAAGGGTCGACATTGACTGTTAGGATTGCTACTTCCAATAGGCGGCACTAGAGTTCTAGTCCTCTTCCTCTCTGAAGAGACAATTTGTCTAAGTATAAATACGTGATTAATATTATTACAGGGAAAACTTTTAAAAATTCTTAAAACTTCATCATTAGTGAAGAATAAAGGGAAGAAAAGAGGCCATGTTTCCTCTCCAGATCTGGATGGACCATGGAAGTAATAGTTCCAATAAAGCTGAAGGTCGATATTCTCCAATGTTTTACATCAGATTTGCTGCTGTCATATACTGAATATAGAATTGATTTTTTACACATCTTTTATTTCCTCTCATCAATTTGAAATAGTGCATCTTTGAATTATTCCTACCTAATTCCCCTTTACTACAATTCTCTTTAATGGCAATTCTCCAAATACACTAAAATGCAGCCAAATGAAACAAATTGAATATTTCTGTGCAGCTTCTCTCTTGTTGAGGTTTGTGACCTTTAACTTTCTCAATGGGACATCACATGTCAGTAAAAGCCTGGTGTACAGAGATTTGTACTCAATTACTATGCAAATTTTGGGAGCAGCTGTGGTTGAATCTGCTTTCTTTACATGAGAACACTGGATTTCCTTGCAACATTAATAGTGATCAAAAATCCTTGTGATGTCATGTTTTAGCCAAGTTTTACAATAATTTTGTACTACCAAAAATTTGTCAATATATTCAATGACATTAAACTAGACAGATATTTAACAAAGGTTACACTGCAGAATTTGGGACATTTACGTCCTGTCCACAGGAGCCTCCCTCTAAATCAGTGTTTCCCAAACTCCAGTCCTCACGGACCCCATGGGTCATGTTTTCAGGATTTCCATAGTGTTGCGCAGGTGAGACAATTCCTGATGCCTTGATGATGCTTCCACTACTTGTGCAATACTAAGGAAATCCTGAAAACATGACCCGTGAAGTCCGTGAGGACTGGAGTTTGGGAAACACTGCTCTTAACAGTCAGAAGTGCTACAAAATGCCCAATGGTTGTGGCTTTACTAACATTCGGCCTTTTGTGGCCTATTTTATAGAACTGTCAAAGGAAAATCTGGACTCTGTCCAGCATGCGATTGATAGACAGAATTAAAGAAATGTTTAGTCTGACCTTCTCTTGATCTAAAGGCATAATTTGAAGCCTCTATATCCCAAAGTATACTCTGTATTGGGGTCTCACACATCATGTATATTTCTAATACTGATGTCTTTTTTAATAAAAATGGAGACTTTTAGTCTTTTATACACCAGAATTACAGATGAGTGCATTGATTAGTAATGAATCTAATCCATTGCAAAATTTCCCAAAATTTGGTATCATCAAAATATTGGTCAACAGCCATGACCGTGACTGTAAGCTGATGCATTTCATTGACCTCAGTGACGCGTTCCCCCCTTCCCCAAGTGACACCATGTGACACAGACCCCATCAGCGGAAGATCTGAAGACTAGCGGAGGAGGACAGGGAGCTTCATTAGCAAAAAAGCATGTGAGGGTCAGGTCTAGGGCAGGTAAGTATCTAATGTTTATTACCTTTTTACAATGTCCTACCATATATTTTTTATGTTTTTGGATCTAGAGAGACCTCAGAGCATAAGAAATATCTTTTCAGGATGATTTCAATTCAGAGCATTTTATTTGGACTTGTTTAAAATTTGATGACCAAATTGAGAATATCTGCCCAAAACAAATTTCAGGATACTTGGTATACTCTAGTCAAAGCTAAAACAAACACTAATGTGACAACTGCTATGTGCTAAGGTGATAGTGTCACCACATGTAGCTATTTGTTTGCATTCCTTAATGCACCACTAAAGGTACCTTCACACTGAACAACTTAACAATGATAACGATAGCGATCCGTGACGTTGCAGCGTCCTGGATAGCGATATCGTTGTGTTTGACACGCAGCAGCGATCAGGATCCTGCTGTGACATCGCTGGTCGGAGCTAGAAGGCCAGCACCTTATCGCTGGATCACTCGCTGACATCGCTGAGTCGTCGTGTGTGACGCCGATTCAGCGATGTCTTCACTGGTAACCAGGGTAAACATCGGGTTACTAAGCGCAGGGCCACGCTTAGTAACCTGATATTTACCCTGGTTACCATTGTAAATGTAAAAAAAAAACCAAACACTACATACTTACATTCCGGTGTCTGTTGCGTCCCCCGGCGTCCGCTTCCCTGCACTGTGTCAGCGCCGGCCAGCCGTAAAGCAGAGCACAGCGGTGACGTCACCGCTCTGCTTTCCGGCGGTGCTTACACAGGATGCAGGAGGAGTGCAGGGAAGCGGACGCCGGGGGACGTGACAGACACCGGAATGTAAGTATGTAGTGTTTTTTTTTTTTACATTTACAATGGTAACCAGGGTAAACATCGGGTTACTAAGCGTGGCCCTGCACTTAGTAACCCGATGTTTACCCTGGTTACCCGGGGACCTCGGCATCATTGGTCGCTGGAGAGCTGTCTGTGTGACAGCTCTCCAGTGACCACACAACGACGAAACAGCGACGCTGCAGCGATCGGCATCGTTGTCTATATCGCTGCAGCGTCGCTTAATGTGACGGTACCTTAAGGCATTTGTTTCTTATTTTAATGCCAGATTGGTATCACTAATGTGTTTCTTGAACCAGCAAAATACTGAGCAGCTTTTATTTTCTGCTCATCTTCCAATACAATTTTGCCATCTTCTGACAGCCGTTTCCTGTCTGGCCGGAAGTCAGAGCTCGAGCTCTCAATGTTAGTCTATGAGAACCATGTTCTGGCACTGAGAAGTAGCTCTACCAGTAAAACACTAAAGCAGGTCACAAGGAGCAGAAGATGTCTGGGGCAGCACTGAGAACAGAAGAAGACGGCAGCTGATAGGTATGTTACTACTGGCAAGGAACATGAATTTGCGATATCACTACAGTGGTGAAATAAAAAGAAATATTGGAGTGATACTTTGAGCATAAAATGAACTACACAATTATCTGATTTAGTAAATTAGTAAACCTTAGACCCTCATACACTTTAGACAAACTGCTGACCACGCAGAAGTTGAGAAATTCAGCCAACAGGCTATGATGTACGAGGAAACTTAAGGATCTGACTTGTCGAATTTTGGACTGGCAATCCTTTTGTTCTCTAAAGATAAGCCATTGCCAGAAATTTCTAGCAGTGGTTTTCTCACAGAGATCAAGGGATCACTTAGCTGAGCACATGCTCCCATGGAAATATTCAGACAATAGGTTTCCAAAGTGTATGGGGGGCTTCAGTGTGTCAAATATTCATTAGGCAACTGTGATGCTTGCACGCGTGACTGCTACCCTTTCATTCCTTGCCAATACAGCAATGTTAGATGAAAAGAAGTATCACTACAATACTGTTCATAGTCTGTAATGATGGAAATTCATAGAAGTGCAAACCATGAGACATTTATAATTAAGACTATATGCAAACTTGCTTCAAAAAATTACAAATAGTTGCATAGCCAAGGGATTGCCGACTGTCTGATATCACTTGTGATATAGTAATCTGTCTAGCTAGTATTCAAAACTGACCAAAATATCAATCTGTATAATAGATAGAAACTTCAGAAATCAATTGCCATGTGTGTTTTTTCCTCATCAGAGATCTTCAGTGCTTAATATTGAAGAGCACAGCTCCTGTACGCTTCCTTTAATATTCAGTGCAGGAGATTTATGAATCTGCATTGGCTTTATCTGAAGTCATTTTTACTCCCAGTAGACCAGTGGTGAAATGTTTATTTCATTTTCTCATTCATATCTTTTGTTCAGAACCAAGAAAGTCCTTTAAATTTACATGTTCAGGACTTTTGCGAGCAAATGTTCTTGTTTTTACATAAAACTTACCATCCTATAATTAAAAGATTAAAACAACTTTGTCAATCTCTTTTGATTAAGATCAGCAAGCCAACAAAAATATTTGCTTCTGCAGTTACCATCTGTCATTCTGACAATTTTAAAGACCTGCAGCCTCAGCAAGTATGCCTTTTTTTAGAATAAATTGGCATTGTGGCATGTACGGACATTAAGAGCCAGAATATTACATTCAGCCTTAAAGGATTTTTACACACTCTATTCAAATATGAACTCTGCACGGTTATGTATCCCATAGAGAATATGACCTGTGTACATTGTGCAGTGACGTTTGTATAAGCATTGAATGATAAAAAATGGATGAAAAAATAAAGTAGATCAGAACATATAAGGGGGATATGTGATTGAAAAAACTATTGGGGCCTCAAAGTGATTTCATAAGAAAATTTGTGTAAAACATGGATTTCCACAAAAATATTGTGATTTTAGTCATTTTCAAGCCATCTTGAATGGGCAGATCTGGAGAGGAGGCGGGGTGGGACATGGTGTGGATACACCTGCCAACCAAACTCAACAAAAGTGCAGGCATTTCTTACTCAGCGGCGAGGTACAAGGCAGTGCATGCCACTGAGAAGATGCACCAAATTAATTAATTTGGTGCCTTATACTTCAGCAAGCCTTTCATTGAGATTGCCATGTAAAATATCAGTCTTCAAAGGGGTTTCCAACCTTAGGCTACAAGTCTGCACTCACTCTTTGTGACTGCAGACTTGTGAATTCTCACATCGCCTACACTGTGCTCTGTGAGGATTTTCCGATGCTGGTGCCGGGAGCAGGCGGTCATGTAATTGCAAGTATGCAAATTGCATACTTCTGGCCACATTCCAACTAGACAAGTCCAGTATCTCTAATATCACTTGGATTGAGGAAGGCTGCTCATGTCTAGTTGGCATGTGACCACATATATGGAAATCATATACTTGTGGTCCCATGCTCATTCTCCTGGTGCCGACACAGTAGAGTCCTCACAGCGTCCAATGTGAAGATTCACAAGTCTATAGTTGTAAGCAGGTAGCGGGTTGCAGTGACAGACAGGAGGCAGATCAAGGGTTAACAGGTTTTAATAAAACAGTGAGTTACTCCACACAGGGAGAAAGGTAAACATGAGGTAAATAGCAGGCAGTACAGGGAATACAAGGCTTTGGTTGAGGGGGAATCAACGTAGGAGTAAGAGTGAAGTCGCTCTCAAAGGAGTCACTTAACAATAAGACATTTTCCTGTCAGATAAGGTCCTGGAGCAGATGATGGCACCAACAGCTATCGGCACAACATAGATCTGGTGGGGCCCTGAAGAAAGCGATGATACGTGCCCAGCTGGCAACACTGAGTCTTTGAAACATCCCGTAGAGTCCTCAGTAAAGAGACCGGCCGGCAAGGTGTAGGCCACAGTCCTGTCAGAATTAGGCGGGGCTCGACGAATATGCACCTGGAATTCAGGAAGCAGCAGTACCCAGTCACAGTCTCTGTCAGGCAGCACAAGCACAGCACTGACCGTTACAGAGCGATTGGCACCTCGATGTCTGGGTGCAACCTGCACATGATGGGCTTCTCTTCAGAGTCTCTGTGGTCTATATCACGGCCGGGCACCCCTATGCAGCTAACAGCCCAGAAGCAGGAGCTCTCACTCTACTCAGCTGTGCGCTGCACCTTCCAGCCAACTCTGTCTGTTCCCGAACGTTGCCCCTGGTAACGCTTAGCCACGCCCCCTGTAAACCCGTGCAAAGATCGGTCCAGTTGCCTAAAATTTCCCCCAGACAACAGAGGAGACAGCCTCATGAGTTCCGGCCCCAGCATGTGGTACCTGCAATGCGGTCGTCCCCCTTACACTGCCACATACAGTAAATTTGTAGCCTAAGGCTGGACAACCCTTTTACTGAATCAGCCCCTATGCCTTGATCATGAAAAACATCTTCAAAAGCTTATTTCTTTACTAATTCAAAAATGATGCTAACAATAATAAAATAAAAAAGATAAAATAAAACATTGCTACGAAGCACCATTTCCAAATGTATTAGACAATTGAATAGAGTATTCTAGAAACCTTTATAGAGGCAAATCTAAGTTCTCATCATGAGCATATATGCCTCTATTAATGCATCCCATTATTTTATTTGTCTTGTCAGCAGCTGCCTGGCACTAATCACTAAACTTGAGTTTACTGTCCACCCATACAACCAAGTCCTTATCAGTGACAGTTTTATCCAGGGTTTTTCTATTTAGCACAAAATTGTACCTTCCAGTTCCTCAGCTCACCTGACCTTACTTTTATCTGTGCTAAACATCCATTTCCATTCCTTAAGCCATAAGGAATTATTACTGCCTAGCTGTCTGCCGACAAAGGAACTACACAATGAAAGAAGAGCAGCACTTTGTGGCATGCTTAATAAAAATGAATGCAATTTAGTAATGAGATGCTTTTTGGGCTCATTGAGCATTTTCAAGCAAAATGGAACTTTCTTGGCTTTCTCAATGAGATGCTGTGAATTCGTGTTATACCCCAGGTTGCAGAAATATCTAAGAATTATTATTATTATTTATTATTATAGCGCCATTTATTCCATGGCGCTTTACATGTAAGAAGGGGTATACATAATAAAGACAAGTACAATAATCTAAAACAATACAGGTCACAACTGGTAAAGGGGGAGATAGGACCCTGCCTGCGAGGGCTCACAATCTACAAGGGATGGGTGAGAATACAGTAGGCGATGATAGAGCTGGTCGTGCAGCAGTGTGGTCAATCGGTGGTTACTGCAGGTTGTAGGCTTGTCGGAAGAGGTGGATCTTCAGGTTCTTTTTGAAGGTTTTGATGGTAGGCGAGAGTCTAATATGTTGTGGTAGAGAGTTCCAGAGTAGGGGTGATGCGCGAGAGAAACCTTGTATGCGATTATGGGAAAAGGAGATAAGAGGGGAGTAGAGAAGGAGATCTTGTGAGGATCGGAGGTTGCGTGCAGGAAAGTACCAGGAGACGAGGTCACAGATGTATGGAGGAGACAGGTTGCGGATGGCTTTGTATGTCATGTTTAGTGTTTTGCACTGGAGTCTCTGGGCAATGGGGAGCCAGTGAAGGGATTGACAGAGGGGAGAGGCCGGGGAATAGCTGGGGGACAGGTGGATTAGTCGGGCAGCAGAGTTTAGAATAGATTGGAGGGGTGCGAGAATGTTAGAGGGGAGGCCACAGAGCAGGAGGTTACAGTAGTCGAGGCGGGAGATGATGAGGGCATGGACTAGGATTTTTACAGATTCTTGGTTTAGGAATGTACGGATCCGCAAAATATTTTTGAGTTGAAGGTGGCAGGAAGTGGAAAGGGCTTGGATATGTGGTTTGAAGGAGAGATCAGTGGCAAGGATTACCCCGAGACAGCGAGCTTGTGGGACTGGGGAGAGTGGGCAGCCGTTTACAGTAATGGATAGGTTTGCTGGGGGGTCGTTCTGATTTGTCCATGTTAAGTTTTAGAAATCTAGCAGAGAAGAAGCATGAAATAGCAGACAGACATTCTGGTTAGTAGGGTGGTGATATCTGGTCCAGAGATGTAGATCTGCGTGTCATCAGCATAGAGATGATACTGAAAACTGTGAGATTCTATGAGCTGTCCCAGGCCAAAGGTGTAAATGGAGAAGAGCAGAGGCGCTAGAACTGAACCGTGCGGGACTCCAACAGATAGGGGGGCAAGGTGAGGAAGTGGTGTGTGAGTGGGAGACGCTGAATATCCAGTCTGTTAGGTATCAACGCATTCTAAGATGGTCATACACATCACAGCTATTTGCCTTGAACTTCCTATACATATGGGCTTGGACAAGTATGTGTGTTTTCTGTATGGAGAGAAAATGAAAAAATGCCTTTTAGACACCTTATCTCCCCAAGAACAAAAGGATCAGGCATTTAAATTCATTATCTGTCAGATGTTTGTCCAGTCCCTGCGAAATCATAAAAATATAATAAAAGTTATTGCCATCCTCAGGGGGTGCAGGAGAAAAAAAAAGATCCATCAGTCAGAAAGAGATTTCTATTTATTGTGCACTATAAAGTGTTTTTGTTCATTGCCATTACCACCATTAAATGTCATTTACGAGAATCCTGTTAAAGGTAAATAGGTACAATGCTTTGCTTTATAGAAACTCTCCTTGCCTGGCACCGTGGGTAGGTTGGAGAATAAAAATCTCTTTATAATATAATGGAATTGCTATTGTGACTGGTCTAAACAAAAATGATTTAATATATACTGTAAGTAGAAACTTGTTTAGGAATTTCTTCCCAGTATTCGATGCCGTCTGTTGCTTCTCTATTTATAAATCTATTTCTATTCCCGTCTATACGATCTTATACTTCAACGTCATTGACACCAATCTTGTTGGGTCAATTCAATTACTGCACCTTTACACCATCCCCCATCACAAATACTCGGCTGCTTTATACCTAGTTTTTCCTCGTGTCTCTACTCTATCTAAACGGCAAGATTTTCTGGCATGGCGTGTCTACCCTAGGTATCAGTTATATATAGATTATTAATACAAGTGCAAAGATGCAATTTATGTACGAGTAATATTCTACATTCGAGTTTAACACAACATAGGAAACAGGTGGATAAAAGTTTTATATATATACAGTGGATACGGAAAGTATTCAGACCCTTTTACACTTTTCACTCTTTGTTTCATTGCAGCCATTTGGTAAATTCAAAAAAAGTTATTTTTTTTTTCTCATTAATGCACACTCTGCACCTCATCTTGACTGAAAAAACATAAATGTAGAACATTTAGCAAATTTATTAAAAAAGAAAAACTGAAATATCACATGGTTATAAGTATTCGGACCCTTGCTTGAGTAGAAGCACCTTTCTGAGCTAGTACAGCCATGAGTCTTCTTGGGAATGATGCAACAAGTTTTTCACACCAGGATTTGGGCACCCTCTGCCATTCTTCCTAGCAGATCCTCTCCAGTTCCATCAGGTTGGATGGTGAATAGTGTTGAACGATACCGTCCGATACTTGAAAGTATCGGTATCGGAAAGTATCGGCCGATACCGGCAAAGTATCGGATCCAATCCGATACCGATACCCGATACCAATACAAGTCAATGGGACTCAAGTATCGGACGGTATTCCTGATGGTTCCCAGGGTCTGAAGGAGAGGAAACTCTCCTTCAGGCCCTGGGAACCATATTAATGTGTAAAAGAAAGAATTAAAATAAAAAATATTGCTATACTCACCTCTCCGAGGGAACCGGCAGCGTTGTTTGCTTAAAATTTGCGCTTTTCTTTCCTTACGTGAAGTCCCGGCTTTGTGATTGGTTGCGTCGCAGTCACATGGGCGACGCAACCAATCACAGCAAGCCGTGACGTAATTTCAGGTCCTTAAGGATTTTAAAATTACGTCCCGGCTTTGTGATTGGTTGCGTCGCAGTCACATGGGCGACGCAACCAATCACAAGCCGTGACGTCACGGGAGGCTGGACACGCGCGCATTTTAAAATGCGCGCTTGTCCAGCCTCCCGTGACGTCCCGGCTTGTGATTGGTTGCGTCGCGGTCAACCAATCACAAGCCGGAAGGCTAAACACGCGCGCATTTTAAAATTTTTAAAATGCGCGCGTGTCCAGCCTCCCGGCTTGTGATTGGTTGACCACGACGCAACCAATCACAAGCAGGGACGTCATGGGAGGCTGGACAAGCGCGCATTTTAAAATGCGCGCGTGTCCAGCCTCCCGGCTTGTGATTGGTTGACCGCGACGCAACCAATCACAAGCCGGGACGTCACGGGAGGCTGGACAAGCGCGCATTTTAAAATGCGCGCGTGTCCAGCCTCCCGTGACGTCACGGCTTGTGATTGGTTGCGTCGCCCATGTGACTGCGACGCAACCAATCACAAAGCCGGGACGTAATTTTAAAATCCTTAAGGGCCTGAAATTACGTCACGGCTTGCTGTGATTGGTTGCGTCGCCCATGTGACTGCGACGCAACCAATCACAAAGCCGGGACGTAATTTTAAAATCCTTAAGGACCTGAAATTACGTCACGGCTTGCTGTGATTGGTGGCGTCGCCCATGTGACTGCGACGCAACCAATCACAAGCCGGGACTTCACGTAAAGGAAAGAAAAGCGCGAATTTTAAACAAAGAACGCTGCCGCTTCCCTCGGTAAGGTGCAGGCTGCGTCGGAGAGGTGAGTATAGCAATATTTTTTATTTTAATTCTCTCTTTTACACATTTTTACATTAATGTTGTTTCGATACCGATACCCGATACCACAAAAGTATCGGATCTCGGTATCGGAATTCCGATACCCGCAAGTATCGGCCGATACCCGATACTTGCGGTATCGGAATGCTCAACACTAATGGTGAACGTTGGTGGACAGCCATTTTCAGGGCTCTCCAGGTCACTCAATTGGGTTTAGGTCAGGGCTCTGGCTGGGACAGTAAAAAATGGTCACAGAGTTGTTCTGAAACCTCTCCTTTGTTATTTTAGCTGTGTGCTTAGGGTCATTGTCTTGTTGGAAGGTGAACCTTCAGCCAAGTCTGAGGTCCAGAGCACTCTGGAAGAGGTTTTCATCCAGGATATTTCTATACTTGGCCGCATTCATGTTTCCTTCAATGACAACCAGTTGTCCTGTCCCTGCAGCTGAAAAACACCCCCATAGCATGATGCTGCCACCACCATGTTTCACTGTTGGGATTGTATTGAGCAGGTGATGAGTAGTGCCTGGTTTTCTCCACATATACAGCTTAGAATTATCACCAAAAAGGTCTATCTTCATCTCATCAGACCAGATAATCTTATTTCTCATAGTCTGGGAATCCTTCATGTGTTTTTTTTAGCAAACTCTATTCAGGTTTTCATGTGTCTTGCACTGAGGAGAGGCTTCCGTCGGGTCACTCTGCCATAAAGGCCTGACTGGTGGAGGGCTGCAGTAATAGATGACTTTGTGGAACTTTCTCCCATCTCCCTACTGCATCTCTGGAGCTCAACCACAGTGATCTTGGCAACACATATCTTTTACCAGAATAAAAAAATAACATTCCTTACTCTTCCTTCTTATCCATCTGCAGAATTTTAATCTGTTCACTGGTTCAGTATTCTTTTCCCCCTCTGTTACCTGTCTCTTTGCCTCGGTTTCATTTATGTGATTGATTTTATATATATTTGGTGTTAATACAGGAACTTTTTAGTCTAAAAACTTAATTTACCTCTCATATATATATTTTTTTTATACAAAAGTATTTATTTTAATATATATATACTAGATGGCAGCCCGATTCTAAAGAATCGGGAGCCTAGAATCCATATATACTTTATTTATTCAAATGTAAGAATAATTTGGTGGGCGGGGACCCTCGGCCTCCGATTTGGTTGGCGGGGCCCCACGGCCTCCGATTTGGTGGGCGGGGTCCCTCTGCCTCCGCTTTGGTGGGCGGGGCCGCTCGGCCTTCGATTTGGTGGGCGGGGCTCCTCGGCCTCCGATTTGGTTGGTGGGGCCCCTCGGCCTCCGATTTGGTGGGCGGGGCCCCTTATCCTCCGATTTGGTGGGCGGGGACCCTCGGCCTCCGATTTGGTGGGCGGGGCCCCTCGGCCTCCGATTTGGTGGGCGGGGCCCCTCGGCCTCCGATTTGGTTGGCGGGGCCCCTCGGCCTCCGATTTGGTGGGCAGGGACCCTCGGCCTCCGATTTGGTGGGCGGGGCACCTCGGCCTCCGATTTGGTTGGTGGGGCCCCTCGGCCTCCGATTTGGTGGGCGGGGACCCTCGGCCTCCGATTTGGTGGGCGGGGACCCTCGGCCTCCAATTTGGTGGGCGGGGACCCTCGGCCTCCGATTTGGTGGGCGGGGACCCTCGGTCTCCGATTTGGTGGGCGGGGCCCCTCGGCCTCCGATTTGGTGGGCGGGGCTGGGCCCCTCGGCCTCCGCTTTGGTGGGCGGGGCCGCTCGGCCTTCGATTTGGTGGGCGGGGCTCCTCGGCCTCCGATTTGGTTGACGGTGCCCCTCGGCCTCCGATTTGGTGGGCGGGGACTCTCAGCCTCCGATTTGGTGGGCGGGGACCCTCGGCCTCCGATTTGGTGGGCGGGGACCCTCGGCCTCCGATTTGGTGGGCAGGGACCTTCGGCCTCCGATTTGGTGGTCGGGGACCCTCGGCCTCCGCTTTGGTGGGCGGGGCCCCTCGGCCTCCGATTTGGTGGGCGGGGACCCTCGGCCTCCGATGTGGTGGGCGGGGCCCCTCGGCCTCCGCTTTGGTGGGCGGGGCCGGGCCCCTCGGCCTCCGCTTTGGTGGGCGGGGCCGCTCGGCCTTCGATTTGGTGGGCGGGGCTCCTCGGCCTCCGATTTGGTTGGCGGGGCCCCTTGGCCTCCGATTTGGTTGGCGGGGCCCCTCGGCCTCCGATTTGGTGTGTGCTCTGCCTGGGGCCACTGTGCTCTGCCTGGGGCCCCATATGCTGCCTGGGGCCCCTGTGCTCTGCCTGGGGCCCCATATGCTGCCTGGGGCCCCTGTGCTCTGCCTGGGGCCCCTGTGCTCTGCCTGGGGCCCCATGTTCTGCCTGGGGCCCCTGTGCTCTGCCTGGGGCCACTGTGCTCTGCCTGGGGCCCCATGTTCTGCCTGGGGCCACTGTGCTCTGCCTGGGGCCCCATAAGCTGCCTGGGGCCCCATATGCTGCCTGGGGCCCCTGTGCTCTGCCTGGGGCCACTGTGCTCTGCCTGGGGCCCCATATGCTGCCTGGGGCCACTGTGCTCTGCCTGGGGCCCCATATGCTGCCTGGGGCCCCTGTGCTCTGCCTGGGGCCACTGTGCTCTGCCTGGGGCCCCATATGCTGCCTGGGGCCCCTGTGCTCTGCCTGGGGCCACTGTGCTCTGCCTGGGGCCCCATATGCTGCCTGGGGCCCCTGTGCTCTGCCTGGGTGTAGGACACTGGTGACGTCACTTATCTCCGGACATTAGCTCCGGACATTAGCTCCGGACATTAGCTCCGGACATTAGCTCCGGACATTAGCTCCGGACAAAGCCACGGAAGTTGGCACAAATTGCAGGAAGTAGTATTCTAGGCAATTATATATTAGATATATATATATACATATATATATATATATATATATATATATATATATATATATATATATATATATATGTATATATATATATATATATATATATATATATATATGTATAGTTTTTTAAAGATATACAAACATTTCTTCAGATTTTTCCTTATTCTGTATAGTATACGTTTTGGTTTACATATGAAGATTTTCTCCCCAATGGATGAATGTTCCAATAATTTGATTGAGGCATACTTCAGAGCTGACCACTGACAGCTATGTTGGCTCTATGGGAACAGGAATAATTGGTCCCATTGTAACAAAATAAATATCTGTTGTTCCCTAGGATAATCAGTGATTGCATTATCACTAATTATCATCATTATCTTGCAGTGCTATAAATATTTAAATAAATACACATTATAATTCTTAGCAGTTCTGACTGATCTACTATCATCAGAAAAATGGCAATTAGATTTGGATTTTTCATGCATCCAAGATTATCATCCTACAATTGATGATTGTCACTAGGGTTGAGCGACTTTGACTTTTTTAGGGTCGAGTCATGTTTCGCGAAACCCGACTTTTTGAAAAGTCGAGTCGGGCGAAATCGGCCGATTACTGCGAAAAGTCGAGGATCGGCCGGAACACGAAACCCTATGCACGTCAATGGGGATATTATTTTTAATTTTTTTTCTCTCTCTCTCTCTCTCTCTCTCTCTCTCTCTCTCTCTCTCTCTCTCCCCTCCGTCCCAGCACAGAAAATTTCGTTTTACACATTGCAAATCCCTACTGCGCACAAGCGATAAAATGATGATAGGCATGCACGCCCCTAACCCCTATGTCATCACTCTGCCCACACTCCTTCATTGGCTGAAAAAATGGCGCTAAACGCGTCATACAAAACGCGACTTTGGCGCCAAGATCGCGTACCACATGGCCGACCCCACACAGGGATCGGGTCGGGTTTCATGAGACGCCGACTTTGCCAAAAGTCGGCGACTTATGAAAATGAACGATCCGTTTCGCTCAACCCTAATTGTCACTACCACGAGACAATAGCAACAAACTCCACATGAAAGGTACATTTTTTGACATAGAAAAAGCCAAGTTGTCATTTACCATTCCGGTTTGTAGTATTGGATTTTATATTGATATGTTGTATCATCAATGAAGTGAAAATCAACATGATAAGAGAAAAATCTAAACATGCCAATATACTTTATGTAGTGAAGATGGTGGCTGTATGGAAAGGACAGAAATGTCAATGAACCAGGTGTGTTAGTCTTAAAAAAAATACTTGTCATCTTACTCATGGTGTCTGATCTAGTAACATGGTGTAGAGTAAAAGAAGCCGAACAGATTGATATATAGGTTTCTGAGAAAAGATTCAGGATGACTTGTATTGTATGCACATAAATACATAGTAACATAGTTAGTAAGGCCGAGAAAAGACATTTGTCCATCCAGTTCAGCCTATATTCCTATATTCCATCATAATAAATCCCCAGATCTACATCCTTCTACAGAACCTAATAATTGTATGATACAATATTGTTCTGCTCCAGGAAGACATCCAGGCCTCTCTTGAACCCCTCGACTGAGTTTGCCATCACCACCTCCTCAGGCAAGCAATTCCAGATTCTCACTGCCCTAACAGTAAAGAATCCTCTTCTATGTTGGTGGAAAAACCTTCTCTCCTCCAGACGCAAAGAATGCCCCCTTGTGCCCGTCACCTTCCTTGGTATAAACAGATCCTCAGCGAGATATTTGTATTGTCCCCTTATATACTTATACATGGTTATTAGATCGCCCCTCAGTCGTCTTTTTTCTAGACTAAATAATCCTAATTTCGCTAATCTATCTGGGTATTGTAGTTCTCTCATCCCCTTTATTAACTTTGTTGCCCTCCTTTGTACTCTCTCTAGTTCCATTATATCCTTCTTGAGCACCGGTGCCCAAAACTGGACACAGTACTCCATGTGCGGTCTAACTAGGGATTTGTACAGAGGCAGTATAATGCTCTCATCATGTGTATCCAGACCTCTTTTAATGCACCCCATGATCCTGTTTGCCTTGGCAGCTGCTGCCTGGCACTGGCTGCTCCAGGTAAGTTTATCATTAACTAGGATCCCCAAGTCCTTCTCCCTGTCAGATTTACCCAGTGGTTTCCCGTTCAGTGTGTAATGGTGATATTGATTCCTTCTTCCCATGTGTATAACCTTACATTTATCATTGTTAAACCTCATCTGCCACCTTTCAGCCCAAGTTTCCAACTTATCCAGATCCATCTGTAGCAGAATACTATCTTCTCTTGTATTAACTGCTTTACATAGTTTTGTATCATCTGCAAATATCAATATTTTACTGTGTAAACCTTCTACCAGATCATTAATGAATATGTTGAAGAGAACAGGTCCCAATACCGACCCCTGCGGTACCCCACTGGTTACAGCGACCCAGTTAGAGACTATACCATTTATAACCACCCTCTGCTTTCTATCACTAAGCCAGTTACTAACCCATTTACACACATTTTCCCCCAGACCAAGCATTCTCATTTTGTGTACCAACCTCTTGTGCGGCACGGTATCAAACGCTTTGGAAAAATCGAGATATACCACGTCCAATGACTCACCGTGGTCTAGCCTATAGCTTACCTCTTCATAAAAACTGATTAGATTGGTTTGACAGGAGCGATTTCTCATAAACCCATGCTGATATGGAGTTAAACAGTTATTCTCATTGAGATAATCCAGAATAACATCCTTCAGAAACCCTTCAAATATTTTACCAACAGTAGAGGTTAGACTTACTGGCCTATAATTTCCAGGTTCACTTTTAGAGCCCTTTTTGAATATTGGCACCACATTTGCTATGCGCCAGTCCTGCGGAACAGACCCCGTCGCTATAGAGTCCCTAAAAATAAGAAATAATGGTTTATCTATTACATTACTTAGTTCTCTTAGTACTCGTGGGTGTATGCCATCCGGACCCGGAGATTTATCTATTTTAATCTTATTTAGCCGGTTTCGCACCTCTACAAATACTTGCTCTTTTTTACGCTAGGAGTCCAGAGGGAGGTCCTAAGTCTATAACTGCCTTGGACCACCCACTGGACTCCTAAGCATAAAAAATATTATAATGAATAAAATATGTTATATTTAATATATTTTTGTTGAATTTTATATCGATCTTCTCAGCTTCTTCTACTCTACACCGGCAGATAGGACTGCATGTTCATATGGCAGATTCCCTGAATGAACATGGCCATTTTCTTCCTGACGTGCCTAAAGTGAAGGATAGCCACTCCTGTGTTGTGTCTGATCAAAAAAAATAAATAAAAAGAAACCATGTTCTCTCAGTTTTACACAACGCCTATTTTTCTTAGGAACGACGTGATAGCGAATGACACTGATGAAAGCAAAAATAGCCGGCTCCGTTCTCCCTCGAACATTGTAGCTGGAGTGATGCTTGTGAGTGTTCCGTTCTTCATCTTTTCTCATTCTTTTCATTTGCCATTTTCGCAGACTAGTAATTTTCCCGGAGAAGTGTATATGCACAAGAATAGCATTCAATTATACATTGTCATTATTAGGAGGTAGTCCCGCGCTACTCATCCTGTTTTCTCTTCAGCTCCGCGTTGATGTGATTTGCGGTCGGTTCGCACATAATTATGGTGCAGTTCACTCAGTGCCTCAATGTCGCGGACCATTGCCATTGTCATTGATAGAGAACTCAGATTCCGACTTCTTAAGAAGATGTAGTGCTAGATCATGACAAAAGAAGCACAGAGCCATGATAAGGTGGATGACATGACCTGTATTTATTTGTTTACAACGACTCCTGTGCAGTTATCAGTGTCTCCGGCTCCTGGAAAGATGGCTTCAATTTCAGATTTAAAACATGGATCAAGCAATGTTACCGACACATATTCTCTGTCAAACTTGTCAGTCGCTCTTGAGGCTGTAAGCAGCACAAGAGCTATGTGTTCTATCAATGTTACTGCCAGAGCAGATCTATTTTTCCTATACTAGATTTTTGATGCTTTCCTGTAGAAATCTGTAGATGTCAGATGCCTAAAAAGTCTTGGAACAAAAAAAAAAAAGTAATGACGCTGGCTTTCTTGTGACCTTCGCTCTGTGGAATTTATCAATTACTTTTTTAATATCTTTTACATGTTTGCAAATATAACTATACAAATATATAGCATCTGTGTATGACTATAAGAAGGCAAGAGACTGAAAAATAAAGTAATAGATAGATAAATAGGTAGAAAGATGATAGATAGATAGATAGATAGATAGATAGATAGATAGATAGATAGATATTTTTTCTTTGAAAATAAAACCTAGCATGATTTTGCAGGATTTTTGGAGTATGCTTGAAATATACACCCTACTCCAAAAACAAGCCCTAGTTATAGTCAGAGACGATATTAGGAGGGAGGAGGGGGATTGCGCAATTTCTCAGGATTCCCACTCTCTTCGGTTGCCCCCCAGTGTTTCTATTCCAAGGTTGCATAAGGACCTTTGGTGGCATCATGGTCATGTGACTGATGTCACCAGAGGTCCTTTAGCTGCAGGAATCTATATATACATGTGTATGTACAGTATGAGCAGTATGTGTATATAGGCATACACACATGTGGATGTGCAATCTTTGTGTGTGTATATACATGTGCAGTGTGTGTGTGATGACATGATTGCATTTGAATAAATGTAGATTTTTTTTTTGCTTAAGAATATATGTGGATTGTTGATCATAGAAAAGACATACTTTGAAAATATTCCCTAACCCAAAATCTGGAGCAAAAAAGAATAACATATGGCCCTGTCTTATTTTCAGGGAAACTAGATAGATAGATAGATAGATAGATAGATAGATAGATAGATAGATAGATAGATAGATAGATAGATAGATAGATAGATAGATAGATGGGTGGATAGATGGATGAACTGATGGATGGATAGATAGACAGATAATAGATAGATAGATATAATAGATATGAGATAGATAATAGATAAACAATAGATAGATAATAGACAGATAATGATAGCTAGGTAGATAATAGATAGATATTAGATAGATAGGTAGATAATAGATAGATAATAGATAGATCTGCATCGATAGATAGATAATAGATGATAGATAGATAGGTGATAGATAGATAGATCAATAGATAGATGATAGATAGATAGATAGATAGATAGATAGATAGATAGATAGATGATCTATTTTTAAAAAGCTGGAATGAAAGCTAGTCTTTCTGCTCCAACATACTGGCACATGTATCTCCTATGCTGCTGTCTTCCATTAGGTTGATTATTTTCAGCTAAGATGAATCGATATTTCCCCCATTTCATTCAGCCTATAGGTCTCCGCTCCATGTAAGAGGAATATTAGATACCGATCATAGAAGGGACTGGAGTTATTGTAGAGGCATGAGTATGACATAATCAGGATGCACAATGATACTCTACTTTTTCTCCGGTGTGACATGATACTTGCCAATACACATTGTTTCTGCTCCCATGAATGTGACATGTTATGATGTCAGCCCGGATACTATGGCTGACACCCCATGACATACACGGCTGTTCCTTGGTAAAAGCTCCCTCATCACATTGACCCAAACTACAGGAGAAGTTTCGGTTGCTTCCTCCTTTCTGGTCTGTCACAACCTTTTGATCTCGCCTAGTTGAAGACCGGCCACAATTAGTTTTTATTGGCATTCTGAAATCATTATAAGTAAGAAATATTGATCCAATTAAGCAGCATTTGGAGCTGTAATGGCTGCATCTCATTTGTGCTTTAATGTGCGGCACAGAATACTCTGAAGACATTTCTCTTTGTTTCTCCATTCACAAGCTATTTTCTTTACAGTTGTTTGTGGGTGGCTTAATGAAACATCATGGCAGGAGTTATGTTTTCTGCATATTTAATGCGTTTTCTACATATTTTTTGTTATATAGTACCATAACATAGCACCATGTATCCAACGGAAATGAATTGTTTTTGTTTCAGGGAGAATCAGTGGACACATAGACTCTTAAGCTTTTTTCTACTTTTGGGTTAGTCACATGATGCGTAAGAGTTTTTAGCCATTTTTTGAAAGTCTTGTATTTGGACATAGACATGGTACACTTTCAGCTTGGCAGAGCGTCCATGAGTTCTAAATGTTCTAAATGACAAAGCTGAGTAAGTTGGTGCCATCTCCAAAAACAAACAAAGGATTGGGCATGTTAAAATTAAACAGACCGATCATTATTTTCCCATAGCAAACTGACAGTGGAGAATCAGAACACTGCCATGTATAGTAGACGGTTGGCTGTCCCCACCAAAATCGTGAGTTTTTCATGAGAGATTTCTTTACACCTTACTCAGAACATATAGACATAGATTGTCTGGAACCTTATAGTCTTTGATGTGGTCATCTAACTACCATATTGACCAATTACAATACAACTATATGCAATATGCAACTACACCAAAGAAAAAGATTACTTATTCAATACACATTACATGTGTGAATATTCACTAATTAACTGCATAAATCCTACCAAAAACTGTGAATAGGCGCTGAAATATTTTTATTAATACATAAAGGTAAAAAAATATTTGACAGAGGATAAAAAGATAGATGGAGGGGATCAAATCCTAAACAGGAAAAATCACAGGGGTATTATAAACAAATGGTGATTTCCCTGAATAAAGTTTTAAGGTTTTGAATGCAAAAAAACTCCTTGAGAAAGCCACCTGGCGAAACGCGCTTTGGAGTTCTAGGGTGTTTATATATGGTAACTTCTTTTCCCTGATATAATGAAATATGGATATTTACTGTAGTATATTTGCTGTGGTGTCTGTATATGATTATCTATCCATTATTCATGTAAAGATGTGAGCTGATTTAGCGTGACAGACAGCTATTGAAAACATATTGGTTCCTATTGCCAGCGATATCTAATATATAAAGCTGAATGTGTGTGTGTATGTCCAGGATTGGCATCTGCACCGTCGCGGCTACAGCCACAAATCCACAAAATTTTGCACAGTCACACGTCTGGACCCTGAGAGCATCATAGGCTATATTGTGAAGTGAAATTTTAACCCCGCGCGTTCCAATTCACCAAACAATTTTGCCCCTATCTACATAATGGGGAAAAAGTGAAAGGAAAAGTGTTGGAGGCAAATTGACAGCTGCCAGATGTGAACAATGGGGACTTAAAGAATGAGAGCGATGGCGCCAAAGAGTATATACCGTACAGTTGCTAAGGTGGGGCCCCAACATGGGATACTCACCACACACGGGGATATGAACACAAACACAAAATGTGCCACACACTACCACGTGCTTGAACACATATACCACCCTCAGCGCACATTTCACCACACATACACCAACCTCGCCACATAAATATCGAAACACAAAAGTCGCCACTCAAAACTCGCCATGTGCAAAATTCGTCACATGCAAAGCTCGCCACATGCAAAACTAGGTTCACGCAAAACTAGCCACACGTGCAAAACTCACCTCATGGAAAACTCGCCACAAGCAAAACTTGCACACGTGGAAAAATTGCCACATGCACAAAAGTTGCAACACATGCAAAAGTTGCCTCACACAAAACTTGCACATACTCAAAACGCACCACACATAAAACTCGCCACACGCAAAACTCGCCATGTGCAAAACTTGCTGCACACAACTTGCTACACTAACCTGTCACATGCAACTCGACACACAAAAATTTGCTACACGCATGTCGCCACACAAAACTCATCTAACAAAAGTCGCCACACGCATGTCGCCACACGCAACTCAACACACACAGCTTGACACATGAAACTCGCCCTAAAACACACACAAGTCTGGTATTATCCTTCAAAAATAAAAATCTGATTAATAAGCAGACAAACTACAAGAGCAACAAATGTACCATATATGAAATACGGCAGCTGTTAGTCACATGACCTGTCTATTATGTGTATATGTGAGCTAATATATACTGCCAGGGGGAGGGCTTCCTGTTGACTTGGGATTTATCAGGCTGCCAATTTAGCTTACAAATACTGAGGTAAAAATACTGACCAAATAACGTGTGAACGAGGTTTAATACAGGAGGAGATGACACACAGGTACTTACTATATAGAGGGGAGATGACTTACAGGTACATACTATATATAGGGGAGATGACACACAGGTATATACTATATACAGGAGCAGATGACACACAGGTATATACTATATACAGGAGGAGATGACTTACAGGTATCTATATATATATAATTGTCTAAGGGTTTTTCCGTCTGTCTGTCTGTCTTCCTGTCTGTCTGTCTGTCCTGGAAATCCCGCATCTCTGATTGGTCGAGGCCGCAAGACCTCGACCAATCAGCGACGGGCACAGCATTGCGACGATGATGTCATAATGGAAATCCCGCGTCTCTGATTAGTCGAGGCCGCCAGGCCTCGGCCAATCAGCGACGGGCACAGAATCGACGTAGATGTCATAATGGTTGCCATGGCGACGATGATGTCATAAAGGTTGCCTCGACCAATCAGCGACGGGCACAGTCTGCCGCGAATTCTGGAATCATCATTGTCCATATACTATGGGGACATGCATATTCTAGAATACCCGATGCGTTAGAATCGGGCCACAATCTAGAATACTATATACAGGAGGAGATGACATCAGGTATATACTATATATATGAGGAGATGACATACATGTATATACTATATACAGGAGGAGATGACATACAGGTATATACTATATAAAAGAGGAGATGACACATAGGTATATACAGGAGGAGATGACATACAGCAGGTATATACTATATACAGGGGAGATGACATACAGGTATATACTATATAAAGGAGATGACATACAGGTATATACTATATATAGGAGGAGATGACATACAGGTATATACTATATACAGAAGAAATGACACATAGGTATATACAATATACAGGAGGAGATGACATACAGCAGGTATATACTATTTACAGGGGAGATGACATACATGTATATACTATATACAGGGGAGATGACATACAGGTATATACTGTATACAGGAGATGACATACAGGTGTATACTATATATAAGGGAGATGACAAACATGTATATACTGAGGGGAAAATGAGAGGTGTGAGGTGAAAATGAAAAGATGTGAGTGCAAAATGAGAGGAGTGAGGGAAAATAGTGGAGTGATCAGAAAATGACAGATGTGAGGTCGAAATGACAAGTGTTAGGGGGGAATGAGAGGAGTGAGGGGGAAAATAAGAGGAGAGAAGGGGAAAATGAAAGGTGTGAGGGAGAAAATGAGAGAAGTGAGGTGCTACATGAGAGGGGTGATGGGAAAATAAGAGAAGTGAGGTGCTATAACTAACCACAGATATTTACTATGCCCAGGCAACACCGGGCTCTTCAGCTAGTAATGCCATAAAGCTGAAGAAAATGTGTTTCATTATTGATCTTTGTTGTGCTACATAAGTATGAAATGTGGAATTGAATGGAAAGCGTTTCTTTAAATTATATTTTTTGGTAAATGGTGGCACAGTCATGGAGATGGTAAATTAGTTTGTTAAAGTAGATTACAAACAATAAGTGACTCATAAAGTAAGTCATTGCTTTCTTGAGGATTTCTAAGCAACTTCCCAGCTGTTGCCACCTAAGGATACTAGTGCACTAGTGACAATTCATGGCATTAAAGGGGTGTTTTCCAGCTGGAAATTTTTCTCCGATCCAAAGGTAAAATCTTCTGGTCATAGGGTGTCTGACCCTTGTGGGCCTCATTCAAAAGAACCATGGCTCTGAAGAGCCTAGACTGAATAGAACAAAGTTCAATCATACATATTATCATTTCATTCATTCTTAATGTGAGCGCTGGAGATTGCCGAGTGCAGCACTGAGCTGATCTTTGGGGCTCCTAGTGGAATGATTGGAGAAATAGTGTGCATGATCAACCCCCCTCTATTCAGTCCAGGTTTCTTCTTAAAGAGTAGCCAAACTTTTTTTTAAATGTTCTTATCCCTCAGACGTTGCAATGTTATAAACTATTGTAATGTGCTTCATTACCTTATTTTGCTTCCCTATGTCCAAAGCAATATTGTGCAGTGGTATTTCAATGCCTTGTTTATGCTACTTTAAAAGCTCCTTTCAGCTGCTGCTTGGTAAGATTCATACACTATATCCAAATTACAAGACAGTAAGCATTTGCCTATCATACAAAAATGAAGTTGAACAGAGACACTCAGAGAGGGAGAGTCCTGTTCTCTGACTCTTTGAATATTATGGATGGATGTTTCTGAGCAGCAGATGAAAGAAGCTTCTAAAGGAACATTTCAGATTCAGAACTTTGCAATGCTTTCAGGAGAAATAAATTTTAAAAAGTTTAATTACTCTTGATGTATTTTTTTCCATTTTTATATTCATTGTCACTCCACGCTACTAAATATTATTTAGATAAACATATCTCTCATCCTCCAAAAGATGGGATTTCTTTGGTAAGTAAAACTTAATAAAAAGAGAAGAAGGTATGAATTAATAGTGTGTATCACAATTCAAACCTCTTATTACTAATGTCCAGGATATGCTATAGGATACAGTCATATATCTCTTTTGGATACATAAATATCTATGGAGTCCAAAAATTAGGTGCAACAAATAAACAATTCCAACATCCTCCTTCCATGTCTACTTTAGTCAAAGTCACCGAAGTCCTATATTTCATTGTTCAGGAGCTGAATTGTACTATTAAAGGAAAGTAGGACATCTTGTGCGCAAGTATATGTTCTTGGAGAACCTCTTTAAATAACCATTCTTATATGACGTACAATTGAGTATCATAATATTAATCAATGCATACCTATTAACTTTACACATTCCGAGTACTTGGTCACAAACATAGAGTAGTATCACAATATTTTTTCTTGATTAGAAATCTTGATAGTTGCTTTCAAGGTTCTCTGAGAAATGTAATGCTTTTTTACACTTTGTAATAAATCTTCGCGCATAAACACAGACAAAATGCAAATAGCAGAATTGACTATACCAACAGAGAGCCTTGCACTTTATGATGATGATCTCATAAAGAGTGGGAGAAGAAGAGCAAAAGAATATTGAATGCTATCAAGTGTGAAACATCTAATAAAATAACCTGTAATGACAGTTTTTATTAATATAACATAAACTGCAACCACCGTGGAACAAAGCTACATTTAATAAATGTGCTAAATGAGAAAATATGGGGGGAAAGACAAAGGAAATCCAGACATGACAAATAATGTCGAAGACAATATATAAGATTCATGTTGGACTATGTAGGAGGACAAAATGGAGAAATTGTCCATGGGACTCTACAATCTATGGGCAATCGTTGGGATCTGACCACCTGTGAAGCAGACTAAGGCCAGGGTCACACTTGCGAGTGTGTGATGTGAGAAATACATGCAGCCGCACACTCTGGTCCCAAGTGTCGGCGACAGTGCCGGGTATTGATGCGAGAGACTCGCTTGAGTTTCTCGCATTGCACACGCAAGTGTGACCCCAGCCTTAAAGTAAGCCTTGTGCCCAAGGATTAAACTTGAGTTCATCTTAAGAAGAATCCAATGCTTTGTAGAGCTTCAGGATCTCTATTTATCCTGTTGCTCACGGTGCATGAATAAAATGACAAAACTACATTGAAACCAACAATTTTACATGCAATATATTAGGAGACAAAAGTTTTGGAAGATGTAGCTGGAGCGCCCCCACACCGCCGCAGGGCCGAGGGGTACCCGGAGCCGGGCCTCTAGGTCTCAGTCCTGGGGTTGTCACGGTGGCTAGACCCGGTCCGTGGCCCTGTCTGTCAGTGGGGGACGTCCGGTGCAATAAGTGATGTCGTAGCGGTGCAGTTGTGGGGTGCAGGTCGCGGTAAATAACGAGGACACCAGGTTGCAGTCTCTTTACCTCTTTACTGAAGCTCTCTGGGTCCTCAGTCCGGAATACGGCTCACCAGGCTGCGCAAGTCCGGCCGGTCCAATGGCACTTCCAGAGCTCTCCTTGCAGGTGGAAATCGGTGCCTTCCTTCTAGCGCTATGTGTTGCAGTCCTTCCCTGCTGTGCTTACGGAAAGTACCCCACAACTGTTGTGTCTGTTTCTCGTGTTCCCTCACAACAACTTAATTCGCAATGATCTTCCTCGTCCCTCCAGATACTATGATAGGAACGCACCCGTATGACGGGGAGGCTCGGAGATCTTCCGGGACTCTATCTGCGCCCCTCTCCTGTTGGTACCCCCCTTTGCCTTCCTGGGTGATGCGTGAGACAGTCCGCCTCAAGCTAACTGCCCTGCCGTAGGTCTGAGGTATGGCTTGAAACTCTTTACCTCCTCGGCGTTCCGGCCACCGGTAGTGCGCCTCAGTAAGGTGCTGCCTCTTTCAGCACAACCCTCACTGGTATCTCCTTTCGCTTGATTTCGTTTCTCACTCAGCACAATCTATCTCGCTTCTTAGTCCTTCCTTGGGCACCGCCGCTATGCTGAGCAGGCACGGTCCCTTTACGTTCTTTCCATGCCAAGCCTCTGCCAGGATCCCACCCCTGGCAGAGACCCTACAGTCTCTCCCTTCACAACACCCTCTGCCACCAGGTGTTGCTCCGTTCAATCCCGTCAGCGTTCTCTCTAACTTTCTGCCTGACCCCCAGTTTACCCACTATGGTGGGGAGTGGCCTAATGAATAGCACCCTTAGCTCCCCCCGGAGGCCCAGCTGTGAAATGTATTGGTGACTGTGATACCTGCTCAGAGAACTCCTTCCGTGCCATCGAACGCAGCATGGCCCCCCTTAGTGGCTGAACCATGCTACTGCAACGACCAGGACTCTGGGGCGCTGCACTCCCCCCTGGTTAAACACAGTACTCCGGGACTGGGAAGAAAAACAACAATACAGGTTAGCAAAAAGACATACAATTTTGTTGAGTGCAAATAACAATAAGTATACTTAAGTAGGCTTCCCTTTATGGGAGGTGAGGACACTTGTAACATTACAAACATAATTAACCTTATAATTTACAGAGTATAAATAACTTCTGTTACCCAACCGGGTATTCTATTTAGTGCAATTTTTGAAATAATAACTTAACATTGCCTTTAAGAAACTCACACTCTTAGTCTATCAAAGGCCTTCCTATAATCACATTATAAGGCATTTCAACTTTACATTCTCCTTCTTGTGAACCTGCAGGACCGCCTGTCCCTACGGCACCAGGCCTACTGCCTCTCCTTTCTTCTACAGGACCGCCCTGTTCAGCCAGGGCCTACTGCCTTTCGCTACTATACACAGTATAGACATAACATTCCTTTCGGTTGAAGAACTCTGAGCCAGTTCTACTCGGCCCCTTTAAGGACTCACTCTCTAACCCCTACGGGTTCACTCTCTGTCCTTAGCAATAAAGTAACTTTTCAATGGGGACGCAGGGTTTACCTTCTATCCTCACCCTCATTATTACTTCTCTTACTTTCAACTATGCAGACCTCTACTTCTACCCCTACGGGCTCTCTGCATCTTTCCTGTCTTCAAAACATTATTCAAATTTCACATTTTAACAAATTCAACACACATAACTTAGCATGTAAAACAGTTACATTTCTTTTCAAGGCATCATTATGGCATTACTGTTCTGCAACAGTATCTCTCTCAAGTTCAGTTTCTCACATCCCCTTTAAGAGGAGACCAAGTCTTTCTAAGGTAGCTCGTCTTCTCAGCCTACCAGCCCATGCAAAGGTTCCGGTATGGTATCTTCGCAAAGTGTCTTTAACTAGAACCGGTAGGAAAGGTATCTTCGCAAAGTGTCTTTGGCTCAAACAAATAGGGCAAATATCTTCGCAAAGTGTCTTTGGCTAAAACCAGTAGGGAGCACCTTTAAGAAGGTGCAAACTATTTACAAGGGAAGTTCGAATCATGCACAGTCCATGATTTCTGCAGTTCTTTAAACTTGTGCAAAAATTTTAGGAAAGGAAAACAAACAAAGAGGATCCCGGGTGAACAAAGGGATCCATTAACCCTGGGCGGGTTTAGCAGCAACTTAAAGGAATAAAAGACAAACAGTAACTATTTACATTTTCATAAAGTAATAAAATCTTACTGGGGTTCTGCAGAAGGCGGCCTCTTATCCGGCCTCACCAGGCCAACAGATCGCCCCGGTGAGCCAGGACGCCGTTCCGGTCCCAGTAATGATAAAACCCCTCGCCGGGAGGTCCTCCTTGTCGGCAGGTGCACCCGTCCCTCCGGGGCACGGCAAGGCTGGGCTTCCCGGGGTTCCGCAGGGCCGGGCTCTGCTGCTTTCCCCACTGAATCAGCTCCTTCTGGTGTTCCGGCAGCAGCCTGGAAGGCAACGCATCGTTGGACACCTCGGGCAAACCAGCCCGTCTCGCCAGTGTCCCTCCTCCACCTCGTGTAAGTGACGGCGTCTCCCGGCTCCAGGTCACGATCGAGCCTCCCGCTGCAAGGCTCCACCTCCTCCCGATCCACGCGGACCTGCAGTGGCTCTCCAATTTCCTGAATCACCCCTCTTCCATACCGGGGGTTAAAGGCCACCACTACACCCCAGTGTGAGGACGGGATCTCTGGAGCGCTGGTCAAGTCAACCTGTTCCGCAGGCTGGGGTCGGCTCCTCCATGCGGCCATCAGACGCCGCAGATGTTCAGCATCTGGTGAAATCTTCAAGTCCGGCGTCGGTGACATGCCTCCAGCCACGGCCGGGTGGATGGCGACAGGGGACACTGGGGACAGACGAATCTCTGTGGGCTGGCCTAGCCGTGTAAGTACGTGGGCATCGGCCCTCAGCCGGCGGGCTAGCTGTCGGGCCTCGGCCGCAGCCACACGTTCTGCAGACAGCGGCAAAGGAGGTCGACCCATTGGTGGCTCTGTGAGGGTCAGGCCCCGCAGCGTTGGCATCTTGGAGGCTGTCTCGGGTTGCGCAGCCTCGGGCCGGACCGGGTCAGCTCCGCGTGGTGCTCCTGGTGTCGCCATCTTTATTTGTCCTCCAATGTCCTCTTTTCGCGGTCTCTTTCGTGGGCGGCCCCGTCCCCATGGTCTCCACCCTCCGACCAAGATCAGGAGGCGTACCTCAGCTGTTGACGGGCACGTCCTCAGGACACAGAAATACTTAGACTGGGCGGCCATTACTGTTCGCGCTCTCCAGCTCGTCTACGCCCACTCCACGCCCCTCTTCTCTTCCTGCGCTTTCCTCAGCGCTGCAATGGCGGCGGATTTTGGCGGCAAATGGCACAGCACACAGTCTTGCAATAAAGTACAGTCCAAGCACAGTAAATCACAGTCTCTAGGCACACATGACCTGATTCTTCAGGCTTAAGTAGATCCTGTTCGTGATGCCAAGTTGGAGCGCCCCCACACCGCCGCAGGGCCGAGGGGTACCCGGAGCCGGGCCTCTAGGTCTCAGTCCTGGGGTTGTCACGGTGGCTAGACCCGGTCCGTGGCCCTGTCTGTCAGTGGGGGACGTCCGGTGCAATAAGTGATGTCGTAGCGGTGCAGTTGTGGGGTGCAGGTCGCGGTAAATAACGAGGACACCAGGTTGCAGTCTCTTTACCTCTTTACTGAAGCTCTCTGGGTCCTCAGTCCGGAATACGGCTCACCAGGCTGCGCAAGTCCGGCCGGTCCAATGGCACTTCCAGAGCTCTCCTTGCAGGTGGAAATCGGTGCCTTCCTTCTAGCGCTATGTGTTGCAGTCCTTCCCTGCTGTGCTTACGGAAAGTACCCCACAACTGTTGTGTCTGTTTCTCGTGTTCCCTCACAACAACTTAATTCGCAATGATCTTCCTCGTCCCTCCAGATACTATGGTAGGAACGCACCCGTATGACGGGGAGGCTCGGAGATCTTCCGGGACTCTATCTGCGCCCCTCTCCTGTTGGTACCCCCCTTTGCCTTCCTGGGTGATGCGTGAGACAGTCCGCCTCAAGCTAACTGCCCTGCCGTAGGTCTGAGGTATGGCTTGAAACTCTTTACCTCCTCGGCGTTCCGGCCACCGGTAGTGCGCCTCAGTAAGGTGCTGCCTCTTTCAGCACAACCCTCACTGGTATCTCCTTTCGCTTGATTTCGTTTCTCACTCAGCACAATCTATCTCGCTTCTTAGTCCTTCCTTGGGCACCGCCGCTATGCTGAGCAGGCACGGTCCCTTTACGTTCTTTCCATGCCAAGCCTCTGCCAGGATCCCACCCCTGGCAGAGACCCTACAGTCTCTCCCTTCACAACACCCTCTGCCACCAGGTGTTGCTCCGTTCAATCCCGTCAGCGTTCTCTCTAACTTTCTGCCTGACCCCCCAGTTTACCCACTATGGTGGGGAGTGGCCTAATGAATAGCACCCTTAGCTCCCCCCGGAGGCCCAGCTGTGAAATGTATTGGTGACTGTGATACCTGCTCAGAGAACTCCTTCCGTGCCATCGAACGCAGCATGGCCCCCCTTAGTGGCTGAACCATGCTACTGCAACGACCAGGACTCTGGGGCGCTGCATAGCCACCTAAGATAACTAGGATATTGGAATAATAAATATTAATAGATGACACTGAAATGTATAAACTATGATATTACTCTAATTAACAGGTGATTTTCTTTAAAGAAGCACTCACATGAAGGTTTTTTGTTGGCTAAGGCTACTTTCACACTAGTCCGTTGGTACGGGCCGTCGCAAACCGTCGGCCTGATGTACTGACGGACAGTGTGTTAATGTAGCACAACGTGGGCAGCGGATGCAGTTTTACAACGCATCCGCTGCCCATTGTGCATTCCGGGGAGGAGGGGGCGGATTTTCGGCAGCGCATGCGGTCGAAAATGGCGGACTCGATGCACAAAAAAAGTTACATGGAACGTTTTTTTGTGCCGATGGTCCGCCAAAACACAATGCATCCGTCGCACGACAGATGCAACGTGTGGCAATCCTTCGCAATGCGTCGCTAATGAAAGTCTATGGAGAAAAAATGCATTCTGTGGGCAACTTTGCAGGATGCGTTTTTTCTCCAAAACGACGCATTGAGACGTGCATCACACGACGCTAATGTGAAAATAGCCTAAACCAATATAAATTTATATGCATTGAAGGGATTTTTCTTAGGAGAGGTGACCAATGTCTGATCGGTGATGGTACGCCGCCCAGCACCTCCGCCAATCAGCTGTTAACGGTGTCGGCCAGAACTGCTCAGTTACGGAGTTGCACAGCCCTGCTCTGTTGACTGTATAGTGGCACTGCACATCCACCCCCTATTCAAATCAATAGGGGCTGATGTGCAGTACCCATCTGCAGCCATTATTCTGTTGACAGAGCTGTGCTGTGATACTCCATAACTGAGAATATTGACCTCTGCTGACATGGGGAACAGCTGAACGGTGGGGGTCCCAGGTGTCACACCCTCACCAATCAGAGATCAGATATTAATACACATTTATAAAGGTTTAGCCAATAAAAATTGTCATGTGGGTGCTTGATTAAGTTTTAGGGATTCAATATCTAGGAAGATAAATCAATATAACTATAATATATTTTAGAATAAATTCATAAAAATAACAATGTTTGAGTAACTAAAAAATATATTTTTTTGAAAAAAAATATATTTTTCATAGTAGGTAGCTATATATTGTCTCCTGTTCCATTTTTTCCTATTGGTTTAAGCAGTGCAAAAAACACAGTTACATTCTTTTCGCAAAGCCAACCTTTTTTCCTTTGAATAGAGCTAGAATGGATGCAGAAATCATGAAGAGAAAGTATTTATTCAATATCAAAGTCTCCTTTTTACAGACTCACTTAATTTCCCAGGTGGACGCTTTTAAAATTGGCAAAACAGGCTTTACCAACAAAGAACAATACATGACAAGAATAAGCTGAGGAGTGCAATCTCACAGTTAGGCAAGCATGCTATCAGAACAAGGCACTGCATCAGCTTGCAAGCTGTCAGAAGTACATCCACAAAAAAATAGAACATTACACAAGTCAGAGACATACTCCAGGTTTGGCATTAGAAAGCTCAACGTGGTTTTATTTCACTACTGTAACTCTATGTAGTCTTGAAAATAGCTGGTAGCACTACAGCAAAATGAAATGCAGAGAGTAAAAAGAGCAAAAAAAGACTGAAGGAAGGGAGAAGGCAGAGATGGAAGGCAAGGGAGAACAAAAGGGAGGGAAGGGAGTATGGCAGAGAGAGAAGGATGGAACAAGGACTCAGAGGAATTAGGGGGGTTAAAGGGAATCTGACAGCAGATTTTTGCTATGTAATCTTAAGACATCATAAGGTAGAGGCTAAAACATAGATTTCAGCAATGCCTCTCTCATCAAGCTCGGTAGTTTTGTTTGCTTGCAATCATTGTTTTAGCACCAGGATCTAATCATTGCTGTGACACAGGAGGTGCCTAGTTTGACACGCCCCCTGCTGTGATAGGCAGCTCACTGTCTGTGGACATTGTATATGCAGAGACTGGTGTGGGCAGGGCTAGATTTCTCAGCTCTGCTTCATTGCTAAAACTAAAACCTCTTATTATGTCAGAACTGCTGCACCCAGTAATCTAAGCGTTACATCGTTGAATTCAGCTTCTCTTTTCCTACATCAGGCTGCTCTCAGAGCAAAAACTTGGTGACATCTTCCCTTTAAGAGGAAAGCCAAAAAAGGCTTCAAAGTAAAGGGGTAAAGAAGTGAAGATTGCGATATGGGAAGAAGGAAGAAAAGAAGAGATAGAATGAAGGGGAAAAGAAACATTAGAATAAGAAAGTGGCACAGGAAAATTAAAGATGAAAGGATTAAAGCAAGAATGAACAGGTGGAGAGATTGAAGATTAGAATATATGTAGAAATATAAAACTAGTATTGCATTTTATACTATTTTATTATCGCAATTGTAGAGGCATAACTATCAGTGCATCAACAAATACAAGACATTGGGGTTCTGTAACCTTATTATCGGAATAGTTCTATTTGGTTATATCATTATTTATGTCATTCACTAATTTATGCATATATTCAGCAAAATGTCAATAGAAGGGCTAGATACAGCTTTAATGGAGGTTATATTTTACAAAGCGACCTCTGGATGTGCATTGCATTGACAAACTACTGAAAATCTGTCTATTGAGGGATTGGTTCCAGCCTTGGTCCCATATTGTTGTATTCAGTACTACTTTACAGTGGTTAAATCCTAGAATCGACTCCAAGGAATTGGAAAGGCTGAATACGAAAAAATATTACATGCAAATACATGTTAGACATTTAGTTATCTTTGATGTAGCTACAGGGGAAATAGTATAATATACAGTATAATATTTAAGGAGGGGATTAAACACTCATGCTCAGAAATTGTCATTATTATTATTATTATTATTATTATTATTTTTGTAAAAATGATAATATTAAACAATGTTGTATATATTAATAGAATTGAGACAGCAGGCATTACAAAAGGCATGTGCATATTCATTGATAAACAAAAATGGTCATCTCACTTGGCAAATTACAGCTACGCACATTAATTATCAGGATTTTAGAAGAAAAATGCCTATTCAGCAGTTAATTAGTATGCACAACACTACTGGCTCATGTTCTGCACATATGTCAGAAAGACCAAATCTGGCCACATACCAGTGTTTTCTTTAAAAAATGATGCAGTCAAGTTGGAAAGGATTTCATTGAATTTTGCTTTTTTTGTTTAATGGTCATTAATTCCATTTACAATAGAAACAGATACAATTCCTACCTGCACAGTATTTCTCCATAAGTACTAGGGGGTCTTATTGATTCTTGTTCTATACACTTTAGGAATATAATTTACAACATGAGCTTGTAGTCCAGAGACCCCGCTTAACATTCTTTTGGCATTACAAATATCGGATAGCGTTTATTTAGTAAGCCTTCTATTGGGAGACCAAGAGGCCAATCTAACGGTTGAAAATATCAAGAAAGTTTTGCATTCGTTAAAATTCAATTGGATCCTGTCCTCAAGCTGAAAGTATTAAACCTTGGACACAACATTACTTTTCTTATCCTGCCTGTTAGTCGGAATTAAGGGCTATTATTCTCCCAAAACATTAATACTTTAACATCAACTTACATATATGAATATGACAATGGACATGTGGAGCAGCAGAGCATACCTGGCAGAATAGGGGTCACCTCAATTAGGTCTTAATCAGACAAATCATCTCACTTTGCCTTTTTAGATTAGTACATGTCCACAGAGCAGTTCTCACTTGGGCAGGCTTGATTTAGTCACCTGCAAGATGATTGTCTATTAAAGGGGTTGTCCTGCCTTAATTTACAAGTCTGCAGTTACTCTATATGTCTACAGACTTGTGAATTATCATATTGCATACACTCCACGCTGTGAGGATTCCCCAGTGCCGCTGCGGGTGGTCATGTTACCGCAAGTATTCAATAAGTTTATTCCCAACCACATCCCGACTAGACTGTGCAAGTGTAGTGAGTGAAGCCGGAAACAGTCTAGTTGGAATGTGGCCAGGAGTATGCATATCGTATACTTGTGGTCACGCATCCAACCCTTCCGACGCTGGCACCGGAGAATTCTCACAACAATCAGATGGTGCGATGTAAAAATTCACATAAGGTGACTATAGATTTGTAATTTAAGACCGGACAGCCCGTTTAATGCTTTATTGAGTTAGAAAATTCATATTTTTCCTTTGCACTATTAACTGATCACTAGTAGTGATGAGCGAGTACACTCGTTGCTCGGGTGACCTCCGAGTATTTATAACTGCACGGAGATTTAGTTTTCATCGCGGCAGCTGAATGATTTACAGCTAGTAGCCAGCATAAGTACATGTGGGGGTTGCCTGGTTGCTAGGGAATTCTCACATGTACTCGAGCAGGCTAGTAGCTGTAAATCATTCAGTTGCCGGGATGAAAACTAAATCTCCGAGCAGTCATAAATACTCAGAGGTCACCCGAGCGTGCTTGGAAAACCTGAGCAACAAGTATACTCGCTCATCACTAATCACTAGGTGTTTTTTTTTTTAAAGTCACATTAATGTAGAAATCCTCTAGAGGTGTTGTACCCTGAATGCATGATTATCACAGGAAGGTGGCAATAGGATTGTTAAGTTTCTAACCTCTAACAAGTCAACCGATCACAAAAATGATGGTTTGGAGCAAAGGCTGACAACCATACTGACTGCCACTTCATTCATTGTCTATAAGAGTGACTGAGACAGTTGAGTGCTGTATTTGGCTATCTCTGTCAGTCCCGTATACTTAAAATGCGGTGAACACGATCCACACTCGATGAGGGACTCGGTCTAACCATTATTGTGATCATTGGGGCTAGGGGATAAATTCTGATCTTCGTTTAACTCATTTAATGAAAACTTCTTCAGCCAAGTATGTATCAAGAGGATTTTCCACCCATTTGCTTTCATTGCTAAATAGGCCTGATGAGGCTTTTGTACTTACTTTGAACATCTATGTCAGACTGGCTGTATAAATCTTTTGGGAATTTTCCTGTGTATTCAAATGAACATTTTATGAGTTCAGCTCCAACTGGACGTAAAAAACTGCTCATTCTAGTATCAGGATTATACAGTCATTTTGAATTGATTTTCAAAGTAAGTACAACATGCCTGACAGGCCTTCGAGATTTATATCATATGTTCTACAGATTGTACGGTGAAATCTGATGACAGATCCAATTTAATGGCATTAATAAGTTCTAGTACACAAGGAAAGTGTATTATCTATTTACAGGTATTTTTTTATATTTTCATGGACAGAGATAGATATTATAGATATATTTTTTATTATACCGTGTAATTAAATTAGATAAACATTGCATGACATCTATTCTTAACCGAAGAAGAGCAGATAAATAAAGAAGGAAAAATGTTCAAAGTCTACTGTATTTATGTGCTAGGAGCATCTTCGTTCACGTTAAAAGTTGACATGTAGGCTTCCTATCATACATAGGAATAAGATACCACATGGAACATTCATTAGTGAGAAGGATAAATATGTTTCAAGCTAAAAACAGATTGGATTACATAATACAGATGCCAAGCATATTTATCACGAAAATAATGCCTTCTGTGGCCTAATTAAAAGTGCAGTCAATGTAACTCTGTTTAGAAACATCTTCTACTTGACATCATAAAATATAAAGTGTGCACTTTTAATTATAAATTACATAAGCAGTGGGTTATGTTTCTATGTTTTATGAAAAAAAATATGGAATTTGCATTTTACTGAAAAGAACAGTGTGGGATTGTGTATTAAAGTAAAGTGGAAAAGAGAAATGTTGGCTTTTGGAAATGTATGGTCAGCTTAACAAAAGGAATGCTCATTAGCCAAACAGCAAAGAGTGTACAGCTCACCGGATGAAGATAGGCTTAATCCAATGCTCGGACCATGCCCCTGTGTAGCATTCTAAGGAGAACCCAAAAATTCATTTTTAGACCAGTCACATGGATAAAGCATAAAATCTTCCTTGAATGTTGAGTAAAAACATGTTGTTACATCATAAAATGAGGTAGGGAGTCTACGTGTTTTGAGGGATTAACCTGTTCATAAACATGGCTCATTATGGCTCATTCTAGTATCAGGCTTATACAGCCATTTTGAAGTGATTTTCAAAGTAGGTACAACATGCCCGCCAGGCCTTCGAGATTTATACCATAAGTTGTACAGATTGTACTGTGAAATCTGAGGACAGATTCATAAACATGGCTCATTATGGCTCATTTTGACCCTATCGCCTAACCTTTTCTACACATGCACACTCAGCTTGAATAAGCATGCATGTGCTCTCAATGGAAAGAGAAGAGCATTCCACTCCTAAATACCCCCAGTGACGGCTTATCGTGACAACAAAAAGATCTGCCTACCCCATATACAACATATGGTTGGCTGGTCTGTCCAAAACCAATACGTTTGTGAAAAATTAATTTACCACAGCACTCAGACTTAAAAAAAAGGGCTCAACTTTGCATTTAGATACTATAAAACACATGTTAAATACTTATGTAGAAGTATGTCCCATCTATTTGAACAATAAGTCTTTGATTCTTTGATTTTAAAACCAATAGTCAACTTTTCAAGCCCATTTGAATTGCTAGGATCCCCCAGTAAAATGGTTCAGCAGCCTTACAGGACTTTTTGGATAACTCAGTTTCGTACTCTGAATCTTACTTTTGTAATCAATCCCAATGAATCTGGTAAACTAGCAGCTGAACATTCATTTCTATTATCTACAGTATTTTTCAGATTATAAAGACACAAATGTTGGGGGAAAATGGGGATGCATCTTATAATTCGAATATACCTTACTGGCTGCGGTGGAGCAGGGTCCCAGGGTCGCTGCTGGAGGAGGCAACAGTGGTGCGTTGCTGCAGGCCGCAGGATGGGATGAGGGGGTGTTTGGAGGTGTGACACTGTGTGTATTCTGTGGTGCAGGGGCCCTGCCAACATTTTGTTAAAGCCTGGGACCCCCACACTACCATAGTTTACATCACAGTGGACTCTGGGAAAATGGCTGCCTGGGGCAGCGCATGCACAGATGGAGATATCGGCACCAAGATCTCGGGAGATGAGATCTCAGCACCAAGATCTCCATCTTCACATGTGAAGACCCTGGCAGCCATTTTTCCAGAGTCCACTGCAAAGTAAACCATGGAAGTACAAGGGTTTCGGGCTTTCACAAAATTTTGGCGGAGCCCCCACACGACCAAACACATTCAACTCTCCATCCGTAAGCTTCATCTTAATGGAGTTTTGGAAAAAAGTGGAAAAATGTCACATACATATCATTCCCATAAATGTATTCTCTTTTTTTAGTTTATTCAATATATGTAGATAGGAAGTTAAAGAGCAACCACTAAAATTATAGGAAACTTGCATTTTATTCCATCAGCGACATATGAACTTGGCAAAATCCTATATAGTTTATAGTATATGTATATTGTTTTAGTTTTTTTTACTCTCAATATATTAATCAAAGAAAGAAAGAATAGCTAAAAAAAAATAAAAAAAAATCAAGTATTAATAGTTTATGCTACAATCCATTATCTGAGACACCAGGCATATGACAAATGATGCCATGTGCAAAACTCTAAAAATCTCCTGCCTTCCTGTGCACTGGTGATAAGCAGTAACATTCTGCTGTATAGTTTACAACAATGATGACAGCTAATTATATATTCTTTTCTGTTCAAATTATTCATTTTAATATATTGCAAAATGCACATCCCCCATTAAAATAGTTGCCTCAATAATAAAACTTCATATATTGGTGTCATAAAGGGGTATCCTCCAATCAGGACTCCCTTTATCAGCTAAGTAGGTGACACACTAATAAGGCGTAGACTACAGTCCGCACTTCTGAGCTGTTTTTTAAATGCATGGTTGGCTATTAATTTTAAAGGCTGGCATGTAACAATATACTTTGCCTTCAGTTGGCATTACAGGGAAATTGCATAGCCAAACCAAACACATTTCTCCCTCTCCTTCTGCTGATTACCAGGTTTCCAGGAGCTGGGCTTGTGGCTAGAAATGAGCAAATTAAATTCCAGTGAAAACTAATTTTATTCAAATTTTACAAAAATCTGCTTTTGGCTAATTTTTATGAGCTGTAAAGAGAAATAAAATGGTTAAAAAAAGAAAAATATTTATACCCACCTTATCTCTCACCTTTCCAGCCCTTCTGCTCCTCAAGTCGCCTGTCCAGTCATTGTCATATCTTCTGATCTCCACCAGTTGCTCTAAGATCCATGGGCCACTTACACTGAGCCAGGATTTTGGACCCTGATGTTGCTCAGGATGGTTCGGTGCAAGGCACTTGAGCAGTATCCTCCTGGGCTTCATCAGAACCAGAAGTCTAAGCTCCATGTGATTGGCCGAGGGATTTCAGTGTGAGCAGTGGTTAACAGAAGATGCGATGAGGACCGGATGGGTGATGGTGTGGAGCGGAGGAGCCAGAAAGGGGAGTGGTGAGGTGTGTAAGAGTATTTATGTCATTTTTTACATATGGCATTTATGTTCTGGGGTCTACAAAGACCCCCAGAGCATAATGAAGGACATTACATTTGCAAAGAAGTTATTACCAGGAAAGTCCACAGGAACAAGCAAATTCAAGTTTTACCCGATCTTCCCATCTCTACTCTAAGAAATTAGCTCGTCAATGTATCTTCTGAGGAATTTATTTGGCACCAATTGAAAATGATAGAAACTTGATTCCAGCTCACACAGTTGCTCTATTCTCATCCACCTGGGGCTCCGACACGGGCCTCGCCCTGGCCTCACATCAAGGAAAATAGAAAAAAATTGGAGTCTGGCTCAACAGGACTGGATTTTCCTTTTCTTTTTTCTTTTTCAATTGGAAATATAGTGCATACAAAAGAAAAATTTACATGGTCAACATGAACAAGTCGACGTGGACTCCAATTGTTTTCTATTTACGAACTGAAAATGCCTTAGAATACTCTGAGATTTTTCCAGACAAATAAATGCAGGATTTCAAGAAAAAAAATAATTATACTCCCCTCTTCCTGGACCTAACCTGTATCTGCATATATCTCCCTGCTTGTTCCTTTTTCAGGTGAATCTTGACCTCTTACATCTTCACAGTGGTCCCTGGTGCTGGGAAGGCCACACAAGAACATTCGTTGTCCAAAGGACTGGTCAGAGAGTTTCATGGAGGGTTTGGGAGAAATGAATATTGTAATTTTTTTTAACCCTTTCCTGACAAGTTACAATCTAGCAAAATGGTGACAAGCATAGTCTCTGATTAACGTCTTTCACCACATGTGAGAAGTTGTGACCCAACACTCCTGTAAAGTAGAAAGTCCAATGCTGATTGGATACTTATTTCAACCATATGTTTTCTAATTGGTAAATGGGTGGATCACATTTTTTTCATTTTTATGATATATTTATTTTAAATCGGCATCAAATTGGATTAAATTGTACAACATATTAAGCACAAAATGCAGGGATTTGTTTCTATAGCTACTGTGTATTAAAATGGGCAATTTCCTTAATAAAGACGCCGGTTATAAATTTATTTTTATATTTTACTTCAAGCACAGTTTTATTACATTCATGACCAGTGATTTGTTGAAATTAAGGAAAGGAGTTGAGATACTGTATCACACAAGAAATGCCTAATATCTGCTAAAATGAAGCATAAAGGGTGTAATTAAATAGATGCTTATGCTTTCTTTGTTTTCATTAATGTACTTAATGTGTTCTGTTTGAACATCAGAAACATGTAGCTTCTAATTGTATGGATTTCAGTGGTTCACTGCTTTGGGCTGTTAAAACGCCTTCCTTCTATTTCATGCCTAAGTAATGTGGAGCCATATCTCTGTAAAATGCACACTGGATTAAAAAAACATTAAGTCACATGTTTATCAAAGCGGAGTCCTGTAAAAATGCTTTACACTTCAGAGGCATGAGTTATGGCTATGTGTTCTATTAAAATGGCTTGCTATATTACCTTCACAGAAGCATTTCTATGTCTTTTCCGCCCCTGAATCTGTATGCTATTAGAGATATCAGGATTCTATTAATATAAAATAGCAATAGTTTAACACATGCAATAAATTACCCAACAGACAATTCCTCACATACAATGAATCCAAGGTCTGTTCACTGTGGATAAAAAGCTTAGATTCTGCATCCTTTCTTTAACCAAATGCTCAATTTGTTCCTGGAATTCGGTGACTATTTTGATACCTGAAATGAAAATAAATAAATACACTGTCTGCTACAAATGACATGCTAAAAGAGGTTTAAAATTTTTAAATAAATCCTCATCCCCAGGTGCCATTTTTTTTTAAAAAAGGCAACAACAAAAAAATGTGCTTAATTCATCCATCTTGGGTCCAGTGCTGAGTCTCCACCGTTGCTCCTGGTAGGTGTTATTGTCAGCTGTCTTAGCAGCACTGCAGTCAATCAGTAACCTCAGCAGTTCTGATCAGCTTGTGTTGTCAACTTGGGCAGAGCCACTGAGCTCACTAGTAGGCGGCAGTGCTAACGTCACATCAAGAGCAATAAGGGCTCATGCAGATGACGATATAAATTGGATGAATGCTATCCGTGGTTTTGATGGATAGCACTCATACCCATGTTATTCTATGTGGTTGTGCACATGTCGCAGCCTTTACAATTTGCTTCTGAGAATCAGATGGCACTCGTCCATTCTAGTCTGTGGGTCTGTAAAAAAAATTGGAATGCACTCGGAGGACATACGAGTGCAATTCGATTTTCATTGTCAGACTGAATGAAGAAGGCGGAGAGACTTTTTCATTCTCTCCACCTCTGGAATACCGGATCCCACTCTGATTAAAGTCTTATCAAACTCTGATCAGAGTCCGATTAGCATAATCGGACCATTTATCTTTGACGGAGAGAAAATGGTTGTGGGACCCTAGCTTTATAGATGTGGTAAGCAGCAGCAGAGACTCAGTGCAGCACCAAGAGTTGGCGTCAATGAGTAAAGCACATTTTGACTTTTTAAAAGCAAACTATGCATTAGTGCAAGGGTTTTCTGATAATGGAAAAACCCACTTAAATTTATTTTACAGGTCAGTAGAATTATAGCGATACTAAACTTATGGTTTTCTTTCATTTTCACTACTTTTGCACAATGAAGAAGACGTTGTCACCATTGATATGTGTAGCTAAAATCATGATCTCCTATGAACTCCGTTAACAGGCTGGCTTTCAGAGGAGTATCACATTAACATTCATGGGGATCTTCAGAAGACCCCAGACTTTCATGACATCTCATCGGCACCCCGCGATCACCCCACGGTGCTGATGGGAGCATGGAACGACTTGCGTCAAAGTCGACACAAGATTAATATCGCTGTCAGAGATTGAGAGTGGGATTTAACAGGTTAATAGCAATGGATGGAGATCTATTCCACCCCCTGCTGTTAGAGGCACATGACAGATAATTTTATAAGACATCATGTATTAGGAAAGATGCAAGCCGATCTTGCATCAATGGCAGGCACACGTCATATGATATAAGTTTAAGTTATATGCCGTGAAGGGGTTAAAAACTATGTTTTTTGTTATTTATAGCCGGAAAGCCATAACTTTATTTGAACTTTTCTGTTAAGTGAGCTATTTTGGCTTTTATTTGGATGAGTTGGTATCTTCATTGGCACCATACTACCATAGTATATTATACTATTACTTCATAATAGCTTTTTATTGTTTTCGTTATTCTCTTTAGAATGTTCATAGTGAGAGTGGAATAAAAATTTACAGTTACGGTTGTTATGGACGTGATGGAACCAAGTATGTATATTTTGTTTCTTTTGATTTTTCTTAGATTTTCAAGCATTTTTAAAGTGTTTTTTATTGTTTTTCTTTGTTTCCCTATTTAAATCTCTTTTAAACATTTTTTAAAACGTATTTAGACTATTTTAAAATCCTATGAAGACACTGTACTTTGTGATTGCTTGATTGCTAGCCTAAAAGGTGTGCTATGATGGTAAACCCGAGGCCACAGTATCCCTCCCTCTGTCCAACCACTTAGGCTGAGTTTAGATTAGTAATTAATCTGTCGGATTCTTACGTTTATGACCACCATTCACCATAATTGAGTAATGTGAAAGGGTTGTGGGACCGAAAAATGTGTAGGAAACACTCGTTCATCATGTAAAAAAAATCAGTTGGGCATTAGTGTTGAGCATTCCGATACCGCAAGTATCGGGTATCGGCCGATATTTGCTGTATCGGAATTCCGATACCGAGTTCCGATATTTTTGTGATATCGGAAATCGGAATCGGAAGTTCCCAGTGTATGGTTCCCAGGGTCTGGAGGAGAGGAGACTCTCCTTCAGGCCCTGGGATCCATATTCATGTAAAAAATAAAGAATAAAAATAAAAAATATGGATATACTCACCCCTCCGGCGGAGCCTGGACCTTAGCGGTGTAACCGGCAGCCTCCGTTCCTAAGAATGCAGTGAGTGTAGGACCTGCGATGACGTCGCGGCTTGTGATTGGTCGCGTGAGCGGTCACATGAGCGGTCACGCGACCAATCACAAGCCACGACGTCATCGAAGGCCCTTCACGTGCTCATTCTTAGGAACGGAGGGTGCCGGTTACATCGGTAAGGTCCAGGGGCCGCCGGATGGGTGAGTATATCCATATTTTTTATTTTTATTCTTTATTTTTTACATGAATATGGATCCCAGGGTCTGAAGGAGAGTTTCCTCTCCTTCAGACCCTGGGAACCATCCAGGATACCTTCCGATATTTGTGTCCCATTGACTTGTATTGGTATCGGGTATCGGTATCGGCGAGATCCGATATTTTGCCGGTATCGGCCGATCCAATCCGATACCGATACTTTCAAATATCGGAAGGTATCGCTCAACACTATTGGGCATGCAAAATATTTCTCGTTCAACTTTTGAAAATTGTGTAATGTGAATGGAGATTGTTCACTTGTTCAACAATTTGGCCTGAAGAAAACGAGAACTGGAAATTCAAGTCCAAAATACGTGTTCCGAAATGGTTCGATTTCAGTTGGTCAATGGAATAAGTGCATAGTTGCGTTTATCGAAAAACAAATTTTGCTTTGTTAATACGATTACATTTTCTTTGTACAGTATCTACGGAAATGTTTGTTCAATAATTTATGAATTCATGTATTCGAGATAATTAGTATCACTTATGGGATCTGATTGCAGAACACACCTACACTTCAGATTATCTATCTATGTACATAATGCTTGATGTTCCAATGTAATGATCGCCATATAACCAATTAATTCACAATTTTATATATAAACATTTGTCTGACATCATTTGTTAGTTTTGAGTTACGATCGCATAATTTATCGTAAAAATAATTGTCTGCTCTTGTAAACGAGCCCTAGGTTATAACAGTAGCTGGGCACGCTGCAAAATCATTTGTGGTTTAGTATATCTCATTCCATTCTATTCAAGAGATCCAAGAAAATAGGAGATTGTGGTTTGACCTATTGCAACCATAATAAAATGTTCTCTTCCTATCAGAGCTTTTTTGCCCAAAAGATTGTCAGAGTCAATTAAAAGATATCAAAACCTGACCAAAAAAATGGAAAACTATAATTACTAGTAAATTGAGTTATCAGAAGGTTTTTTAGTATCCATTTCAAAGTGGATCCAGAATTGCTGGTTGGAATCCAATCTAATTGAAAGCTATGACGGTAAAGTGAGGAGAACCTCACGGCCTTAGGGACCGGCCTTTCTTGCTGTCTGTATTCATTGAGTGCCAGTAGTGACTGTAGTTTTATGCATTCATGAGAAGGTACAGCTTTTACACATTTTATTGAATTATAGTAACGTGCCCCTAGTAATTGTGACAATGAGAAGACAATTGCTGTAATTGCAAATCTCCCTTTGTGTTATTAACATACAGTTCACTTTGAAGCTCTCGTTCTAAGGCTGATTTTATGTAAGGATTATTACTTTGCCAGATGGTGAAAATTTATTACAGACAACAACGATTATGCTGAGAATTGCATTTATTGATACAATACATATTTGTATGTGTTCAATCATCACTCTCTAATCTAGCTGTAGACACAGCAGATGATGTTGGCTTGTGTGTTGGGTTTCACCATTCAGGATTATAAGAACAGTTCTATTTTGATTTCTTTTGAGTGGAAAACACCATTAGATAGTAAAGGAAGGACTTGATTTCCCAAATTAAAATGTATTTCCCTGGTTCACTGATTTAACACCAGATGGAAAAATCGAAGCATTGTTTTAACCACAACATATTTTGGTGAGACCACTAAAGTTTAGCCAAAGGCTTTCTCGTAGGCAGGATGGGCTTAAGCTCCAGGCAGACCAGATTCCACTGTTCTGCAAGGACTCATGATGAAACGTAAAAACTTGTCCTGGACTTATGTCAGTGATGTCAATGATGTCCCACTGTAACTGTTTTGCTGTCATTCTAGATTACAAGAATAATTCTATTTTTGTGTGAGTTAAGTGACAAATCTTAATTAGCAGTGAATTTAATAGCCTTGATTTCCTAAATTAAAATATTTAATTTGGGTTCACCGGAGTCCAGTTTTCTAGACGGAGCCATGATGAAATGTACAAACATGCTCTACAACCTGTCAAGATGCAATTGGGGTTGCCACTATAACTGTAGTGCCGATCCTCTATGTCAAAGCATTGTATTCCCTCCTGGGATCTACATCTGGTGATGGCAACATGTGAGCTCTACAGATTTCTTCACATTTGGTTAGAGCAAAATAAACAATGTGATAGTCAGTAGATAGAAAAATATGGAAAACAGAGAGTCCTCAGTGGTTTTGATAACTAATTTTTTTTTCAATTTTTTCAGTTAGCCATTAAAAAGACTCTGTACACACAGAATGACTTCACAAAGTAAATCCCGCACTTCATGGTAGGGTGAATCATTTACGCACACCTTCCATCCTGGTTGTTTTCTCTCTATCTCCACCCCATCTTCTTTGATTGACAGTTCAGTCTTCATAGAGCCAGAGAAGGGTGGAGATAGAGCAAAACCAAGCAGGTGGTACGCTGTATTTAAATGATTGGCCCTGCCATTAAGCACCAAGTGTTTGTACATGGTTCGAACAGTCATTGTGTGCTGACAGACTCCTTTTAAAGTCCATTGAGGACTCTCAATTTTGTATATTTTTGTAATTATTTTGTACATTACATTAAAATAGTCTTTTAAAAATTATTCTGAGAAGTAAAAGTTTCATGTCCTCCTAATCTGTTGTGTTTTAACCTGGTAATTATTTAAAGTGATGTCCCTCGGCGCTCTTTTGCCCTTCCGTAGACAGGGCAGATGGGAGAGGCTTGTGCTGCAGTCAGTGGTATTACAGCCAGACTTAGGACAGTGAAGAGGAAGGCGGGCATGGCTGAAATTTTGGGACATAGATTATCACTACCAGATCTGAGGTTTTCTGTCATCCCCATTGAGCAGCCGTTTGCAGCATCGGCACCAGCCGAACGTAACAGCATATGGAAAAGCAGGTCTTCGTACACTGGAAAGTTGGCATCCTCAGGTATTATAACTCGGACAGGTAGGTATAAGAAGACAAAAAATCCAGCTACTGCCAGGGGAATGTATTATAAATATATATTATTGACTTGTTAAAACCTGATTAAAATCATGTGAAATACTAGGCCTACTCGTTTCAAGCAAAAAATAGCTTTTTTTGCTTGAAATGCTTAGGCCTAGTGTTTCACATGTTTTTAACCATGTTTTAACAAGTTAATAATATGTATATTTTTGAATGTATAATACAGTCTATTGGTGGCAGCTGGATTTTTAGTCTTCTTATGCCTACCTTGCTGCACCTGGGAAGCAGAGTCAAGATTTTCTTGTACCGGACCCATCCAGGACCTACTACCACCCTCATCGGTGAGCTGATGTAATCCCCTCTCTATACTATAACTCAGCACCTCTTTACTTTAGTAGGAGCTGAATTACAGCACCTGAAGACCCCATTACACAGTGTTCGGAGCTGAGAGCTCCATAAATGGATCACAATGAACCGCCGCCCCGGAGGAATGGGCTCATACCGTTAGCTAAGGCAAAGTATGCGGAGCGTGTCTACTTTACGTCCCTGTAAGGTAGATCTCAGGTTACCTCATTTAACAATGTCTTGGCTTGAGCTGTCATTTGCCACATCTTGCAACGTGCTACAATGCAGCGGCTACATCTGTATCACACCATCTTTATGTAATGCACTTTGTCATTTTGTTTAGACTCGTTTTGTGTTTTAGTAGCTGTCTTTTAATATTACAGAACATAGCACTTCACGTTTCAAAGGAGGCAAACAATTTAAACACAAATCATTCACAGATCACTTTTATTTAGGTTAAATTTAGAATCAAGGCCGACACGTATTACCAGATGACAATGTTACTTTATGTTCATGGCTGGTTTTTCAGGTCACCGTTCACCCTTTAAGGCAACCAGCTGATTTGGCGGACTATTTTTTCTTTTATTTTCCGGCTTCTTTTAGACACCTGCATTTATTGTGAAGGGATATTACGGTGGCTGTTTGTCTTCCATGCTTATTATTGTGTCCCGGAGAGATTCTGATACAGGATTGTGGAGCTATTAGAGATACTAAGTAAAATGAAGAGACCCTTCAGGGCACAAAATAAACCCCTCTGTACTCGGATTTGCTAGATGGGTGCTGGGGAAAAGGTTGAAGTGTCATCACAAGAACAAGATGTAGGAGAATTACTATTAATGAGAAAACAATGGACACAGAGCTGAACTTCATTTACTGCAACGTGGCTGCCTTAGGCCACTGAGAGCGTATCATGAAGTGCCGTCAGTATATGGAATCTAATTCTATAAAGTATACCTCTCCATCTTAGTCGTCAGAGAAACATTGAAGCAGCAATCCCATAATGCAATAAAT